>NC_134841.1:103124225-103470725 GCF_965363235.1 Mytilus galloprovincialis | reverse complement strand
CTTAGATAAACTGACAACGCCATGGCGAAAAAATAACAGACAAACAGACAAATGATAGTACAGACGACACAACATAGTTAAGTGTTTCGGGACATCAAACATGACACTTGTATATAAGTTTTCTATTTCTGTAGAAAAATCTCCCTGTATTTAGACGAATAACTCTAAATATTTAGATGATCTTTCAATCGAGTATTTGGAATAGAAGTGTGAAGCGTAGAGAACTCTAAATATTAAGATGATCTTTTCGAGGTTGACTTGCTTTTTTCACGCAGTTTAGTCGATTTGATTGTATGAGGTTAAGTCTATGAAGGGATTGTAGATTTATGATAGAAGGTAAAACAACACAAATTAAATGCAAAGATTATATTTTATATCAGAAATGTAAAAAAGAAAAGCATTCGTTGTCCGTTCTGGGTTAGATTCTGTGTTTAATATCCTGCAAAATAAAGAACATAATGTTATCATAGCATAACTTTCGCTTTACAAAAATATATTTTTGTTTTTCGAATTATTGTTTTGTTGACATTATTTATTGCCTCCTTAAATTTGTATTTTCTGCAGCAGTATTCCTTATTTTTATGATCAGTAACATGGTAAATACACATTTTAATAGGTTTTGTTTACGAAAATAAACGATAAATAAGTACCAGAATGTCCAACAAGGGAGAAGGTAACCGATGAAGCAAAAATATTAACTCCGGAGTCGGTAAAATGAAATTAGTCTATTACAGAATGGTAAAGGAATATTTTACGTACCTATTTAAAAACAAGCTTACGGAATAGTGTGAAAACAATACCAATTTAGAATATAATCAATAACAAATGGATATTACAAGTAATTCTTATTGAGGTTTAACTGAAACTTTTTTTTCAAAGTTCTATAAGTTCTGAGTTATGTTTGTCTTGTACTTGTACTAGCAATAAACATCATGTCATAAAATAACAGTCAAATTATCATCTGAAGCAGACAATATCTCACCTTTTCCTTTTCCGTATCCGTATCCACCATATCCTCCTCCAATACCACCATAACCATAACCACCATAACCACCATATCCACCGAATCCACCTCTATAACCACCATAACCATAACCACCATAACCGCCTCCAATACCACCATAACCACCATATCCTCCTCCAATACCTCCGAAACCACCATAACCACCATAACCGCCACCATAACCGCCATATCCTTTAACGATAACAACTTTTCCTTTTCCATATCCGCCACCGTATCCTCCGTATCCACCACCTAATCCGTATCCTCCATATCCACCTCCGATTCCATATCCTCCGTATCCACCTCCGATTCCATATCCTCCGTATCCACCTCCGAATCCATATCCTCCGTATCCTCTTCCGAATCTACCACCGAATCCTCCACCGAATCCACCTCCGTATCCTCCGTAACCGCCATATCCTCCGTAACCGCCATATCCTCCTTTATAGGATGCGCTGACTGCGCTACAGATAACCAGGAGAATTCCGAATAAGACCTGCATTCTGCAATACAAAAAAAAAATGTTCTTAGTTACAGAGTACTTATTAAGAGAATCTCGAATGCAATAGCCGGAAATTCAGTTTGGCCATTGTTGGTCATTAAAGGCAACAGAGGTATACCACTGTTCATCAAAAGTTACAAATTATAAGCAACGGAACAACAGAAACACTGAACTGCAACAAAATACAAACGCCAATACATATAGAAACCGACTATTTGACAAATTCCTGCCTTCGTTAAGGGCATTTTAAAAAAAAAACATTTTTGGTAGAACATGGTTTTATTTTAATGCACAAAAAAGATCGCAGAGGGATGAGCCATTGCTGTACTTCTTTTTTCTTTAAAAAACAAAAACATTAAATTTCTTATATCTTATTTTGATAAGACTAAAGATATGCGCCACCATATAGTTTCCCCTTTCTACGTTATTACAGTACAAGTACAGAAGTCGCTGTTAGGCAGATCATTTGTACATAATTCTTCAGATACAATTTTCTTATAATAAGAAAGACAAATGGTGATTACAACCGAAATTTTATTTTTCTACTATTTCGTCGTAACACAGTTTAAAGTCTTTCAAGTTTATGACCCCTTCTGTAGCCATTTTTGTAAGACTTTTTCAAACTTCAATTGTATCAAAACTACAGATGTAATGAATAATAGAGATAGGCCATTTTGTACATATACCAAGGAGAAACTTGATGCAAAGCATTATTATTTATTGTTTCATTGCATTAAATAGAAAAAGAGTACTTTGTGGCAAATAAACCAATATTTTTATAGAAATTCCACAGCCTTTTATACAGAGATTTTTGTTAAAATTTGAAACATAAATTACTCACTTGCTTTTCTATGATGTGCTAGTGTTTATGTTTTGCAAAAAGTTCTAAGCAACCTGTAAATTCCAAATACCTCGTGCTAAGTCACTAAAGTCGAGCGGACCTTCAAAGGTGTACTTGATTTGGTCCATATTTTAATTTGTTTTAACCAATAGCTACATTAATAAACTCGTTTTAAGGAAATCAATGCTAACACTGTAAGCAAAAATCTTATATCTTTCAGTCATGAAATCGCCAAATATGAGAGTACAAGGATAAATGTTGTGGATTTTCTATAAAATTTCCATATGTTTAGCATTTAATCAACACACGGGTACACAATCTTTAATTCACGAGGTGACAAGAGTGATAACTTATGATTGTCTCGCTATTAATAAAAGAGTTGACATAATTGCCTGCCCGAAGAAAATTTCAATGATAAAAAGTTGTTTATATTACTGACTGCTGCATGCTTTTCTTGTCGATATCTTGTGCATCAGAAATCAAATGATAAAACACATCAAAGGAATGGACAAAAAATAAAAAAGAACACTAGTATCGTGACGAAGTTAAGAACAACAAATTTCAAAGTTTAAAAAATCGATAGAAAATAAAATACTTGATTGAGATGCACTGTTTAACAGCGTTACAAACAATACAGTTAATGATAGACTAAATACACTTACTTGCTTTGATACGATGGAACAGTGATGTGTTCAATGCTTGGTTGTTGAGGCCTTATATAGTGCTCGTTTCATAATAAAATATGATGAATCATAGTAATATCACAAATCAATCAAAATTAATTATAACTTTTTATAACGAACAATTTATCAAAATATTTTTTTCATAATTTTTCATAATTTTTCATAATGATAAATGATTGAAAGTCACAGACTGACAAATTTTTGCACTTTTTTACGATAATTTGTTAATATGCTTTAAAACAATCGCCTTAAATTCCCTCCGATTTAATTCTAACCTACAAAATTACTTTTTTATTTTTTATTTGGTTGTTTCTGAAATCTTATCTAGGTCTGCCTAAAACAATAACGGACAAAACATAGAATTTGCGTAAATAAATGATGATCTTAATCCAAAGTTACCTAAAAATTAAAGCCAAAACATTTCACTTTACAAAGAATTTTTGAATTCTTAAATGAAAGAGTTGGATCCATGCACGTTGTGTGGAATTATTTATTTGATATTTTAGAAAACCCAGCACAAAATGAATATATTTATAAAGGCATTTTTGAAGAGGATTAATTTCTCTTTTGTGTAATTTTAAACATTTGTGTTTCTTAGAAATAATTGTATTAAAGAAAGTAAGATAATTGAAAAGAATAACATAATTGGTATACCACAAATATTCTGTTTCAGAAATTCAAATGTCTGCGTGACGTAATTGTTGTTCCTTTTTACTACTTCGTATGTGACGTCATTTTATGACTTTTTGCGTTCAGGCCTGGACCAAGTCGGGTGTGTCTATTTTCTGTGTTGGTCTTCAAAGTATTATGTATTCGGGTTTTGTTTTCTGTAATTAGTTAAGACGTCAGTTTTATCATGTAAATCTTTTATATTCATTTGATAAAATTTACTGTTTGCAATAGCATAAATTGTTCTAAATAATAAGGATGTTATTATCACAAACAGAAAACCCTAGCCGTATTTGGCACAACCTTTTTCAACTTTTCATCCTCAGAGCTGTACAACTTTGTACCATTTTTTGACTTTCGAACTTTTATATTTGGGCGTCACTGGTAAGTCTTGTGTGGACAAGGCGCGGTTTTGACGTATTGAATTTTAAACCTGATGCCTTTTGTTATCTATTATTCATGTTTTTCATTGCCTAATACATTCTCCTATTTATTTGTATTGAAGTCTTGTTTTATTATGTTGTCATTTTAATGTTATATTTAACAATGCCATGAAAGTGCGAGGTTTGGCATGCCACAAAACCAGGTTCAACCCACCATTTTTTTCTTTAAAAATGTCCTGTACCAAGTCAGGAAAATGGCCATTGTTATATCATAGTTCGTTTCTGTGTGTGTAACATTTTTACGTTGTGTTTCCGTGGTGTCGTTTGTTTTCTCCTATATTTGAGTGTGAATTCACATTACTATAAGACGTGTCACGGTACTTTTCTATCCCAAATTCATGTATTTGGTTTTGTTGTTATATTGGTTATTCTCATCGGATTTTGTCTTAGTCCGTTGCTATGTGTCTTACATTTGAATGTTGTGTCGTTGTTCTCTTATATTTAATGCGTTTCCCTCAGTTTTAGTTTGTTTCCCCGATTTTGTTTTTTGTCCATAGATTTACGATTTTTGAACAGCGGTATACTACTGTTGCCTTTATAAATCAATAATTTTTTAAAAAATAAGTTGCATTATTGTTTTTTAGAGAGAAAATGCGAGTTTATGATAATTGCTAGGATTGTTTTCATTGTTTCGACAGTTGATGTTCGATTTGAAATGTTCCACTCGAAATAGAAGATCGTTTTTTTAAACTTGAGATAAATATAAATATATAAATAATAGTTATCAAAGGTACTAGGATTATAATTTAGTACGCCAGACGCGCGTTTCGTCTACATAAGACTCATTAGTGACGCTCATATCAAAATATTTATAAAGCCAAACAAGTACAAAGTTGAAGAGCATTGAGAATCCAAAATTCCAATAAACTCATCATAGATACCAGAGTCAAATTTTATATTCACGCCAGACCCGCGTTTCGTCTACACAAGACTCATCAGTGATGTAATAACGATTCTTTTTTTAAGAAATCGTAATGTTTAATAATATTTCATTTAGTGATAATCAGATAATAGTAGAAGTAATTAACTCACAATGCGTACTTTAATAGCTGATGTTTATTGAACTAATCTGAAGTAAAACTCAGTCATTCCCCTTAATCCTCTAAGTTAAAAATTTGCAAAAATAACACATTTTAGAAATAACACATGATCTAGATAGCCTAGCTCTGTTGCTTTTTCCAATTGATGTATGTTTTTAATATAATTTAGGTTGAATTTATTCTCATGAGTTCATAACGCTCGTCTTCAGTGAGTCATATAAAACAAATATATTAGTTGGTTATGATTAGAAAACATCATGTTAGAAACCAACGTCGATCAATACAACGAACATGCAAAGCTCTGATTCCTTTCACAGATTTGGCTATACTTTTTGGAACTTTTGGATTACAGCTCTACATCTTTTATATAAGCTTTGGATTTTACATATTTTGGCCACGAGCATCACTGAAGAGGCATTATTTGTCGAAATGCGCATCTGGTGCAGAAAAATCGGTACCGTTAATGTTATTTCCTTTGCAAACGGATTCTTTCTGATCTACTAGAATACAAAAACTTTTTTGTAAATATATGTATATTTATTCAGACTATATTCCTCGTTTCATTCCACTTTCAGAGACTTTACAATAAACTCGATCTTAAATGAGAAAAAAATACATTAAGAATAGAGTTGGTAAAACATCAAGTCAAAATATTTGAACGAGAAACTTCACCATGGGTCATATGCTGTCTGATGCTTTGTCCGTTTCTGTGTGTATTACATTTTAGTGTTGTGTCGTTGTTCTCCTATTATATTTAATGCGTTTCCCTCGGTTTTAGTTTGTTACCCCGATTTTGTTTTTTGTCCATGGATTTATGAGTTTTGAACAGCTGTATACTACTGTTGCCTTTATTCATAAAAGTTTCTCTAAGTGAATGACGTTTTTTTCACTGATTTAATCTTTTATCTATTTAGAACCAATATTTGAGTTGATCCCCTGGACCTGTCAATACGGCTCCGAAGCTAAATGTGTCTTCCCTCAATATGTACAAAACAACAAACCAACAAAAACATAACGATACAAACCATTGAATTGTATGTTTCATATGATAATGTTATTGTTGAAATGTCCTATTTGGATTTAATCTGCAGCGCTCAAAAGGTGAAAAAAAACAGCTGACGTGTATCGTAGTCTTGATTTCTGACACATGAGCGGTCATCTCAGCATCATAATACTTGAAAAACGAGATAGGTACTGTGGTTGTTTATCATTTTCATAACGTTTTATATTGTTCTTTTATTTGTCTTTGTATGTTTTAATCTCAATTTTTTAGTAATTTTTTTGTAAAAGACTCGTGTTGCTTGCTATCCATACATCCCGCCAATGTGTTATTTGCCTATTGTAATTTTTGTTTAGTCTATTTTTGCATATTTTTTGTCAAAAGAATGTCTATTTGCCATTTTGTTCTTTGTAAAAACAGTGATTAAGATCATAACACAATATTAACTGCTGTATCAAAAATTGTTTAACACTTCTACCATTTATATTTTGCTGTTTTGTCCGCACATTATTGTTGTCAACATAATGGAACTTTGTGGGACTGCAATACAAATGAGAAGCTTAGCGAGCCATAAAAACCAGGTTGAATACAATTATCAATGGTACCAGGATTATAATTTAGTACGGCAGACGCGCGTTTCGTCTTCATAAGACTCATCAGTGACGCTCGTATCAAAATATTTATAAAACCAAACAAGTTAAAAGTTGAAGAGCATTAAGGATCCAAAATTCCAAAAAGTTGTACCAAATAGGGCTAAGGTAATCTATGCCTGGGGTAAGAATATCCTTAGTTTTTCGAAAAATTCCATAAGGAAATGTGTTTACCAAGTTGAGAATATGATAGACGTTTTTCATTCGTGTGATGTGCTTGAGCTTTGAATTTTGCCATTTGGAAAAATAATTTCGTTTTGAATTTACCTTAGACCTCGATATGTTTGCTATTGTAATTTTTCTAATATATAAGATATGACCAAACAATGGGCATAAATATAAAAGCCAAATTCATCTGAGGTCAAGTTACCTGAGAGAGGTTGAAACTTTAATTTCGTAATAACTTAAATAATTAATAAATTCATATTTGGACAATTTAAGAAGGGTTGGATATAGATTATTTTAGTTCTAAAGTATACGTACTGACTAGTATAGTACTGACTTATTAGATGATGATACCTTCGGTGAGAGACATGATTGTCCATCAACAAAAATTCAATCGTTAAATCATTTGTATTTTTAAACAGTTAACGCCCCGATTATAACTTAACTTATGACATTCATCGTCATAATTTATCAAGAATTAGTCGTGAGGTGATCGATCTTATAAGTGAAATTTAATCGTATCTCAGCAAAATTCAACACATGTCCGACATTTATACATCTTATTAAGGTAAATCAGTGTCAAGGTGCGTATGGCAATGGACTAGCTCTATGAACAGCAATTCAACACGTACGTCGATGAAGGACAAATATTAACGTTAACATGACCAAAAAAGACAAAACATAAGTCTGATGACATTTCACAGAAAACAAAAGGACTTTTTAAAAACATGGCAACTTTTAAAAATCATTAGTAATTAACTACACTGTTATTGGACTTAATATGATGAAAACTGCCTATGCAATATAAGGTTTAAACTCGGCCAATATAGATTTTTTTTCTGTATTGGCCGAGTTATTCTATATTGGCCGAGTTGACACAAATACAGGATTCGGAAAGTCTGAAGTTTTTACATCGAAAGTCCCGATCAACACAAAACCGAAAGTAAACAGTTCTTTGAAAGACGCAGTTTTCATTTAATCATCATGAACGTGCTGAAAAGTTCAGTATGGCATATATTTCATGCTTAAGACGGTCACATTCATTTAAAAAGAATTTTGAAAGCAGACAATGGAATTATTTCAGGTTTGGGGAACGAGTAGATTATCACAAAGTTTATTTCTTGATGACCTCATAGGCCTAAATTATTTCACGCCGGTACAAAAAAAAGTAAAATCACAAAAATATACTGAACTTAGAGGAAAATTAATTCGAAAAGTCCATAATCACATGGCAAAATCAAATAACAAAACGCATCAAAAACGAATGGACAAGAACTGTCATATTCCTGACTTGGTACAGGCATTTTCAAATGTAAAACATGGTGGATTAAACCTGGTTTTATAGCGCTAACCCTCTCACTTTGATGACAGTCTCATCAAATTCCGTTATATTTACATTGATGCGTTTACAATTAAACAGACACAATAAATAAAATAGTAAAAATATGGGTACATCAGTCATCATCGTATAAAATTTTTAAAAAGGAACAATTTAACAGAATACAAAAAACATCTACAAACACATTTATTGATTTGTGTGTCTGACGTCAGAAAATTTTACACGTCACATAAATTTGTCGTTCAATTTGCAAACAAACATTTTTAAAATTTACATATAGGGTTGAAAAATCAAAAGTATGTAAGAATAAATTTCAGAAATAGACCGAGACTGATTAACTGTTTACTTTCGCTTTATTTTGTAAACTGTCATTTATTTTTAAACCCGAACCAGGCATATGCATTCTGGAATTAAATATATTCATTTTTTTTCTGCATAACACATGCAATGGCAGTACCTTTCCAATTACTATTTATGTGTTGCGTCTAAATTTAAGTTGTAACACTTTATAGTGACTGAAAAGGGTAGAAAAATTCATCAGAAGAGAAAATTCTGAAGACACCTGTAAACAGCAACAGATCATTATGTATTGAATCTAATAAAAAGAAACTGAGATTTGGATAGTTCCACTTCAAGGTAAAAATATTTATCTCTTGTGAAATGAAATAGAAAAATATTGTAACACTGTAGTTAATTAATAAAGATACTATTACGTGTATTTCTATATTGGCCTTGTTATTGGTCCTCGGCCTGCTGCATTGACCTCGGACTAATAACAAGGCCAATACAGAAATACTTACGTAATAATATCATAGTATTGAATTTCTAACCTTTGAGCGATCCTGAAGAAGATAAATTATGAAAAGCGCTTTGGACAAAAGAAATTTATAACCTGTTGTTTCATATTTTACAGTATTCTTCTGTTTTTTTACTATTTGTCCCCGATGGTTATCATAATCTCAGTAGTCGGTACTATGGTACTCACATTACATGTATAATTGAAACTTTTTTTCTAAATCGTCCGTTTACAAAAATGAAAAACTAAAAGACAACTTCCCCTCAGATATATTTTACTTGGCTTTCAAGTTGTTATATTTCTCTCAAACTGTTTCGGTTCTAATACATCATTGGTTTTCAAATATTTTGTTGTTCCTGATTTAACCAACCGTTCTTAAATTAAATAAATTATAAAACCAGGTTCAATCAATTTTCTACATTTGAAAATGACTGTTCCAAGTCAGGAATATGATAGTTGTTGTCCTTTCGTTTGATGTGTTTTGTCATTTGATTTGCCATTTGATTAGAGACTTTCCGATTGAATTTTCCTCAGAGTTCAGTATTTTTGTGATTTTACTTTTTATTCCATTGTTTTCAAAGAACAACTTACCATTCTCTAAAGTATATTTTTTATGAAAAAAAAATATATGCATAAGAACCACAATCGACATTGGTTGTTTCTGGACCAAAAGATGATGGCAGAATAGAAAATTGCTTTGATACTCACATAGTCAATGATGGCACAGTTAAACGCATTCTTTACAGGAATTATCTCCTTTATGACTTTGTAAAGTAAACGAAGTATTTTTTCTTTGTAAAGTAAACGAAGTCAGTGAGTTATCTCGTTTGGTGTGTTCGGGCTTCTGGTATTGTCATTAATGGAGGAATTTTCCTCGGAGATAAGTATTTTTTTAATCATATTTATGTATACCTCATTAAAATGTACATTTTAGTTTGTTTACAGAGATATTGGAAAATATTGAAATAAAAAAATAAGGGGGAAAATCTTTTGTAAATTGTCTATACATAATTATCAAAGGTACAAGGCATACAATTAGATACGCCAGACGCGCGTTTCGTCTACATGAGTTGAATATAAAAAAGAAGATGAGGTATGATTGCCAATGAGACAACTATCCACAAAAGACCAAAATGAAACATTAACTATTATAGGTCACCGTACGGCCTTCAACAATGAGCAAAGCCCATACCGTATAGTCAGCTATAAAGGCCCCGATAAGACAATGTAAAACATTTTCAAACGAGAAAACTAACGGCCTTATTCATGTAAAAAAAAAAAAAAAAAACAAATATGTAACACATAAACAAACGACAACCACTGAATGCATACTTTTAAGCACAAACATGTTATCATTAACCTTAAAAGCTAACCAAACATTAAAGAGAGATTTTAGTTGTTTTTCGTTCATTGTTTTATAAAACAGACCGTTAGTTTTCTTTTTTAAATGGTATTACTTCTTTTCATACAAGGGCATTTTATATCTCATTATAAGGATATTGTTTTTTTTAAAATCGAAGGCCCATACGGTGGTTTACGCTTACATATTGTAAGTGTTGTCTCCTTGGCACTCATACCACGTCTTCTTCTATCTGTAATATTGTTCAAGCTTGTTCCCTTACTCTGTGGATAGATGTATCATTACTTATCATACTATATCAACTTATCTATACATAATTCATGACAAAGTTAAAAGAGGTTCATGTGTATGTAGTAGAGTATCTTATTTCAAATAGTTCAAAGAAGAAGAATTTTACACATCTCAATGTTACAATACGACATAATAAAAGGTCAACTCTGTATAACGCAAAGGTTTGCGTTATAACGCAAACATAGGAAGAAAAATAAAAAAAAAATGTGTGGCGCTAATACGCTTCTGTCGTAACTTATACAATTTGAAGCTTACATAACTAGATAGAACTATACGGGGAAAAAAGTCCTACAGAAAATAGAGTAATACTTATAATAAAATTGCATACGAATGAATTACATAAACACGCAATGAGCAATATTCAGTACAGCTTTTTTTTTACTCATTCAATTCAATGTTATTTTTGTAAGTTTGTTTGTGTCCAATGTATATCAACAGCAACGATTAATTTCTTATAAACACGTGCACAAGAATCTATAAAATATTTTGGGATGCTTTGAAGAACAAAGACGCTAAATTCATTTAAGTGTGGACATTACAATATAGCAACTAATTACATAACAATTGATTATGTAATAATTATGTCATAATGAAATTATCACAATTTGAAAGATTAATCCTTCTTCTTTCTTTTGGTACTTCATTTATAAAATATAAAGAAGGATGAAATGAATTACATCAGTTTAAAGTTATTTGATTGTGAGTGAAAAAATCTTTCAAATTGTATTGTGCTACCTTAAAGCGCAGCATTATAAATATTGGATTGTTATAAATTTCGTTTGTCAATAAATACATTCTTGCAATATTTAACAGAAGAAGGAGGAACCTCTTTGTGGTAGATAGCCACTTTATCATTTTAAAACTATTTTTCTTTATTCAAATGTGTCCTACAAATGAAATGAGACACATGTATATGATACATATGGACAGTTTCTTTAATGATTTTATCTGTTCGTCAGAGGTGTATATATAATGACTAATAGTTAGCATAATTGTAATGGAAATTTTGAACGACATTGACTGGCTATACAGCCCTTGCACGATCGGAATAGTTGTAACAATCAATCGCTCATGTATATATAGATAATTATAATTACAAACCTACCAAAGGTCCAGCTTCATCTGACGGTTGGTCAGCAACAAGAATTGGGAAAACTGTCCTTGAAAGTAGTATTGTCACATCAAAGTCAAAACTACCTTAAGTAGAAACTCAATTTTACTACTGCATCAATTGTGACACTCAAAACAGATAAACTTGCGGTAAAAGTATAGTGTACGAATAAGTTAAACACTCATTCACACCAATATAACAAGTAGGGAAAATGCCATTTTCTTTGTGCGATACAGAATCTTTTGAGGACTTTTATTAGGCCAAATTTCAGGTCGTGATTTCTGATGGATATCCAATTGACCTTTCCATCATTCCGGTTATTCATTTGTTCTTATTGAATGTGTTTTAAAATTGTAGTTTGCATTTCCAATACGGCGGTTCTCTCCTGAGTTGAAGGCAGAAAATGAAAAATTGTCATACTTATAACTTAATGTTCTTTCATTTTCATTTCAGTTTATTGAAAATGTTTCTAAATATAGAGTAGATTACCATGATGTGGATTTATTTCATCTTGAAGATGGAGCAACGAAACTCAAATGAAGTCTCATCATGAAGTGTTATTATATAAAGGCAGAAGACAAGAAGGCTTTCAAATTTGGACTTAGATGAAACCATTTTTATCGTCATGGATTATCTCTCTTTGTTCTCTTTGAATTGACGACAAATTAAGTCAGCTGTACACAATACTTTTTTTCCTATCCTAGCTACCCAAAGTATAGCAGTGACATTTATAACGTTATGTTACTTTGTCTAACACGAAATATCTATCAAAATTATAAACAGCAAAAAAATATACTAATAACTTGTCTTTTTAATTCAATTAAAACAGGGCTAATGAAGTTACTTTCAAATTACCTTCTAATCGGAGATGTGAATCAAGAGGACACCGCAAAAAAAAAACAAATCCGAAGACCGGCCAAGAAAAATCCGTTAGTTTCCTCATGAAAACGCAATTCCAATTAGTGTTAAGCCTAAGTGTGAGAACCAAAAAATTAAAAGAGCTATTTGATAAGAAAAGCACTTTAAAATAATAGCCAAGTACTAAGATTTGCAAAATTAAGTTAATATCACTTTTATTATAATATCCACAAAAAATTGAAAACAATTATTGTATGCGTCAGAGGAGATTTTTTGAATGACACATTCTTTACATGAAACATATGGTATTTCATTCAATACTTTAAATTTAAGAAAATGTGGTATTGTTGACAATCAATCAACCTTCTACCAGAAACCAAATAACGAAGAACTTACTGTAGCAAATATAGTTTACCTTCGGTTTTAATTGGATTTATATGATCCATTCAGTAAATGGACGAGTTGTGGTTATTACAACAGCATACAATATTTTGTGGTGTGATGAAAATTACCAAATTAAAGATTATATCAGAGCAGATATAAAATTTGCTTGTTTCCTAATGAAAACCTTTTATCTAGAGACAATAGGACTGTCATAGGACTATCCCATACAGAATCAATACGTCTTTAGTTCAAATTACGTGGTCTTAGGACTTCCCTTAATCTTATTTCTGTTACACTAAATAGCATTGTTCTAATTATAAATTGAAATATAATACATCTAAATTACTATAATTACATTAGATGTATGTTTCATTGTGATGTTTTATTATGATTGGCTAATTGCACATCACGTGTTATTCCGTAAGCAATTGCATTGCTCAATAAAACTTTTCAATCATGATAACACGTGGTCCCACAATAAAGTGCACAGGTGAATTAAATAAAACAATAATAAAATTCGTGTTTTCATGATCATTGCTAAAAAAAATGTAATTATAAGTATTGAATGCTTCTTTTTGTAACTTCATATGGTTGTAAAAGCGTTGACCGTGTGCACATTTTTAGTATGAAGCGCTTCCGCGCTTCATACAAAATGTACTTCGGTCAACGCTTTTACACCCCAATGAAGTTACAAAAAGAAGCATTCAATTCTTAAATAATATTGTATATACTTATTATGATTATGATTGATATAACAAACAAATAACAGATTATATTAAGATAGTAACCATAATGTAATACTAATTAGGTATGAAAATAAACAAATATATTCATCATGACGATGTTAAATTATAGGAATGTTTTGTTTGTTTAGTTTAACCAGATTATATTGTTCAAAATGATAAATGAGTGATTGATTGATTGTAGGTTGCTTGACCTCTAAATGACAAATGGATCAGACATATATTGTGTTTCATAATTTAATCTAATATATAAGTCAGAAATGTTAAGTCGTATGTTGTGTGTTATGCGATGTGCTAAACAAATAGCATGGCTCTCAGCATTTATAAACAGTTGAGGACATTTTACGTGTCGTGTGGGGGCATATAGACAGCATAGAATGAACTTTTGGTATGTGCTCTTTTCGTGCACACATGATAACAACTCTTCATCACGTGTTTGTTATATTTGAATTCAGTTCGAAAGCTTTAACAAAAAAATATGAATTCATGGGGATACGTTTTTAGACTCTGGAATATATTGAATGTGCAATACGCATGTCATAACTTAAAACATCACTTAGGACATGGGCAATCCCAAAAAAGCTCAGTAATAAGATACCTTCAACAACTTGAGCATGCTTTCTCCCCCGCGCGACACATTATAGGGGTAATATAAATACAAAGCGTCCGTCTGTCATCCGCTCGTCCATTTGTCCGTACGTCCGTCGGTCCGGTCATGTTAGCGCTCTCGCGTGAACACTCCTGCCAGATTTATATTAGACATATATCTAAGGTTTATATCATTAATGCATGTCTCGGACATTTTCATCAATCAGTGCTGATAAACTATTTTTTTAAGGGTAACGTAGCTTGAAAATATTAATAAAATGGAAAATTGCATAAATAGAGCTCTCGTGTGTGTACAATTTTTGCCAGTTTGTATGAAACTTGTATAATATATAAATAAGAAGATGTGGTATGATTGTCAATGAGACAACTCCCTACAAGAGACCAAATGACACAGTAATTAACAATGTATTTACAATAATTATGTTTATTTCAACATAATTTCGGACAAGTTCCAAAATCAGTGCCAATGAAAAGAAGTAATTATGCCCCTTGAAATATTAATAGTTTTCGAATTACATTTTATTTGCCCTCAAGCTTCATTGCTCTTATGATAGTTATAAAAAATTTCAAGGAACGAAGTTTTGTAAGTTATTGCTCTTGGATAGATGACATATTTGCAACGCGTGGGACATGAGAACTCCGTTCTTTTATAAATTATCATACCATTGCGAAATATTATGAACACAATATTTATCTGATATTTAAGGTATACACGAAAGTTAAAATGTCTTTATGCTACATTATGTACAGATACAGTCCCTGTAGCAATTCTTTTACTTTGTCAACTCAATAATTATTGCGCTTCACCAGTTTAAACCACAGGGTGCTATTCATTTGCAATGTTTCAATACGCAGCCATGCTGTTATTACTTATATGTAACCTGCGTCAAAATCAAAATATTAAAGTGAACAAGCTATTCATTTGTGTTAATACGCTTCCTTTGTTGAAATTACTTTACCTACGTCAAATTTGAATGTTAGTATTTTATCAGCTGCAGTTTCTATTCTGAATACATTTTTTAAAGATATAAAGATGCAAAAGAGGGTCGAAAGATACAAAAGGGACAATCAAACTCATAGATCAAAAATAAACTGGCAACGCCATGGCTAAAAATGAGAAAGACAAACAGACAAATAATAGTATTTCAGACACAACATAGAAAACTAAAGACTAAGCAAAACGAGTTCCACCAAAAGTGGGGGTGATATCAGGTGATCCGTAAGGGTAAGCAGATCCTGCTCTACATGTCCAACTTTTCATGATCAGGAATGTCCCTTGGAACAAACTGAAGAGAAGAGAAATTGTGAACTACGTTTCCGTATCCCATGTCAGAATCTTTCATAATAAGGGCCAATACAGTCAAATCATGCAATACTGACTGTGAATTATGCCTAAGTCCTTTAAAATATGACAAAGTCAAAGATGACGCTAGTAATATACATCATTGGTCTCCTGCCGTTACACAACAAAAGGTTGATTTTAATGGCTCGCAAAAGTTACTAATTTAAAAGGCTTCAAAATCCTAGCTTTAACCCTGCATGTGGCACCCGTGTAGCTAATGTTATTTCCAACCCGGTAAATAGTATAATTCGGTAGGTCATATTCATGAAAAGGGGGGTTGCAGTTACGACGTAAGGAACATATCCGGTATCATCTGTGAAACGGTTATTCCATAATGGTCAAACACCTCGTGATGGCGTATGTAAATATTACGAAGGGATGATTCAACTTCATCATTTGAAACTCTCGATTTAGTAGCTTCCTTGTGAGCACAGTTCGTTTGAATTATAAAAGAAAAACCTCAACTATATGAACTAAACAATAATTGAAAGATAAAAATGAAAAATATAATACACGACGACAACTCTAATTACATAATTGCAAAACTTTGGCCTTTTTAATATATTTTGATTCGAGCGTCACTGAAGAGTTCTTTTGTAGACGAAACGCGTATCTATGATGAGTTTTTCAAGTGATAATGTGACGATAGTATGGTCATCGTTGTAGTTTTCTTGGTATGTAATTAAATAGATAAAATGGGCATTGTTCATTGTTGAAGGCCGTACGGCGACCTCTAGTTGTTGATTTCTTTGTCAGTTGGTCTCTTGTGTAGAGTTGTCTCATTGGCAATCATAACAAATCTTCTTATTTTATACTCAGTATAAACTGTAGCATAATAGAATTCATTAATCTCTTTTATTTAATTGTTTTATCAAAAGCAATGTCTTTTTTGAAGATTTGTTAACAAAATCGATAAAACACATAAAAATAACCATCCTTTGAAATGAAATTCAAGGACATTTGCTTCTGTATGATACCCAAGTATCTTCAACTACGAATCTCCTAACCAAAACCTGTTCTCATACAATGTGTTCCTACTGATATCCTTTTTGTTCATGGTCGGTACTAATTGTTGCCCACATGTTTTGAACTTTTAATGCTAAAATTATTAGAAAGAAACACTTTGATGATATAACTTCATAATAAATGTACGTATCATAATTGTACAGAGAGAAAGGTGGAACATATATAGTATAAAAACGCTTAAGCAATCATTCCTCAAAATCCTAGTTTAATTGAAGAAATGTTGTCAAACTTCATACAAAAAAAAAGAAGTTCAAAAGATTTCTTTTTTAACAAAAAATAAATCCGATAATAATGCACACAGGGGACAAGGTTCACTAATGGCATAAAATGGCCTAAAATATCAACTTTATCATAAAAGAATAAAAAGGTCTCAATTTGGTTCGTAAATGGGTCTATTTCAAAAGTATAAATACTTAATATATCAGTTCTTTTCATAAGAGTACAAGATATTCTCCAAAAGTAAGCCCATTTTGGACATTTTGTCAAAATATGATGAGTTTGTGCATTTTTCAGACCTAAAAGCTTTTGAAACACATTGGCCGCCACTTACGATCCAAATTGTGTTGTAACCAAAAGATTCCAATTTTGATATAGATTTCATCAATATAAAAACTTTTTGGATCGTAGATGGAGGCCAAGGTTAATTATGCCAAAAACAATTGAAATTATGGACAAAAAGTAACAAAATTGACCTTTTAATATAAATTATGCTCATTTAAGGGATCATTGCTCCATAAATAGTAAAGGAAAGTGCCAGAAACAATATTTTTGTCTTAGTAGTATTATCACAAGTATTTATATGTGAAATTTGTAATTTTTTGGCCCGATTTAAAAATCATAAAAAATTCAGGGCCAATTTTAACCCTTCGTGAACCTTCTCCATACTTTATCTCGTGAAAGTTAAAAAAAAAGAAAAAAACAGAAAAAAACAGATGTAATATGGCTATTGAAAAGTTCTCATCTTACCTTATTAGTGTTTTAAAACTCTGACCCGATGAAATTAAAACCTGACTCCAAAAAGAAAACTTGTTTGAGGCAAAGATGAAAGGCTAAATCTTTTTCCTTTAAGTAGCGTTGTGAGTTTTGATCAACATCACAGAAGGAGACTACAATAATGAAATGAAAGTTGTGTAAAAGGATAATGAGGACCTGTTTATAATGTGTCATGATTTTGCATGTTACAGTGACTATTTATGATATGTCGTGGTTTTGAATGTTGCATAAACTGTTAATGATGTGTCATGGTTTTGCATGTTACAGTGTCTACTTATGATGTCCCATGGTTTTGCATGGTTTATAGACTGTTTATGATGTGTCCTGGTTTTGCATGTTAGATAAACTGTTTATGATGTGTCATGGTTTTGCATGTTACAAACAGATTACACACAACAATTGGCTTACATTCCTAACAGAATTGGTCATGTAATAATAATTACTGTTGCCAACTTCCTTGAAGTTCAGTAGACATAATGATAATAACATGAATAATACATACAAAGTGCTTTAAACGTGTTTTCCCGCGTATCAATTCCCAATAAAAATAATCATTTGGAATAGAAGTAGAAGTAGTCACACAACAGATTAAACAATAATGATAGTTTCTGAATTACATATATATACAGTCACCTATTTTTAAGAAAAAAAGGGATTTTGATGTTAAAGAATACTGAAAACTTTCGGCTTAAAGTGTTGGGACAAATACGTAGTTCATCTGTAATATCTAGGCTGTCAAGTCGGAGGTTGTAAGTTCGAGCAGTTTTCCTGTCCGGGCTGAATTGACAGGGATTGTTAGCTATATCCAAAGTTGGAAGTTCTCTCCTTGCGATCCGGCTTCTTGAACTAATAAACATTGCTACCATTTAATTTGTGAAGTCGCTGCAAGTAGTGTAAAACGCAAGCAAACACATTGTTTAAACACTTTGAAATCATACTCCGAAAACAAAGGTATCTGTACAACCTTAATATTTGTCATTTCTGTTGTCCTCTCAGTTCATAGTGAATTTCTGACATTTTAAAAGACAGGTCGTATTATTTTTTTGTCCTTTACCAAAACGATTTATTTAATACAATCTATGTGAAATGTGCATTAAACTAACGTAAGAATAAGCATTAACTATTTAACTTTATGGATTTTTAAAGGTTTTTTTCAAGTGATGTTTGCTAAAGTTAATTTCCGAGATTGGAAAAAGCACTTAGCCTACATAATTGATGTGTGCCACTTTCATATAAGTCTTATTTGTGAATTAATATTTCAGATCCGTCTGACAGATGAATAAATCTTGTTTTTCTCCCAGATAAAGAAGACAAGTGGACAAATGCACAAATTTCATCTTTGAATAAATGTGTACATAAATATCGTACGTATACACATATTCTAAATACGTTACAAAATAGATACATATACTTCAATAGAAACATTTGATAAGCTAAAATGGAAGCGGTGTACCCAAGATAATAACGACGACACATTTTAGATGTCAGATCATAATACAATTTTGTATACAACGTCAACACTGACAGATTAACAAGTTTAAGCAGACTATCCATTTTCATCAGTCTGCCCCCTTCATTCAATAAGACACCCGGCTATAAATCGATTCAAGTACGGCGGTGTCAAGCAAGACCTTTGTTTTTATCAAGAGAAGAATATTGGTATTTGTCTCTGAAAATCTATTTTTGTTTATTTAATTCCATCTGACCAATATAGTCTTTATTTTAATCTTGACGATAAAACACTCTGGCATTAATTCGTCTGCAAGCAGATATTGAAGGACAGGTCTTTGTTGTTGTTTTAGTTATTCTAGAGGCCATTTGTTTTTCTCCTTTACAACTACTGCAAACTAGAATGACGACACTATACAATTAATTTCAATACAGAAGAAGAATATCTCAATGATAAAGAAGATTTCACATGATACGGAATAATGTCACTGTAGTTTATTTCCAATCATAAAATCCAATGTATATTGTTTTTCTATTATACAATCCTATCTTCCCTTCGTGTAAAGAATGCATGAATTACATAACGAAAGATTGAATACTTTAACTGTGAGCATGCTCCGATTCAGTATTGTTTGTTAATTGGTTTACTTGTATCGTTGTCTGTCATTGTAATCTTATAGAATTCTGTTCTAAACTGATTGTGCTGTATGTTTTAACAACCTTTTGTCATTCCACTGAACAAGATTAGAAAAGTTTTCGAGGCTGTAAAAAGCCTGTGTCGCTCACCTGGATGTATGTGCATTTTCAACAATGATATCTCTTTAACAATAAAGAATGTAATGTAAATGATGACTTAGAATGAAATTCAAAACAGTGTGGCTGTGGCCATTGATTGACACATTAAATTCATCCATTGACTGGGACAATTTACGTGAACGTTTGTATGTAACGACCACTGCTCACGACGTACCTACGATAGACATTTAAACTGTGGGGTCACCAAAGGTTTCTTAACGCCTTTAATTATAAAATAATTCGAAAAATTAATCAGGAATAACCTTTATGTTTTGATTTATATCGTGTTATTTCTGATTAATTTTTCGAATTACTTTATTAAGGTGTTGAGAACGTTTGGTGACCCCATAGTTTAAGTGTCTTCAAAAAGTACATAGTGAGCAGTGGTCGTTACATACAAACGTTCACCTAAATTGTCCCAGTCAATGGATGAATTTAATGTGTCAATCAATGGCCACAGCCACACTGTTTTGAATTTTATTCTATATATAATTAAGGAATGACTGTAATATTTTTTCTGTCTATGAAGAAATAACATAAAAAATTTGGTGCACACTGAATAATGCGCGTAGCGGGTTATTTAACAGTGTGCACCACATTTTTTATGTTATTTCGAATAGACAGAAAAAATATTACAGTCACTTCTTATAATTTAATTCTAAATTCCATTTTAAACCGTAGAAAACCATGAAAAAACGTTGATGACGTCACGGTCACATGACTAAATTATGTCTATGGGCTCATAACAAAATAACGTCAGCCAATCAGAATACGCGTTACATCCAAAATTAAATTATTTTTTGATGATCTCGGTTTGCTGATATTTGTTTTTTTTTCTCTCACTTAAACTATATCTACTTTAGTTTTCGCCCTGAGTAAATAAACGGGTAATTAAAATCATTCAAGGTCAATCACTTTTATGTCTTGCTCATCGTGGTTGCTATTTGAGTCGTTTTACTTTGTCTATTGCTTTGAAGCTAAAAATATTGATCAAAAACATGGTATCGAAAATTTACACTAGTAATTATATTCTAACCATAAACAGGCAGCGTACAAAGTTTGATAAAGGAAACATAATTGTGTTTTTACTTCTATGACCTTCAAAAACGGAAACTAAGTAATTACTGTATTCCATTGTAAATTTAATATTTTTTGCCTTCACTTGACTTATTATTGTCTTAATTTGAAACTGTCATTTTTTTCATCTGCGTTCCGTTATATAAAGCAGTCATCCAAAAACTATTCCGGTTTTTAAAGACAAATGTGTAAAACAAATAATTTTCATTTTCATTTTGACTGTTCACAGATTTTGGTCACAGGATAATCATCCTATAAATAAATTTGCATACCGTTTGTATGTCGGGGTTCCTTTAGTGACCAGAACAGTTCATACTAGACATGTGTTTGTTGCTCGATCTTTAGTTTGCTGTGTAGTGATTGTGGGGTTGTTGACCAGAACAGTTCATACTAGTCACGTGTTTGTTGCTCGATCTTTAGTTTGCTGTGTAGTGATTGTGGGGTTGTTGCTTGTTTTCTATCTATGATTTCCCCTGGTTTTAGATTTTAAATTGTTTTTTTCTATTTCACCATTTAATCAAATACTATTGCATTGAAGCCCTAATAACTATTTAAATGTATGGAACGCCAAAACTGTCTTGTTATGACCATTTTTCATTATATGATGTGCATTTACCTTTATATGATGTGCACTTGTCATTATATGATGTGCACTTACCTTTATATGACGTGCAAATATGCTTATAGTATGTGCAAGTATCTTTATATGATGTCCAAACATCTTTATATGATGTCCAAACATCTTTATATGATGTCCAAACATCTTTATATGATGTGCAACTACACTTATATAATGTGCATACATACTTATATGATGTGCATACATACTTATATGATGTGCAAATGTACTTATATGATGTGCAAATGTACTTATATGATGTGCAAATGTCCTTATATGATGTGCAAATATATTTATATGATGTGCAAATATCCTTACATGATATGCATTTTCCCTTATATTATGTGCAAACATCTTTATATGATGTGGTTGTGTCATTATATTACATGTATGTGCTTGTTATCTTATATCATGTGGTTCGGTTAACTTCATTATATGATGTCGAAACGTCATTATATGATGTGCTTTCATCGTCGTTATGGTCAATGAACATGATTACAATTAGAATGATTACTGTCTACGTCATAACTGATTCCGATCTGCTTCTGCAGAATTGATATAAACCCGGATCTTAAGTTATTTAAAAAGAGAAAAACCTTGACATGTTTGTTCCTCGATTTAAGATGAAAAAAATCACACGAAATATTGATGGAAAATTGTCAAATTATGAATTTATGAATTGATGGGTCTACAATAATGAATATACGGGATCTACAATAATGAGCATACAGTTAACTTTATATTACGTTTTAGAAATAGATCTTTAATCTTTTAAGCGAAAGTGCATTTTTAAGATAGAGTGAGACAGTGCATTTTAACAAAAATTAACGTTTCAAACAGATTAAGATCAATTAATGCAGGAACTAATTGAAGAATTTCCCGGCAGCGGCGAAAATATGATTAAAAAAATTGTGTGCAGGGGCGAATCCAGGATTTTGGAAAGGGGGGGGCGAAGTAAGAAATTCGCTCCGAGCGGAGCGAGGCGAAAAAATTTTGAGGACCTTTTTTTTTGCTAAAAAACATAAAATACGTGTAACATGCATTTTAGTTAAAGTGTAGGGGCTGGACATTTTTGGTGCCGTATTCTCTACATTGATTGTCTATTATAAAATGATTGAATGGATCCAAAGCTATGTACTATTTAATATATTTGAAGTGGAATTTGTCAGTAAAAAATGGACATGGGAAATTCCCGTTTGTTGTATGGTTAGTTAGCATAACTTTACAGATTTCTTGTTGTGAACAAGATATACGGCTATTCAATGAAATTTACAATACGACCGACACAAAGAAAAACAAACAAGATTTTTTTATCCATTGAAATGTTTGGTTGAAATGTTTCATCTAACAATGGAAGCGAGGGGTACAAATCAACCAAAAGGCTACGAATGAATTGGAAACGAAAATGAAGTTGTGAATAACGTTCGACACATGGAGTCATATAGGTCACACCCAGCAGGCAGGTTGCAGTCAGGCTTTGAAAAAATATTCATTTTATCAGTTCCGCGGAACAGACCTTCCGGTCAGATATGGGGTTCACATGCAATTCCCCCTCCCAATAAAAAAATACGCCCAGTTTTTTTAGAGTGTAATAGAGTATAATTTTCTGTTGGGTGGAATTGTGATAAAGAAGTCAATACGTCCTTGCTCAATACTGTGAAGGCGTCATCATTAGCCTAAACATGTGTTACTGTAATCTGAATTTCAAAAAATGACTGAGTGACGGTTTTGACGTACTTGTCAACTCCACCGTAGCGAATCACATAACTTTGACATAATCAATAATATATTACAGTGAATACGAACGAAAAATATCTTTATTAGTGGAGAACTGTCGCATAAAATTAAATACACAGAAAAATTCACGAAGTCTAGGCTGATTATTAATCATTTTATAAAAAAAAAAAAAAAAGTGCCAGCAAAAGAGGGGGGGCGTACGCCCTCTACGCCCCCTCTGAATCCGCCACTGATTACCCTGTTTTGTAATAGACCGACACCCTGAGTCGGATTTTTAACATGCTACTTTGCAGAAATCCATTTCACCTTACGGTGCTACCCGGACAGGTTATTCTGATTCCGAGCCGAACAAGTCTTTCGTTTTACTCCCTATTTTAGCAGGGAAGCAGCAAATACCAATTTTAAATTCTTTGGTTTTGAACCGGCCGGAATTCGAACCTACGACCAGCAACGTGACTAGAGGCTAACATGCTACCATGAAAGCACCGCCACTAGACAGTTACCCGTAATATAAAAGGAAAGCCGTTTAGATATACAACTCCGTAAACAGGGCTAACATACTGACCATTGATTTTTTTGGGGTGATTGCGGGGGAAAAGGGGGCATTTTTTTGTAAATGTTTGATTCCAAGTTTCTTGAAAGATATGTTATCTTTTTCAGGAGGGAATCAAAATAATTGTTTCCATTGAAAATGAGAGAAAAAATAAAACAATAATAAATTAAAAAAAAACATTATTTTAAAAAAGAGTTTTTTCATTAAAGTCGAAAAATATGTTTGTCCTGGAACAAGGAAGTACACGTCCTCCTGCCCACACTTCATGTTTACATCACAATGACCGTGAGGGCATTCCGATGTATTGTCGCAACAGAGATTTGACTTTCGATTTTGACTGGTACATGTAACCGATCGTATAAAAACGCAGACATAATCGAGTGCAAAATAACATTCCTTGTCGCTTCAAGTAATATTCATAAAACATTTTTTTTTTAGAACATATTAAATTAATAATATGAAAATGTTACGTCGTTAGAAATATATTTATACATTTTTAGTAGTATTTATGCACACGTACAGAACAATTGTGTTAAAGGGGCACTAGCTGTCAAATTCATGGTCACCGATTTGACTCAAATTCTCATATTTGATTTATAACAATGTAAAACATTTATCCAAACTATCAAAAGTCTAAAATAAACAGTTTACAGAGCATGGGGTAGATAATATATAGGTTCGTTTCGTGTGTATTTTAGTCCAGACGCCATCTAATTAACTATCGATTTGACCTCAGATGACCATATAAGCGATGTAAACATAAATAAAGATATGAATAGATTAAACCAACACGTGCAATTGGATTTTTATAGGTCTGTTTGATTTTATTTTATAGATTGAAAATAGATGTCTCTCATTGTTTTAACCGTATAAGAATGATTTTATGTACATCGAATTAGTAATCAAATGATTTACCGTAGTTTCACTTTCATTGTTGACATTTTTTTTTTCTTTAAATAACCAGTACACATACAATGCATGCGTTGTCAATCTCTAGCTAGGGGTTAAATTGAAGTTCACATGAATACGGATTTAAAGAAATCGACTCATTCACTTGCAAGTGAATAACTAATTTTCAATGTTTCTTAGCGTAATTTGACAAAATTGAACCTTTTTGGCTGCAAAAAGCGAATTGTTATTTCACTATTTCACTTTCATTATTGATTGAACAGAAAAAAATCAAACTTTAGATTTTTTATATATCTCGTAGCTAGTGCCCCTTTAAGGCATGCGGAAGAATATATCAAGAACGTTTATGTGGGAAAGTGAATGCCTACATAAATCCAAACTATTAGAAAATCCGAATTATTACAGAAGAGTTTTTACCATGCACTTACACTGCACTATTATTAGAATAGTAGAATAGAATGCTATAGCATTTGGATCAAAATTATGTAATTCATGTAACTGTTATATACAAATATTAATTTAATATATAACAACAAACCAGAGTATACTGATTTGTATCACTACAATATAATAGTTATTACGGTGCGGTTGAATTCCCTGTCATTTATTCATCATCCAAGCACGAACTTGTCTCAGAAAAAAATATATCTCTGTAAGTTAACCTCACTTTCAGGTATTGAGATGTGACTTATTTTTAGACAAGTGCGTGTGACCATCCACGAGAACTTGCAGTCATCCGATGTTCAATACTTCAGTCCTTTGCCAATGAAATTCAGCCTTCACATTTTTGAAGGTGTATATCAATCCGACAAAACCGAGAATCCCAATGGTCTTTAAACAGAAAATAGAATGGAGCGTTTTCAGATCCGCGTAAGCATAGCGTGGACACACAATATCTGTAATTTAATTAGATTTGTGTCTGAATGAACATAAAACACTGTATTTATGCGTCAAACGATATGGTAGGGTAAACGAACAGTCCTAGAAAATGGGATATAATTGATGGATAACGTATTTTTTAATCATAAAATTGTTAAAATTTGAATACTTGAATACTTAAGTTTATCAGAATTGAAAGTATTTGGACAAAATTTGCTGTAGACTTTGAATTCCAAGTGAGATTAGTTCAGTATAGATTCATAATGAGTGAAAACAATATGGCTACCCCCATAAAAGTAAACAATGACTCTCAAGGTGAACTCCAAGATGACACTTTAGTTACTTGCTCTCAACCAGCTTCCACAATCACTTCACAGCAATCTATTGGCAACAAGCGATTACACCCAGATAGTCCTCCCAGCGACACTTAAACAGAAAACAAGACAACTCCGGAGGCGACGTAACTCGATGGGTGACCTTACAGAGACAGACAATCCAAAAAAGGCCGCTTCAATACGAAAGTCTGTAGCTGACAGAGTCCTTGAAGCCCTCAGCAGTCCAGAGGTATTAAATACTATTATACCTATTTTGTCAAAACAAATTAGCGATACATTAGAGCCAATTATAGAAGCTGAAGACATTAGAGCCAATTATAGAAGCTGAAGTTAAAAAATATGTTGCCGAAGAAATCCAACCACTATTACAGAAACTAGATTGTCAGTCTAGTATAGTTGAAACTCAAAAGCAACAATTAATTAAACAATTCATACAACTTTCGTCATTGCAACGCACCACCCAAGACCAAACCACATCAAACAATGAACGTGAAAAAGAAATCAACTTTCTCTATGATAGGATCGCTCTACTTGAAAACAGGCTTGAAATTCAGGAACAGTACTATAGTTTAAACATATTTTATTTGTTAAAGTACAAATTGGATAAGACACAAGTCAAACAGACTTATGAAGTCTTCTCCATTTAACATTTATAGCAATATAATACAAAAATATATGTATGAGCATGCATGTATAGAATGGTATATCTATTTAGTAAATATATATATAAATATGGATCAAAAGACAGAAAATTGAAGAAAAAGGAAACAATAATAATACAGAAACAAATAAAAAATAAAAATAAAAATATATAAATAAATAAATCATTATTTAGAAAACAGAAACACAAAAAAAACAACAAAAAACAAATAAAAAAAAACGAAAAAATAAAAAGGACAAAAAAAAGGGAGAAGAAATTTTACTTAGATGATGATGTGTGTGCGATCATGGTTTGCTACCTAGACAATTTGAAATCTTTCCGAACTTTTAATAAACTCAAAGACATTTTTGAAAATGGTTTGGTTTTGCTCTAGAGAAAGAAGACAACTACCCGAGGTAAGTAGTTCTATGTTAATTTTACAATCATTTGGAAGCCAGCGCAAACTTTCAAACATTTTATTTCGTATGTCTGAATATAATATACATTTAAAAAAGAAATGATAGGAATCTTCACGATTAACACCACAGCGGCAAGAAGGGTCAGAAATAATATTGACCCTATATAGATCATAGTTTAAGGATGATGCCAAACATCGAAGTTGGGTGAGAATTATATTCAATTTTCGATTTCCAGATTCATATTGCTTCGGTACAAATATGTTACTCTGAGGATAACGGTTTTTTAGTTCAGTTTTAAATTTATTAATTGATTCCACATCACGAGTTGAATCATCAAGATTATTCCAAAGACGTATGGTTGATGGAATAAAAGAATCATTAGTTAATGCTAGTCTGCAGAATGGAATAATGATGTCATTTCCATTGCGTAGAGGATAGACCGTCATACTTTGTATTTTTTGGGGAATTAAATTTGACAAATATTCTGGAACATTATTATTTTGAATATTATAAAACATTTGGATTTTTCTTCTTTCTCTTCTTTCAGCTAATGTTTCCCATCCAAGTTCTTCATAAATAACCCTTGAGCTTGTGAATATAGGTAACCCCGTACCTATCCTAGCAGCTTGGAGCTGTAATTGCTCCAGTTTATTGACATAACCTACCCCAATATTATCCCAAACCTCACTTGCATACTCAAATAAAGGTCTTATAAAAACTAAATAGAGTTTTTCTAAATTTTTCCTGCTCAGTTTATATTTCAACTTCCTTAGCATATTTATATGTTTAGACGTGCTTAAGATAATATTATCAACGTGGGCATTCCATTTAGCATCATTGCTAAATGTAACCCCTAAATGTTTATGAATATTTGTAATAGGTATATTTTTATCATTGAATATAAAGTTCATTTCTGAGGTTTCAACATTAGAAAATAACATAATTTCTGTTTTATCTGGATTAAAAGACATTAACCATTTTTTGGACCATTCGTTCAGCTTTTCTAGATCATGGTTTATCACAGTTTCTATTTGAAAAGCATCACGATCCGCACAGCTGAACGATGTGTCATCTGCGAAGAGTCTGCACAGAGAAATAAGTCTTTCTGCAATATCATTAATATATATTATAAAAAGTAATGGTCCAAGGACCGACCCTTGATGAACTCCAGCTGAAATACTGCAAAGTTTTGAAGAAGATTGCTTAATAACCACCCTTTGTTTTCAATCACTTAAGTAGCTTCTAAACCATTTTAACAGAATTCCATTTAGTATGAAATTCAAAACAGTGTGGCTGTGGCCATTGATTGACACATTAAATTCATCCATTGACTGGGACAATTTAGGTGAACGTTTGTATGTAACGACCACTGCTCACTATGTACTTTTTAAAGACACTTAAACTATGGGTCACCAAAGGTTCTCAACACCTTAATAAAGTAATTAGAAAAATTAATCAGAAATAACACGATGCTTTGATTTATATCAATTATATAAATCAAAACATAAAGGTTATTTCTGATTAATTTTTCGAATTATTTTATAATTAAAGGCGTTAAGAAACCTTTGGTGACCCCACAGTTTAAATGTCTATCGTAGGTACGTCGTGAACAGTGGTCGTTACATACAAACGTTCACGTAAATTGTCCCAGTCAATGGATGAATTTAATGTGTCAACCAATGGCCACAGCCACACTGTTTTGAATTTCATTCTATACCATAAGCCTTCATTTTATGTAATAAACAATCATGCCAAACTTTATCAAAGGCTCTGGAGAAATCGCAAAAAACAAAACAACTTATCTCTTTCTTTTCAAGTGAGTTCAATATGCAATTATATATTTCTAACAGTTGGTGAACCGTTGAACATTTAGGAAGAAAACCCGATTGATACTCATAAATTAATTTAAATCTTTGTAAGTGGTTGTAAACATATTTATATACAACACGTTCCATGACTTTGCCTATGCAACTTATGAGTGATATAGGTCTATAATTGGAAGGTAATGAACTATCCCCCTTTTTAAATAAGGCTATAACATTAGCAATCTTCCAGCTGGAAGGATATTTGCACTGATGCAAGGATTTATTAAATATAATACATAATGGAATTGCAATTTTTTCGGGACAAATTTTAAGCATCTTATGACTAATGACATCCGGGCCTGACGCTTTTTTTGGATTTATAGTTTTTATGATATCAACAATTTCACTAGTACTAATCACTATATCATTCAATAAATTGTTAGTTTTTTTGTCGAAATCGGGTAATTGAGCATCAACATCTGCTAGCGATGAAATGAAACAAAAATACTTATTTAGAATGTCGCATTTCTCGTCGTCTCTATCGGCGAACTCCTCAAAACGATCATCATTAAGAATATTTTTTAATGAGGGTATGTTATTAGATCCTCTATTTGGCTTAATCAGCATCTTCATAATTTTCCAATAAGTCTTAGAATCTGAAGCGTTATCTAATATTATATTTTCCAAGTTTTTCTCAAAATTTTCTTTCGCTTCTTTTTTCATATTAGTATGAAATTCAAAACAGTGTAGCTGTGGCCATTGATTGACCCATCAAAATCATCCATTGACTGGGACAATTTACGTGAACGTTTGTCTGTAACAACCACTGTTCATGACGTACCTACGATAGACATTTAAACTGTGGGGTCACCAAAGGTTTCTTAACGCCTTTAATTATAAAATAATTCGAAAAATTAATCAGGAATAACCTTTGTGTTTTGATTTATATAATTGATATAAATCAAAATATCGTGTTATTTCTGATTAAATTTTCGAATTACTTAATTAGGTGTTGAGAACCTTTGGTGACCCCATAGTTTAAGTGTCTTTAAAAGTACATAGTGAGCATTGGTCGTTACATACAAACGTTCACCTAAATTGTCCCAGTCAATGAATGATTTTAATGTGTCAATCAATGGCCACAGCTACACTGTTTTGAATTTCATACTATTCACTTTATTCCTCTGTTTCTTATATTTATTAATATCCGTTTCTTTTTTAGATTTAATTGATTTTTTTCGTAATCTATCCCTTATTCGAATTGCTTTTCTGATATTACTGTTAAACCAGTGTTTGTCATTACCACGTATAGTTACTATTTTGGTTGGAATGCTCTCTCTTGCAATGCTGAGGATTTTTTCAGTGAATATAGTGACCATTTCGTCTACTTCCTCAACATTGGAAAATAGTTCATTCCATTCAATAGCATTCAACATATTTGAAAACTTTTCAACATCTGTTTTTTCATATAACCATATTTCCCGTTTAAACGACTTTGTTTCGGACTTTGGACATTGTAAAAAAATAATAGAGGCATCGTGATCACTGATGTTAGCAGGTACATTCAGTACATCAGAAAAAGAAAATTGTATAGCATCACTTAATATGATCGGATCAAGCAAAGTACTACTGTGATCAGTTACCCTTGTTGGTTTATTAATTACGTTTTTTAAATTAAATTGATGAGTTCTATCATATAACTTATTATTATTATACGAAAATAAATCTGAATTTAAGTCTCCAGAAATCACAATGTTTTCTGTATACTGATAACCAAGTTCAATAGCATGATTTAGCCGTGTCCAATATTCAACACCTGACCATTCCGGTCGATAAGTACAACATAATAAAAAAGTTTGACCTTTACCTCTGATCTCCACCCAGATAGTTTCGTCAATGTGGTTTTCGAGTACACCTTTTCTGGTGACTGACATATCATCTTTTGTATAAATGAGTAAGCCTCCTCCGGCGTTATTACGATCTTTACGGAATATATTTTGTGAAAATGAATCTATCATTAATTCTTCGTTATTTATGTTTGGATCTAAGTGCGTTTCAGTGACTGTTACAATATCAAACTCTTCTGCGAAATTTTGAATGAAATCAATCTTATTTCTTAAACTACGAATGTTAATATTGTATATTGATATGGAGTTATCAGTTTCACGAGAAAAATCGTTTTCATGTTCATTTGGACCAGGATTTTGTTCAACGCTTCCAATTATAAGGATAAAATGTAACACAAATAGACGGAATAAAACATTTATGTTTGGATCAAGGCTTTGGAGAAGCGACAAGGAGACGACGAGAAATGAACAACGACAATTGGTAAGTAGAATTTCCGAAAAAGTTTCTCCGTTGAAACAAAAATTATCTGATCCGGAAAAATGAAATTTACATGAATTAAATAACCCTATGGCTACCCTGTATTGTTCAATACAGTTACCCATTAGGTAAAAGAACAACAAACAATAACATGTTATAAGACAGGTTGCCATTCAGGTTACACAAAAAAAGTAGATCACACACATCATCATCCAAAGTCATACAGGTATTAAACATATATACACAAAGAAAATAAAAGTACATTGTAAAACAAATTAAATTGAAGGAAATCATTTTCGATTCATAAAATGGGAAAATTAGTTCACAACAAAATTTAAATATAAATTCCGGGTTTTTTTTTTTTTTTTTTTTTTTTTTTTTTTTTTTTTTTATATACACAACTATTCAATACTTTATGCTATTATCTATAGCAAATCTTTTTGATTATTTGATTTTGATCAAAGCTTTAATATATAAAAGGGGTGTTCCGTAGCTGCACATGTATGAAATATACATATAACATCTGATAACATGACTTGAAATTGATTTCTTACAACTATGATAAACTCAATTGCAATATTTGATAGCAGTGTAGTTTTATACAGGTATAAATTATTTGGGACAATTATATTTTGTTGTTTATTTAAATGTGCTCCTTGTAACTATAACTGGCATACGGATGCCAGTACAAATATTATTTAAACGAGGTTTCAGGAATTATATATATTTGTTTAAATTAATACACAATAAAAGAAATACCAACAACAAAATCGATATTAGGAAAAGATGTCAAATGGAAAAAAGAAAGAAAAAAATATAACGTGATTTTTTTTTATATACTATTTTCTCATTGTAACATGAGTTTATGAATTTATTCAGACGTTTTAATTGTTTGACACTTTTTGATACAATTAAGTTATACTAGATTTACTTGCTAGCAATATTAATAACACATGAAGCAATTTTTAAAATGTACATTAGAGACATTTAAAGAACAAGTGACAACTGTCTAAGATACATATATTTACACTATTTATGTTTTTGTAATCTTATATGTGCCATTATTGTGGTTCTCATCGCGTGTTCTGATTGGTGGTACCTGGAGATAGATCTGGTTCTTGTTGTTGATTGTCGTCGTCCCTGGTTGTCTCAAGAGCTGTTATGGTGTCATAGTTTTTGATTAGTTTTTTGGTGCCTTTCTCTGTTGTTTTGGCAAATATGCGACCATCGGATGTCCAGTATGCGAAAATTTTATGGTTGTACTTGAGATCGGCTAACTTTTGTGTAAGACCAGTTCTATACTGTGTTAAGTTTTCTGTTATGAATATGCCATCTGCATCACCCTTTAAGGCTTTTTTGTTGGTATAAACCTTGCTTCTTGTACGATATGATAGAAATCTTACTATAACCTGGGATTTACCGTTTTTTACCTTCCCTATAACATGGCTACGCCCTATATCGTTCACAGTTTGATTCAGGCCAAGTTTGGAATTACAGACTTGTAATATATAAATATCAGTGTTAATAGGGTGAGGAATTTTACCGGTACGGGGATCGATAGGCACGCGGATATTATGAAAACGCAAACTTTTTCGGCGTGAATATTGTTCTTGGTTTTCTAATCTGGTTTCAAGTTCTACAATTCTTTTGAAGAGAGTGCCAACTTCTGTATCAATTTCATTAACAATTGTGGTGTTACTTTTTACATCCTCATTGACTTTTTCGACATTAGAATATAATCTACTAATCCTAATATTGTCAGTGTCAAGTCTTTTACCATGTTGTTCGACTAATTCAGCTATCGGTTTTACTTGCTGATCAACACATTTTTTAACCTCTTCTTCAATCATTGAGGAAAAAGATTCACCTATTTTTTCAGCAAGAATGGGTACAATTTTATTTATAACATCAGGGCTAGACAGGGCCTCTAAAACTTTATCTGCAATACTTTTCCTTGGTGCAGGTATTTTTTTTTTCCATTTCCCTAAGATCACCCACTGAGTTACGACGCCTTATTTGACGTGTTGTTTGCTTTTGTGTTCCTGGGAGAAGCTCCGGACTTAATAGTTCTTTTCGTTTGTTTGATGGTTTAGTTGCTGGAGTGTTAAGAGAGATTACAGGTTGTGAACTACAAATCAATGGTTCAGAATTAAGTTCATTGTTATGATCCGTGGGGGCAGCCATGTTGTTTGTCCTTTGTCCTTGAATGTTGACAAAGGAATGTCTCGATAAGTAAACAAAAAAATATAATTTGGCTGTAGATGTTTGCTTAAATCATGCAAGATTCACTCTGTTGTTCGTGTATTCAGTTTTGACCCGTTATATTTTAGTTATCCATCGTATTGTCCCATTCCACAAAGAGAGATTTTTAACACGTCCATCTATATTAGCGCATGCCCATGCTTCAGGAACAGTACTCTAGAAGGACAAGCCTGCGTTTCAATAATGTGCCTATTCCCGCAGACAGAATTAAAGGAGCAAAAATCGTTCATCCAGTCGATACTGACAGCATCATCCTAGATATCTGCAACAACAAACTCGGACTCGACATTGGTATTCGAGACATTGGACGATCTCATGTCATCGGCAAGCTCAAACAAGGAAGGTCTCAAGTAATTGTCCGATTTATTTCATACAGAACTAGACAACTGGTATACTCCAACAAAAAAGCTCTGAAAGGTGATCCTAATGGTACGTTTATTACAGAAAACCTAACACAGTTTAGGACAAACCTCGTCAAACAGTTATCAACGCTAAAGTACAACAACAAAATCAATGCCTGCTGGACCACAGATGGTCGGATCTTTATCAAAGTGAATGCTAACAGTCAAAAGCGCATTATTAATAACCTCAATGATATTACTGATCTCGAGTCGGATATCCAACAATATGAAGAACGCACGAACATAAATAACTCTGAGGGAATGTAGAGTGCAAGGTTTCACCATATTTCATATTGATATATATGTAATAAAGACTTATCTTTAATTCTACTACAATTGTTTAACTTTTTGAGAGTGTGTCATATGTGCTGAACAGATATTATATTTACAGATTGTTTCTTTCCCAAACGTGAAACTGTATGAAAAAACCCGTATCTAACCAAAAGCAATTAAAGTTAGTGATCATATTAAAAAGTTCTATGTTCATTTAACAACATATCTTATTGATAGAGTAAATTAAAGCCTCTGTTTTTTTTTTCATCCTTTCTTATCCTTAAACTTGAAAAACACTGAAGTACAGATTCAATTAAAAAAAAAACAGTAGCTAGTACTGTAAGTTTAATAACACACATTCCAACTTAATATATGTGTTTATTCTCGATACATACTTGTTGTCTGTTTTTCTCGTATACCTTGTTACAATCTGGGGTTGTTTTTTTTTTTTTTGATTTTCTTTTTTTGTTTTTTTTTTCTTTGGTTAGAAAGAACAAAAAAACAAAACCAAAAGTGTCTCTAAGCACTATTTGTTACCTTTTATTGCACTTATTTTGACCTTCACCATGGTATTTCATATTTACAATTGTGTGTATGCATATCTTATGTTTATTAAGTGCATCTAAATATTGAACAATTTTGTTAATTGTATTGCATGCATTAATCTGACAAAGACCTACTGTGATTCTTTTCAATTTTTTTTTACAGCCAATTTCATTAAAAAAAAAAATAAGAAAAAAAAAATACAGCGTATGTTTAAGAACCACATCGATTGAACATTTACGTTTGTCGTACATTTTATGTTTATCTATGAGTACATACTCTAACCAGTCTGCTGACCACAGGTGTCAACAATAGATAATTGTGGTTAAGCTCGAGTAATTTCCCATTTTGAAACCGTTATACATTGTCTTGAGATTCACGAATTACATGTAGTTCACTCACAAACAAAATCTAACCGAACTCCATACAGTTGACTTCTTTAAGCTAACATAATACCCTATTATAAAAATATGAATTATTTGATAAGAATAAGTATAAATTTATTACATTGCTTGTGAATATTTAAACAAAAAAAAAACAAAAAAAAACCAAGAACTTTAAAGTCAAATATGTCGAGAAATGGGGTAAGTCTTTCAAGCATTACAATTCATTGTTCTATAGTTAGATAAGCCTTATGAAACAACTATAAATTGAACGGGATTTCTGCTTGTCTGTAAATTGTAAAAGGTATGTTGATGTTCTAACCTAAATTGTGTATTATATCATAATTTGTTATCTAATGCTTATAGCCTGTCTATATAAGTTTTTATTCTCTTAAGCTAATAGCAATTCTGGAAGTTTATGATAATAGTCATAACACAAATAACGATAATAACATTTTTTTTTTTAACCAGGATAAGCTACAAATCTACTTACATCCATGTTTATTGGTCACTGGTTAATAGATGACTCATTGGCAATCATACTTTAGTTTCTTACGTAATTATCAAACAGTTCCATTTACTTTTTTCTTTATTTATTTATTTACAAATTGGTTTATTTCTGAATATAATACATAACTTATTCAGTATTACAATATCCCATTTTCATTCTCCTTTTTTTTTTCATGACTTCCATATTTGCGAGGCTTATTTTTCGACCTTTTACATTTTTCAACTTTTCTTTTTCTTACTTTTTTGTATTTTTCTGTGATGATGAAGGTGATGATGATGATGATATGTGTGTCAGTTTTGTAATGTTCTCCTACAGCAGTCATCTCCTAATTCCTGTAACAGTTTATTCATATAATGGATAACTGCGTCCAGGATTACAGGGCTGCTATAGGTATATTTAATAACAGAAAAAAAACAATGTGGACCTTCATCCAATTTACACATAGCTTCCTATCTAGACATATTTATAATCAACTTACGTTGCAGTCTCCTAATCTTCAATCTCTCTGTTTTACAAACGATTAATCCAAGATCAAACATTATTTTTCTGTTGTACGTACTTCATTTTCTCCTTATTATCGGAAATATTGAAACAAACCCGGGCCCAAGTTTTCGTAATGAATCGAACGCACCGTCGGTGAATGAAACACAACCACAAGAAAATTGTATATCCATTTGTAGTCTCAACATAAGATCCGTGAGAAATAAATTAAAATTTCTAAATAATTTTTGTGATGAATTTGATAGTATTACGTTATCGGAAACACACTTAGATCCCAACATTGCTGATGACGATATAAAACTTGATTCCTTCTCTTCAAATATAGTCCGAAAAGATAGAAATAGCTTTGGTGGTGGTTTACTCATTTATGTCAAAGATGGTATCGGACTCAACCGAATAAATGCACTCGAAACTAAAGAAGACGAATCCCTTTTTGTCAATATCCATGTTAAAGGTCAAAGCTTCTTATTGTGTCACACTTATAGATCGCCTAATTCAGATAATAACTACTGGACACGATTAAATCATGCAATTGGGATGGGTTTGCAGGTCAATGAGAGGATGGTAATAACGGGCGATTTGAACTCTGACTTACTTACTACGCATAATAACAAACTGATTGACACATTAAATTTGTTCAATTTAACCAATGTTATTGAATTACCTACTAGAGTAACGGACCATAGTAGCACTCTGCTAGATCCGATTATTATAAGTGACTCTATGTCATGTTCTTTTTCAAATGTTCTTAAAACTCCATCTGCAATTAGTGATCATGATGCACCTATTGCATTTCTCGAATGTCCAATGTCCGACTTTAAATCTTTTAAAAGAGAAATATGGCTATACGATCGGGCTGATAAATCCAAATTTGCTGAGAAATTAGACGAAATAGACTGGAATACTATGCTTCCCGAAAGTAAAACCACTAATGAGATGACATAATGACAAACACTGGTTCAATAATGACATAAGACGTGAAATTCGAATCCGTGACAGATTAAGAAAAAAAGCGATTAAATATAATTGTGAAAATAATATTATGAAGTACAAAAAACAGAGAAATAAAGTAAATAATATGAAAAAAATCGCCAAAGAAAATTTTGAAACAAATTTGGACTGTCTAATATCAAAACAACCCTCAAACTCAAAAACGTATTGGAAATTAATGAAAACGTTAATTAAATCCAAAAAAGGTTCAGAAACCATACCCCCTCTCCAAAATATTATAAATGATAATGAACTGAATGATACTGTATATGAAGATGAGGAGAAATGTAATTTGTTGAACAAATATTTTAGTATGATTTCAAAACTAGATGAAGATCATGTTGATTTGCCCGAATTTGATACAAAAACTAATAGTAAGTTTTCAGATATCCAAGTAAATATAAAAGAAATATAAATAGATATTATTCAGATATTCGATCCAAACAAAGCATCTGGTCCTGATGTGATCAGTCATAAGATGCTAAAGCTGTGTCCAGAAAAGGTAGCAATTCCGCTCCATATTATTTTTAATAAATCCTTAAGAGAGGGGATATACCCAACTAGCTGGAAGATAGCAAATCTGATACCCATTTTCAAAAAGGGAGATTCATCTTTGCCATCAAATTATAGACCGATATCCTTAATTAGTTGTGTAGGAAAAGTTATGGAAAGAGTTGTGTTTAAGCACTTATACAATCATTTAAATGCTAATAAATTAATTTATGAGTATCAATCAGGATTTCTCCCTAAAAATTCAACTGTTCATCAACTCTTAGAAATATATTATTGCATATTAAACTCCTTGGAAAAAAAAGATAAAACTGTTTTGTATTCTGTGACTTCTCTAAAGCTTTCGACAAAGTTTGGCATAGGGGTCTTATATGTAAAATGAAAGCTTATGGTGTTGATGGAAACGTATTGAATTGGTTTCAGGATTATCTACACGACAGACAACAGAGAGTAGAACTTATTAAATAACTCGTCTTCTTCCTTCTGTAATGTCTCAGCTGGTGTTCCCCAGGGATCGGTTCTGGGCCCTCTTCTCTTTGTCTTATATATTAACGATATTGCTGATAAGCTTACTTCACTGTGTCGGCTATTTGCTGACGACACATCATTCAATTATTCTGGTAACGACGGAGAACAGATTAAATCTGTTATCGATCGCGACTTGAGAGGGCTGGATGTTTGGTCTTCTAAATGGCTTATGTCATTTAACCCAGATAAAACCGAAATTATGATTTTTTCAAATATTGAGACTCCAGACCTTAGCTTTTCCTTAAATGGTAAACATATACCTTTAAGTACATCTCATAAGCACCTGGGAGTTAATTTCAGTAGTGACGCAAATGGAACAATCATATTGAAAGTATAATTCTAAGTGTAAAGAAACACTTAAATGTTTTACGTAAACTTAATACCGATTATCTCGAAATAATTTAGAAAAACTATACTTAGTTTTTATTCGACCCATTTTTGAATATGCCACGGAAGTGTTGGATAATTGTGGAATAGGCTACTCACATAAATTAGAAAATTTGCAATTAGAGGCCGCAAGAATAGTAACAGGTCTACCAATATTTACAAAAACTGAAACTTTATATTCTGAGGTTGGCTGGGAATCTCTTTTTGAAAGAAGAAGGAGAAGAAAATTACAAACGTTTTATAACATGAACCAAAAGCATGCACTAGAATATCTATGTAATCTTATACCTCCTTGTGTACAAAGTACAACCAACTACCCGTTGCGAAATGGTCATGATATTATTGTTCCATTTTGTAGACTTTCCCTTAGTACTGAATCGTTTATTCCCTCTACTATACATGTACGTGAATGGAATAAACTTGGTCCAAAAATTCGCAGTGTCGACTCTATTTCTAAATTTAAGAAAGAATTTAAAAACGATAGTCTATTATGTAAAATTGAAACGTTTTATTTGTACGGCCCAAGGAAATTAAATATTATCTTAACGCAATTGCGATGTTCCGCTTCATTCTTAAACAATGACCTATTTAGAGCTAATATTATAGATGATTCTTCGTGCCATTGTGGGTCCGATATTGAGGATGTCTACCATTACTTCTTCGTTTGCCCAAAATACACATTGTGTAGAAAAACCTTATTCCATAACCTTAACTGGCTATCTGAAAACTTTGTTTTAGATACAAAACTTTTAATTTGCGGACACTTGAAACTTACGAACGAACAAAATATTCAAATTTTCAAACATGTTCAAAATTTCATAAAAAGGTCAAACAGATTTCTTATGCCTTGATAGAGCGTTATTATTACTGACACGGAACGTCATCATTGTCATCAATTCACAAGTCATCGTCACAGAATTATGCGACTTTTCAAACTTTCTTTTTCTCTTTTTACTTTCTCTCCTCTTTGTTCACATATGAAAGCTAGTATTATATTGAATAAACTGTTTGTTTTATATGCATGTCCATTATATTATACTATTATTGTAACTTTATATTGTATTATGGAGAAGACTTCATAAGTATGATTTACTTGTGTCTAATCCATTTTGCTTTAATTCAGCAAATAAAATATGTTTAAACTAAACTGTATTTATTTTTTGTTTACTGATGCCTGGTGGTCTCTGACAGCTAGAGAGTTGTGTTTTCAATTTTTCTAAGTGAAGATTTACGGCGGTGACTTTTAATATTTTGCGTTTATCTTTAAAACTACAATAGATTAAACAAATGATAGTGCAATGTGTCTGAATATTTTCTATGGTAAGTTTTAAGGTCCCATTTTGGGCAATTTTGGCTCTTTAAATATGAGTTTTGTTGTTTAATTGCCTATTATCTTGATACTTATTTATAGAGAAATCTTTTTTTAGCAAACTAGTTTTCTCGTTTGAATTGTTTTACATTGTCATCATGGGGCCTTTTATACTGACTATGCGGTATCGGCTTTGCTCATTGTTGAAGGCCTTACGGTTACCTATAGTTGTTAATTTCTGTGTCATTTTGGTCTCTTGTGGAGAGTTGTATCATTGGCAATCATACCACATCTTCTTTTTTTATATTATAAGAACAAATTTAAAAATAAGTAAATTATAATTATTGTCATTTTCAATTTTCATCATTGGTGGTGGGGACGGGGTAGAAAAGATGGGAATTCCTTTAATTTTTTTCCAAGTCGTTACCATGAAATAAGGAAAAAAACCACAATCATTCCAAAGACATAAACTTTACACCCCCCCCCCCCCCAAAAAAAACATTTGTTCGTAATAACAACAACAAAAAACGCATTAAATTTCTTTTGCATTATATAAGTTTAAAATAGCACGTCAATAGTGGATTTAGAACTTCAAGTGTGGAAGTTGTTTGCGACTTGGAATTTGATTTGGATATGTCGGTTATGGTCTCATTGATATTTTTCACGCCTTCATTCAATATTACTAGTTTCAAATCATACTCTACTAGAAGAAATTATTTGTTGAAAAAATAAGGATTTAGATTTTAACAGATGAGGCTAGCGGAGCTAGACGTAAAATTGACGTCTTTCGAGTCAAAACTATTAATTTTTACTGGGGTGGAGGGGGGAGTACGACGAAGGTCGAACCCTAAACAGTTAGGGCAAGGATGGACATAACCATTCCAGTTTTAAACAGGTCTGAATTTGGATTAATTCATTATTCAATATCAGACACATCATAGGTTTGTGACACATAATAAATGTGGTCTAAGATTTTCAAAAGTTGAAATTGGGCAATTACCTATTATATTGTTCAATATCCGAAATCTAAATATATTGCTAGATTCAACACATCAAAGAACCCTAAGAGTTGTTTGTTTTAAGTGCCGTTTTGGCTCCTTATTTCTAAAAAGTTTTTGACTGGCAACAAAGTATATACGGACAACGAACACATCGCAAAAACATTATACTGCGTCAAATCTATAAATATAAACAATTGAATACCACCATTTTATTTTAAAAAAAAATTAAAATTAAAGGCTCCCTTAATTTCTTCCTATCCCGTCTTTATGGGGGTTGTAAATGACCGGTCCATTTATTGGTCATTACCCTATCAATGTCCGGTGTTTGTCCATTTTTGTGTCTTTCTTCAAAAAAATGATATTTTAAGACAAACTTCCACAGCTAAAATGATCAGCAAAGCAAACTTTACAAAACAATGAACATACTAGAAATTCATGTATTTACTTCTTTGAAAAAAAGCCGGTAACGCAAGATATAAAGATATTGGCAAATATAAGCCTAGTACAATTAGCATAGAGCATGGCATAAAAGAATCATTTCTTTAATTTAATAACTTTAACTGTATACCTCGTATGTTCATTACTGTAGAGACATTGATTAAAACTAAACTTTGCAATTCACAATTTGACAATTTTCCAATAATATCTGGTGTGATTTTTTCATCTTAAATCGAGGAACAAACATGTCAAGGTTTTTTTTTTCTTTTTACATCTCAACCATTTTCCAAACTAAAGCTACAGATTTGATCCGGATTTATATTAATTCTGCAGAAGCAGATCGGAATCAGTTATGACGTAGACAGTAATCATTCTAATCGTAATCATGTTCATTGACCATAACGACCATGAAAGCACATCCTATAATGACGTTTCGACATCATATAATGAAGTTATCCGAACCACATGATATAAGATTACAAGCACATAATATAATGACACAACCACATCATATAAAGATGTTTGCACATAATATAAGGGAAAATGCACATCATATAAGGATGTTTGCACATCATATAAGGATGTTTGCACATCATATAAGTATATTTGCACATCATATAAGTACATTTGCACATAATATAAGTAAATGTGCACATCATATAAGGATATTTGCACATCAAATAAGAATGTTTGCACATCATATAAGTATGTTTGCACATCATATAAGAACATTTGCACATCATATAAGTATTTATGCACATCATATAAGTATATTTGCACATCATATAGAATGAAATTCAAAACAGTGTGGCTGTGGCCATTGATTGACACATTAAATTCATCCATTGACTGGGACAATTTACGTGAACGTTTGTCTTTAACGACCACTGTTCACGACGTACCTACGATAGACATTTAAACTGTGGGGTCACCAAAGGTTTCTTTTAACGCCTTTAATTATAAAATAATTCGAAAAATTAATCAGGAATAACCTTTATGTTTTGATTTATATAATTGATATAAATCAAAACATCGTGTTATTTCTGATTAATTTTTCGAATTACTTTATTAAGGTGTTGAGAACCTTTGGTGACCCCATAGTTTAAGTGTCTTTAAAAAGTACATAGTGAGCAGTGGTCGTTACATACAAACGTTCACCTAAATTGTCCCAGTCAATGGATGAATTTAATGTGTCAATCAATGGCCACAGCCACACTGTTTTGAATTTCATTCTAGAGATGTTTGGACATCATATATAGATACTTGCACATAATATAAGCATATTTGCACATCATATAAAGGTGTTTGCACATCATACAATGACAAGTGCACATCATGTAAAGGTAAATGCGCATCATATAATGACAAGTGCACATCATATAAAGGTAAATGCACATCATATAATGAAAATGGTCATAACAATATGGAACGCCATCACTGCCTTATAAGAAGAAACTACTATGACATGATGCAAATGTTGCTTACATGATGTGAATTCTCCTTTATAGGATGTGAATTCTTCTTTACATGATGTGAATTCTACTTTACATGATGTGAATTCTTCATTATATGATGTGAATTCTTCGTTACATGATGTGAACGCTTTATTACAAGATGTGAATTCTTCTTTATATGATGTGAACTCTTCATTACATGATGTGGATTCTTCATTACATGATGTGGATTCTTCATTACATGATGTGAAATCTTCATTATGTGATGTGAAAACTTCATTACATTACATGATGTGAAAACTTCATTACATTATGTGAAAACTTCATTACATGATGTGAAAACTTCATTACATGATGTGAAAACGTCTTTACGCGATGTGGTTGTTTCATTACATGATGCGAAACTTTCCTTATGTGCTGTTAAAATAAAAACCCTTGTACATGATGCGAATACTTTAGTGTATGATGTGAATGTTGCAGTACGTGATGCTAGAACTGCATTACCTGATGTGAACGTCACCTTATAATTATACATCATGTAAATTGTTTAATGAGACCATTTAAGGGTTCAAAACTTGATAGAAGCGGCGTGCTTTGTGTTTTTTTATTATTAGGTTTGGCCGTTTTCGGTATTCTGGTGCTCCATAACTCCTTAACCCAAATATGTGCCCTATATTCACTATAAACGTTTTGTTGCACAGTCCATAGGCTTGTTAAGGATATATAGGATTTAATTGTAATTAGGCCATTCAAGGGTTCAAAACTTTATAGAAACGTTCTTGGTGGTGTATTTTTATGATAGTGCTATTGTAACGGAGGGGGTAGGTGACGACACCTCCAGGGACGTGTAGTTGCCAGTATTGCGTCCCTATTCGACCGGGACACCTGGTGTCAGATTATGGCTGAACAACAGAAAATTAATCAAATGAAACATGTTTATTCACAAATGTACAATAATTGTGGACAAACGAGAGTAAAAAAACTTTCTTAAATGAAGTTCAAAAATAGAGTAATTTCAAATGTAAAATGAAAAATAAAATGTTCCCAGAGTTAGTCTTTAGTAAAGTAAGATCAAGTTAATTGGCTTCGCGTTGTGTTTTAAGTAGTAAAATTGCACCAAGAAGAGGTGACTAACTCTAGCGAACTGCACCGAAGTGGTGACTAACTCTAAACTCAAGTGGACTCATTTAAGGCCGGCGAGTATTTGGAGGCCTTTACAAAGCCGACCCCGACTTAAATACAATAAAAATCCTTATACATGTATTGTCATTAAACCGGATGACTTTAACAGAAAAGATACTGAAGACAAATTGAATAAATTTATATTCATAAAACATTACAGAAACATCAAAAGTTAAATACTAAAACAGTTAAATTAACAGTCCATACTTTTATCTCACTATGGAGTTTAAATCAAATTAAACTTAAAATAAACATTTAATCAACAAATAATTAATCTATCCAAAATTAAGGGGAATTAATTAGGCACATCTATTACACTATTATAAGGTTTATATTTTAGAAAACCTCAGTATTATATACTAAACTTTTATGAGTCCCTTACCAACGAAGTTAAAGGGGACTTTAGGTTTGCACTTTGTCCGTCTGTCAGAATGTTCGTCCGGAAAATTAGCTTTCCGCATTTTTTAGTTTTAAACATATTTATTCATAGTGGATTGGGAAACAAGTTTTGCAACTTATGTAAATCCTTTTCCACTTTGCGAATGCGAGTGCTGCCTTGTAGCGGCATTAGCCTAGTAGACTCGTTTTCGAATCTACAAGGGTGTCTTTTACGTGCAAGAGATATGGCACTGTTGTTGGCCATGCTTAAAGATATTGATTTTATATTTAGTATATAATATAACCATGACAAGTTACAGATAAAGTTCTAATTTTGTTCCGGTTTGAGGATTTTTTGCAGAGTTATGGCCCTTGGACTTAGAAAATTCACTCAGATAATTGGTTTCCACATTTTGTTTTTTAAAGATATTGACTTAAAATTTGGCATATAGTAAAACCATGAGAAGTTACAGATCAAGTGCGAATTGTGTTCCGGTCTGATGTTTTTTTACAAAGTTATGGTTCTCGAACTTAGAAAAATCATGCAAGAAATAAATTTTCAACTATTTTTTTGTCGTTAGACGTTACGCACGGTATACGGTCTATGTTTAATTTTACCAGTTTCTTGATGCAAAAGTAGGACAAAAACAAATCATTTCTGCGTATTATGAAATAGTAACTTGTCTTGATTCATCATTTGAATCGAAATTAAATAAAACCTGATTTTACTAAATTTAATGTTATGTATTATAACATAATTAAGCAATGATTCCGCGTTCAAACTGCCATTTTTGCCGTGTAAGACGTAACAACAATAACTGACCATCCAAATATAAACGAAGAAAAAACAACAACTAATGAATGGATTCCGATAAAATTTGTACAGGTGGGATGTAATATGATCACATTTATGGTGTGAAACGGTCACGATAAATAGCATGTCAGTTCGCAATCTGGCGGCCATTTTCGAAATTCCACAAATCTGTAAGATTTGAAAATTCTAGTATACAAAAATAAAAGGAAGCACTTCGATATTACAATATTTTCACATAAATTACAGAAAAGGTTCGCCACCTCTACATAAAAATGTGATTTTATTGAATTTTATGAACACATTTTTATTTATTCTAACACAGCTTCTCTCATTTTTAGCTCACCTGGCCTAAAAGGCCATGTGAGCTTTTCTCATCACTTGGCGTCCGTCGTCGTCGTCGTCGTCGTCGTTAACAATTTTTCAAACATCTTCTCCTCTGAAACTACTGAATGGATTTGAATGAAACTTAAAATAATTGTTCCTTAGATTATCCTGCATAAAGTGTGTGCTTCGATTTTTGATCCGTCAAAAAACATGGCCGCCGTTACTTAAAATAGAACATAGGGGTCAAATGCAGTTTTTGGCTTATATCTCAAAAACGGAAGCATTTAGAGCAAATCTGACATGGGGTAAAAATGTTCATTAGGTCAAGATCTATCAGCCCAGAAATTTTCAGATGAATCAAACAAACCATTGTTGGGCTGCTGCCACTTAATTGGTAATTTTAAGGAAATTTTGCAGTTTTTGGTCATTATCTTGAATATTATTATAGATGAAGATAAACTGTAAACAGCAAAAATGATCAGCAAAGTAAGATCTACAAATAGGTTAATATGACCAAAATTGTCAATTGACCCCTTAAGGGGTAAATGTCCTTTAATGACAATTTTTCACAATTTGTTCATCATATTTGCTAACTTTAAAAAATCTTCTCCTCTGAAACTACTGAATGGATTTGGATGAAACTTAGCATGATAGTTCCTTAGATTATCCTGCACAAAGTGTGTGCTTCGATTTTTGATCCGTCAAAAAACATGGCCGCCCTTACTTTAAATAGAACATAGGGGTCAAATGCAGTTTTTGGCTTATATCTCAAAAACGAAAGCATTTAGAGCAAATCTGACATGGGGGTAAAAATGTTCATTAGGTCAAGATCTATCAGCCCTGAAATTTTCAGACGAATCAAACAAACCATTGTTGGGTTGCTGCCACTTAATTGGTAATTTTAAGGAAATTTTGCAGTTTTTGGTCATTATCTTGAATATCATTATAGATGAAGATAAACTGTAAACAGCAAAAATGATCAGCAAAGTAAGATCTACAAATAGGTTAATATGACCAAAATTGTCAATTGACCCTTAAGGGGTAAATGTCCTTTAATGACAATTTTTCACAATTTGTTCATCATATTTGCTAACTTTAAAAAATCTTCTCCTCTGAAACTACTGAATGGATTTGGATGAAACTTAGCATGATAGTTCCTTAGATTATCCTGCACAAAGTGTGTGCTTCGATTTTTGATCCGTCAAAAAACATGGCCGCCCTTACTTTAAATAGAACATAGGGGTCAAATGCAGTTTTTGGCTTATATCTCAAAAACGAAAGCATTTAGAGCAAATCTGACAGGGGTAAAAATGTTCATTAGGTCAAGATCTATCAGCCCTGAAATTTTCAGACGAATCAAACAAACCATTGTTGGGTTGCTGCCACTTAATTGGTAATTTTAAGGAAATTTTGCAGTTTTTGGTCATTATCTTGAATATCATTATAGATAAAGATAAACTGTAAACAGCAAAAATGATCAGCAAAGTAAGATCAACAAATAAGTTAAATATGACCAAAATTGTCAATTGACCCGATCAGCAAAGTAAGATCTACAAATAGGTTAATATGACCAAAATTGTCATTTTAATACTTTATGCATTAGGTCAACTAAATTTGGTGTATGAAAATATTTTATGATCTATATGTCGGTTACGCAGGTTTTGTTTGAACTTGACCTCATTTTCACAGTCCATTGCTAAGTTTTAAGTGTTTGTGTTTTGGTCTCATTTTCTTTATTTATAAAAAGTAAGTCATATATATTTGTAATATTGAAGAATTGTTAGCTGTACATGTTTGCCTGGCATGGTTCAATATGTTCAATAAGGCATTGTTTACCAGGTGAGCGATTCAGGCTCTTGAGAGCCTCTTGTATTTTTTCCAGTATATTTTCCGTGTCTCCCTGAAATATTACCATAGAGCCATTGTTAAAGTTTTTCAAGTACCATAATAATTTAGGCTATTTTAAATTTGTGACAGACAAATGAACTATGAAAACAAAAGTTACAACTGAAATGTGATTTGTTTGAAGATTTGTTTAAGCCTTCAATGTTAAGGAAACGCTAAATTTTTTATCAATTTCCGTCAAGTTGTCCGTGTCTCCCCAAAAAGTTACTACGTTCAAATTGAACGTTTTTCGCGCGGAACGTATGAAATGTAACGTAAAAGAGGGACGAAAGATACCAAAGGGACAGTCAAACTCATAAATCTAAAACAAACTGACAACGCCATGGCTAAAAATGAAAAGGACAAACAAACAACAGCACACACGACACAACATAGAAAACTAAAGAATAAACAACACGAACCCCACTACATACATAATTGAATTTTCCATTAACTGAAAGTTAAGCATTTATGTGTCATTAGCTATATAGCCTCTGACACGTTCTGTGTAATAATATATTTTTTTGAGATAATTTTGAATAGTATCTCTTAAAAGGTAATAAATCACCAAGAAAATGTATGTGTCTGCTAGAACGAATGTTTGTTGTATACACTTACATTTATTTCCACGCATCCGCAAACATTATACTCTCATAAGACACATATTTGGGATTTTGATAGTACTGATAAAAAGACCATACAATTATTTGCTGATTGTAGTTCGAAAACTACAGTTAAAGGCGGATTGAAAACATTTATACTTTTAAAGTACTAAACAGCTTTGATACTGGCTGTTTCCACACGATGTACATACCTAGACTACGATACTTGTGATGACGGAATCCTGAGCAACATAAAGGATATATGCATTTATGTATTTTGCAACAATTGACATGCATGGGCAGTGACAAATATATGAAATATATATTTTCAATAAGATTATGAGGAAACAAAGTTTATTTGTCAAAAATATACAATCAGTCATGTATACAGTTTATTTTTTTTCTAAATAAGAAGTTAAACATCGTAATGCCAGCTGTAATAAAAACGGTGCAAAGCTTTGACGTTTTGTACAGAAGTCGGATGAAATAATTTTAAAAAACTGCGTCGAGTAACGTTACCATTACTTAAACGAACACTGTGCGTAGAGTCTTAACTTACAGATTTAGATTTGAAATTTGGTTTATAGCTTTACCATTACAAGTTACAGATCAAGTTTAAATTTAGTTTTGATTTGATGATATTTTGCAAATTCATATGATCCTTAGACCTAGAAAAATCACACAATTAATCAATATTCTGCACATGTTTTAGTCGGTCATGCTTGTCTAACAACCGTTATATTGATTTGATATTTGGTATCTATACTTTTAACATTACAATTTACACATCAATTTCAAATTTTCTGTTTGAGAATAATGAATTTTAACTGTTAGGGGACAATGTATCGCGATGCAATACTCTCAGAATGCTGGATACTACCCATACTGGTCTTTGTCCACACTTTTTACGTTTGTGTATCACTTTTTTGCCATTTTTTATGGATTTATGTTTTTAAGTTTAGATAAATTAATAGATTAGAATGAAATTCAAAACAGTGTGGCTGTGGCCATTGATTGACACATTAAATTCATCCATTGACTGGGACAATTTAGTGAACGTTTGTATGTAACAACTACTGCTCACTATGTACTTTTTAAAGACACCTAAACTATGGGGTCACCAAAGGTTCTCAACATCTTAATAAAGTAATTCGAAAAACTAATCAGAAATAACACGATGTTTTGATTTATATCAATTATATAAATCAAAACATAAAGGTTATTCCTGATTAATTTTTTGAATTATTTTATAATTAAAGGCGTTAAGAAACCTTTGGTGACCCCACAGTTTGAATGTCTATCGTAGGTACGTCGTGAACAATGGTCGTTACAGACAAACGTTCACGTAAATTGTCCCAGTCAATGGATGAATTTAATGTGTCAATCAATGGCCACAGCCACACTGTTTTGAATTTCATTCTAATTAATTTGAAAGTGAGATATGTAACAAAGTAACGTAAGTGAGACAACTGTACATGTACCGTATAGCTTCTGGATATAAATGATATAGGAGAAGTATTTTCGAATATTTTTTGGAAGGGGTTTGCCAACATTGCCTCTAAAAAGTACTATTTTCATATAAAATTCATTTAAATTAGGTTCCTAAACTTATATAAATATATAAAAAAAAATGACTTATACTTAAAAAGAAAATTTTAAATATGACACGGCCATGCTTATATAAGCTCTAAATGTATAACATCACTCATAATTTACAGAAATTTTATATACAGTTCCCTTTAAATGCATTTAAGGATGTACTTAGTTGAAATTTAAAAAAAATCCAGAAATTGAAATTGATACTATAAGTCGAAAGAGCATATATTCATATATGGAGCTCCTTTCTGAGATATTTCAGTTTTAAAAAATGGCGGGAAAAGGCTGACTTGGACTTTTACCTTACATTTGCATTGGTATTAATTTGATCTCAAAATTAGCTATTAAAGTTTTTTATGAAAATAAAAATCGGTGTTATGGGGCAAAATATTTTACTCTATAGCTTTGGAAAAAATCCTAGGAGTCTGAAAATCTGACACATATTTCCAAAACCTCACCTAAGTACTTCCTTATATACCACAATAAGCCATTAATATATAATTTCCAAAAGCATATTTAATAAAATAAGTAGAACATACCATTACCCTAAATCAATATTCAGTTATCAAGGCACAATGAATTTTGATAAAGAATTTCAAAAAAAAAAAAGAAGGGTCATTTGATTTCTATATAAAATCTAGCAAAATTATAACCTATATTTTTAGCTCATCCCATTTATCGTATACCCATTTAAAGGAATTTAAGTTATAAACGCATTGCGTAATAAGTCCGAGAGGTCCCGTGTTCTTATAAAGATGTTTTGACATAATGAAGTGTTCACATAACGTCATCTCGTAATACCCATTTGACATTACGATGTATATATTTTGGCATAATGTAATAGAAATACGACATACAGATTTTTAACATTACGTAAAGAAATTTTCGCATCATGTAATAAAACTTTCAGATTAGGTAATGAAACAACCACATCACGTAATGAAGTTTTCACATCATGTAAAGAGGAAACCACATCATGTAATGAAGTTTTCACGTCATGTAATGAAGTTTTCACATCATGTAAAGAGGAAACCACATCATGTAATGAAGTTTTCACATCATGTAAAGAAGATTTTACATCATGTAAAGAAGAATTCACAACATGTAATGAAGAATTCACATCATGTAAAGTAGAATTCACATCATGTAAAGAAAAATTCACATCATATAAAGGAGAATTCACATCATATAAAGGAGAATTCACATCATGTAAGCAACATTTGCATCATGTTATAGTAGCTTCTTCTTGTAAGGCAGTGATGGCGTTCCATATAACAAGACAGTGTTGGCGTTCCATATATTGATCTTTTATTATTACATGTGAACAATTAAATACTATTTCATTGAAGCCCTAATAACGATTTGAATGTTATGGTTTTTCATTATTACATGTGAACAAGTATATTTTCAGTACCCGACAAGTGCAGCGATTAATTTAGCTATTTCGTCATTAGTTTTTCAATGCTTTACAGATCACAAGTTTATTGCAGGTTTCTTCTCTAAACAAACACCCTGTCCTCTATTTGTTCATCCATTGAATAACTAGTAGTAAAAATATCGCTGCCGTAAACCAAGAAAAACAAACAGAAGAGCAAGGTCGACAAAACTTCTAACTGCATTGTTTAAATAAGTGGAATGCTTTTCATCTTTGAAATCAAATGCATTAAATTACTATTAAGTGCATTTCTATAAAGTTTTTAAAATTGTCTTTTATTTGCATTATTTTCCGTTACTTCTGTTCGCTGACCTGTGAAATTTTTATGAACATGTGTAAAAGCAATGAATGTTTAACTGTCGTACGATACCTCGGTTTAATCACCAATGCTTTCCTACTATTAAGCATAATGATTCATCATATCAAAACACAGTACAAAATGTACTTATTTATGGTAAAAGGAGCAGCGTTATTAAAAGTTACATTCAATAAAATATTTTCATAATTGTTTGATGTTACGGTGTAACATTACGCTATGTCTGTAGTTGTAGTGGGTAGAACTATTGGTTCTCCTTTAAATAATAAGTATAGTGTTTTGTCATCTCCATCAAAGTTACAACACACCCGCGATATCGCAGGCCTTATTTATTGCCTAGAATTTAAGTATCAATATCGGATAAAACTCGTGCTGATTATAAAGTGCACATATTTCTCTGGTTTCAAAATCGTTCTGTTTGAACCCTTCGTTCCAGGACGTTTTGGCCATTTGTATCGCAGTCAATACACTTCTTTCAGGTCGATATATCATCGTGTTGACCTCATACAAAGGCCTTAATCATACTGCATGTTGGTGAACATGTCAAATATATCCAGTTATTCGTATCAAAGCAAGATAAATAAAATGTGTCTTTACTTTACTATGTCATTGTTTATCTATTTGTCTTGACTGTGAATAGTTCCAAGAGGTTAATTAATATGTTTGTAAGAGAAGTGGTACATCTAGAATTGTTTAAGTCTTATCAAGCACTTCCGGTCTTTTAAAACGTAATGAGTACTACATTCCACCATAGTTCAGTTGAATATTTAAACTGTAGAATCAATGTTTCGTACGTTACCGACCGTGCAAGGGCTGTATAGCCAGTCAAGGTCGTTAAAAACTTCCATTTGTTGTTCGTACGTGATCTTGAAGTAAAAAAAAGTTTAAAATAAAAACCCAATACATGAAACATTAAAGTTCTGATAAAAACTCCAAAGGACCAAAAGTAACCCAAACATGGATTATTTTTTTTTTTCGATTGATTATTTCAAATGACTTCTCAAAAGTTATAACAGCTATTAGTTTTTTCGTAAATTGTTTTGTAATAAATTGATCCGGTAGTTTTCTCAATTGAATTATTTCCTATTTTTAAGTCGAAGCCGTTTTTAGCCGACCAAATGGTATGGACTTTTCTCATTGTTGAAGGCCATAAAGCTGCTTATACCGGTAATTTCTTACAAACACTTCATTTGAGCTTTGGAAGATAGTGGTCTCATTGACAATCATACCACATCTTCTCAAAATGACTTCTTTATTACATGTATATAAAAACAATATTCGTAACCCGAATTATTGATTGCTGGACTGGTGATTATTTCGGAAACTGACAATTACAAAAATGACCCTATTTATTTTTGAATTTGAATTTCCAATGAACTAGAAAATCAAATATGGCAAACGGCAACCAACGAAAACCAGCGAATTACTTGCCCCTGACTTTGGATAGGCACATAATGAGTGTGTCGGAGTTTAACCCTCACTGATACTCGGATAATGTAACAGCCCAACATACGAACACAATTTTAAAAGTTTGAAAGTGCTCCACTAATTAATCAAGACGAAACGAAACAGCAAATAAATCTTAAAAGATCCTTGCTATCGATCTAAATGTAAAATCTATGGTTCTCGAAATTACTGAAAGTATGTTCAAGGTCAGTTTCATTTAAAGAATAAACAATCTTTTCCCAGACACAGAAATCAACCATTACAGTGTAAATTCAGAAAAAAAAATGTGACATTGTGCAAAGCCAGAATATAAATATCAACATGATGTATGTTAACATGAAATGGAAATGATTGTATAATAGTTTATATATCTAGTTGTGTTTCCTAAACCTAAATGAAAACAATGCACACGATAGACTTCATAATTAAAATAACCATATCAGTTATATGTTTATCGTGAGATAAAAATTGATGTTTATATTGGTGTTGCTCCCTATGAGTTCAAACAAAATTCTTATAAAAGTAAATTGACATGTAGATGTAGATATTCATTTCAAATTTCAAACGGTTGGTTTTCCAAACATTTTGTCATCATTGTTCATATGTTGTACCATTACACCACTTTAACAGATTAATGGAAGATTAAGACGCCTACAAACATGTTTAACCATGTCTCATTCTGTATCTGCCTGCTCTAATTCCGGAGTCTATAATTCAGTGGCTTTCTCGTTTGAATTGTTCAACAGATCGTCATGTCAGAGCCTCTCACAGATTGCTATGAGGTATATGTTCTGTTTATTGATGAAAACCGTGAAAACTGTTACATCACTTGGTCGCTGGAGAATGGTTGACTCAGAGGTAAGCATACCCTATCTTCTTATTTTATATTGATATTTTAATATTATGTTAGGTTATATTTGATGGTTTGTGCGATTGTAAACTCATGTACCACCATCTAAAATCTTTTTTATTGCAGTGATAAACAGAGTATAATACTAAAAAAAATCCTTTTAACGTAATATATTGGTGCATGCGCAGTGATAAAACAGAGTATAATACTAAACAAATTCCGTTTAACGTAATATATTGGTGCATGCGTAGTGATAAAACACAGCATAATACTAAACAAATTCCTTTTAACGTAATATATTGGTGCATGCGCAGTGATAAAACAAAGTATAATACTAAACAAATTCCTTTTAACGTTATATATTGGTGCATGCACATAAAAATTGAAGCTTACGTTTTCAAACTTTATAGTATGTTTAATTTTTGGTCGTATCCGACATTTTGATTGCTAGTTATGTGATATACTGATAGAAGCACGCGGTAAAATGTCTTAACAACATTGTTTCTTGTCACGAGACACACATTTGTCAGCGTAAACAACACTAATTATCAATAAGCACACAAACCTTTTATAGTTACATTAAATAAATGCTGTGATCTAACATTTTTTTATTGTTATATTTCAATTTCATGGACACGTTTAATTGCATTAAAGATGTATATACTATTAACGGTACGAGTTTTAAAAGCTTTCTATTAGCACACTAAGTACAACAACAATTTGGGGTTTACTGCAATAATTATAAAATACTAGAACACACCCGTATATCGCGGGTCCGTGACTGAATTAAAGTATATAACTATGCGCAAGCCTTATTTTAGTATTAGTATTGTCATCTGATAAAGTCATGCTGATTATAAGATACACAGTTTTCTCTGCTTTCAAATCTTTCGGTTTGAACCCGTCGAACTGGAACTTATCAATTATTGATAATATTAATTATTTGAAAAACAAAAGGTCCTGGAACGGAGTATTTTTTTAATCAACAGCATTGTCCTATATTAGTTATAAATATTGAATTCTTTGATTCGCTGTTTTACGTCATGCCCGCTAACAAATTGAAAACTGTACCTATACGCCTTATTTTAGTCCAGATTTTTAGTATTCGTATTGTTATCTTAGAAAGTCTAACTGATTAAAATACTACAATAGGTAACAATTTGACAATTAAGTAGTGTCAACCCTGTAATTATGACCCGTGTAATACTATATAGCATATTAATCCTGAATACACCGTTTGGTGGTGCGCCTGTCAGATGCGGAACGTACAGATAAGGTAATCGGTAACAGGTGAATATACTATTGGTATCGGTATCGGACTCGACCCGGAACTTCTTAATTATTGGCAATATTAATTACGTGGAAAACAAAAGGGCCTGGAGTGGGGTAATTTTTAATCTACACCTTTGTACTATATTAGTTATATATAAAGTTGAATTCTTTGATTCGTCGTTTTTACGTGATGACAGCTGACAAATTGGACCTCGTAATTTTAGTATTATAGATACCTTTGTTTCATGGGCAATTATACCAAATCTTCTTATTTCATATTAAACTGGGAAAAATAATTGTTCTTATACATCGCTAATGTAACTTTTAGTTAATTCATTACTAAACAGTTTTCCATTGATGAGGATTACAGCACTAAGTCTTCCCTGTTATATCAAATATAGCTCATTTTTAGTGAACTCGATATAGTATTTATATATTTTACTGTACTGTAAAATTTTTACATGAAATGTATTTGCTCGTATTCTGCTTAACATGAAACATACATATTGTACCCGGGTCTCCTAAATTTTTAGTGACACAAAGGGGTTGATTAAAAAATTATGTGCCGAATATAAGAGAGCAGTAACACGTGAAAACTCTTTGGCACATTCCCCATTTCCATTCTCAATTTTACATTCAACGTAACTTATTTATATTTCGTTATGTTAGTACATTACCTATATTTAATTCATGCACATTTACAGGAAGTAGTAGTCTTTTCGTGTCCATACAATTTGCTTTTCAAATTAAACACGTTCCTCACATTGAAGGTTTTAGCATCAACTACAGAGAAAATGATAAATTTATCGTTTTCTATGAATTATCGCTAAGATTGCTGCCCTTCTGAGGGACGCACATTTTGATCAACGTTGGAAGTGATTGTAGTTGCATGAAGGCACATAATCATATTTATTTGGTCAAACACGATGATCTAATATTCATGACAAGTCTATCCTCACCTGATATATTGTTGTTCCATCCCTCAGATTAAAATCATGATTTCTCTCTATCTAAGCAAAAGTTGTGTTTGAAAGTGGAAAGTTTTACTTAGAAAAATGTGCACACGGACTTTCCTTTAAAAGAAATTCTTTTATCAACTAAAAATCATCAAAAATGTTTATGTTTTGAGCCAAGGCTCCTTGTTGAAGACCGTACTTTGACCTATAATGGTTTACTTTTACAAATTGTGACTACAAATATAGGCCATCGTTTTTTTATATACACCTCGCCAAAAGTTAAGCAACACCTAAATGTTTTTGCTTCTATTTTTTGTTTTAAAATTAAATTTGATACTACTTTGTCCATATATTTCGTTAATCTATTGTTAATCGACAGGTAAAAATTCAGGTACAAATTCTATTCCTAGGTACCTTAAAAAACAGGTTTTATAAAGCTACATACAAGTTTTATCCTTGCAAGTTTCGTGCAATGAAATGTAACTGTTAATTGCAGACTAAATTGTGTCAATTTACGTGCCCGTAGACCAGTCACAAGACAATTACTGACTCATTGGCATCGTCAAACTCGACATCAGTGATCACTTGGTCACCGCAATAGGAATTTGAGACAGTGACGTTACGTCCATTAGTCTGACGAGAGAAGATTCCTCCAACATCATATTGATGAGCGCATGCGCATATGGCGTCCTCAGAATGAAGCATACAGGAAACAGTACATTCTTGGAACTACAGCGTTTGGTGGTAAGGGTTTGAAATTTTGGAGATGCTTTTCATTTGACTGCAATAGTTATCAAAGGTATCAGGATTATAATTTAGTACGCCAAATGCGCGTTTCGTCTACATAAGACTCATCAGTGACGCTCATATCAAAATATTTATAAAGCCAAACAAGTACAAAGTTGAAGAGCATTGAGGATCCAAAATTCCAAAAAGTGGTGCCAAATACAGCTAAGGTTATCTATGCCTGGGACAAGAAAATCCTTATAAAATGGACCTTTATGTTCTGAATGGGACTATGACGTGTCAAAAATATCGCGATAACATACTCGGGATATCGATGTGCCACATTTTGACTATCGCAATCTTGCAACTAGACTAAATTGAATATTCATTGACGATAATGCTTAGCCACACAGAACACGCATTGTTTCAGATCATTTACGCAAGGAGGTAACTGACACTATTCCTTGGCCACCCATGTCACCGGAAATGAATCCCATTGAGCATGTCTGGGATAATTTTGGTCGAAAAATCAACATCAGGATTCCTGCTAGTAAGAATAAACAGGAATTACGAGCAGCCTTGATTGAAGAATGGCAAAGAATTCCTATTAGAACATTACGAAGCTTAGTTCAAAGCATGAGACGACGTGTAAATGAACGTGTCCGGAAGCGTGAAGGATACACTCGCTAGTGACCTAAATTTTACTTTAATGTTTTCACAAATTGTCACTCTCGAGTTTTAAAAAGAATTGTGTGTATAGTGCAAAGCAAATTTTCAAAAACGTCAGTATAAGTTGAAACTTTATCTTGTATTTTATTTCGCCATTTTTCAACCATTTGCCCAAAATGAAATAGTAAAAAATTCAATCATGAAAACAGTCTAAACTTTCACTTTTCAATTCATATTATATATGTTATTTTATAAAAACACAAATTTAGTTCATTGTATTGATATTTCGATAAGTTATGAATTCAGTAAAACACGATTCTGGAAAATTATCAGGTGTTGCTTAATTTTTGGCGAGGTGTATATATACGAGCATTGGTAAAAAAAAAATCCCTGGCATTATGATTTTAAGAAAGTCGTTTCATGTTTTCAAAAGATGTTCTTATGACCTAAGAGTACCTAAAACATGTCAATTCTGAGGGCTTTTTTTTTTCAAGAGAACGCTGCGTTATAAGATGCAATGTAAAAACCTTATATCTAATTTCTGCTCTACAAGTAGGTGCACCTACACTTCGTAATGGTATCTGTAAGTGAAGGTTATGTTCATGCAGATGGCTATTATCGTTAATACTTATCGAATTAATAATAGTTGATTTTCTCACATGATAATAGCAATTAAAACCAAATCTATCTCCCGTCGATGCAAATTCTTCATTTGATTTTGTATAAAGTTAACATCATTGATTATAGCAGTTGTTAATTTCAAAACACAATGTCTTATAGCATTTATTCATTTGGAAATTGACAGGAATTCTATAACTCGTCAAATAATAACTATTGTGAATTATCTATTAAAACTGATCATTTCAATTAAAAATAGAAATTTGAAAAACATTAAATTCTTGAAATTATAACAAAATCATTATCTAAAATGCTTTTTTATTACTAGCCAACGTCATATTTGATTAGACTATTATTTAACTACCGCACATAAAAAGAGTATTAATAAACGGTAAACAGTAGTGAGACAGACAGACCGGTGCAAAAATAAAATAACAAAAGTACCGAACTCTGAGGAAAATCCCAAACAGAATGGCCGTAATCCAACGTCAAAATCAACCACTCAAACACAATGGATAACAACTATCATTCCTGACACTGTACAAGCATTTTCATATGTAGAAAATGGTTGATTAAACCTGGTTTTACAATCAGCTCACTTCTACGACAGTCTAATAAAATTCCAATATGAATAGAACATTCGTTTTTTTACAAGTCTTCTGGCTAAACTGGTATCAACAATTTCCAGTGAGCGATATCGAAATGAAATTTCCAAAACTGGTGCAGGAAAAAAAATGTTTTGATTCTATCGAATTTCTAAATGAAATAGATTCAGATCTAGTTTTTGATTTCTGACAGAATGGAGTGATACCATTGCTCATTCAAACCTCATAATCGGAAAACTTGATAAATCCATGGCAGAAAAAAACAATGACAAATGAAAAGACAACAGTAAAAAAATAAAATTCATAGAAACAAACAAAAAAGACATAGAAGAACAAACTTTACACTGCCCAGATGTATGTGCATAATAAAGACTTCAACTGGCGTACATGCATTGAATGGAGTGTCTCGTTGACACTCATACCACATCTTCTTATATCTGCTTACATTTTAATTTTGCCAGGCAAACAGTAAAAGCAATGTAGACGGAGGGAAAACTTGGTATAAAATGCTCATTTAAAGAAGGAGTAGATACCAATGGGTCAATATAAAAATAAGTCGGGGGGGGGGGGGGGGATGTTAGGAAAACCGAAAAACAGATTAAAACGCAACGCCAAAAAAACTAAAATTAAGTAAAAGGATATCTTAATTAAAGACCCCATTGTATGAATAGTTCATATTGGTTAAAATAATACGGTTTATCATCACCAAAGTGCTGCATATGCTTATAACATCTTTATATAGCTATTCTCCAACTTTTTCCTAAGGAGGAGGCCCGCTGACTTACCTAAGAGGGGGCCCGCTCCAGTCATGCTTCAGTGATTCCCTATATAATCAACCAATTTTTTCCCACGAAAGGGGGGGGGGGGCCTTGGATCCGCCTATGGCTTTCAATAGATACAACCTATACTAAACTGCAACTAAAAAAATCTGTTTTTTTTATTCCAATTCCAATTTAATTTCAACGTAATACTTGTTGAAAAATTCATTGAAAATGAAAGATGCCCTTGGATAGGAAAATTCTGGAATATAAAATGCACTTAATGGAAATGAAAAAATGTTGTTTTAATCGTTTAATTCTTTGAAGTTTCACATTGCGAAACAGCGATGCAATTAATTATGTTATCAAAGGTTTTCTAATCCAACATTACCCGATATCGTCACCTAGTTGTTTAGCTTCATACAAAGTGTAAAAGTGTATGACCGTTCTGTGACACTGTAACAATAGTGAACTACAACCAGTCATTAGAACTGTATCTTAATAAAATCCCTAGAGCAAATAAAATATTCAACATACACCACATGAAAGTAAATCATCACAATCAAAAATTGCTTTTGTAAACGAATAAAGCACTTTCTGTGAAACTAATCTAATACAACCTTTTGGCTATGGATATGTATCAATATAAGAATGCACTTTTGTTTCCAACTACTTTTACTTTTTTATATTCTATTAAGGATGTTCGTTGCTCAGTTTCAAAATAAATAACTTTTCATAAAACTAGTATTTATTAATAGGGAATAAAATGAGGAATCAAAAAAGCAAAAAAAAAAAATATAGGGTTAATGTACTTGTTTTTGAGATATTAGCCATTGGAATTTTGGCGGGAAAATGTTCTCTCTTGATTTTTCATAGCTTTATCAGTGACCAGTTAAAGATCTCAAATACTATTAAAAAATAAATACAATTTTATAAGACTTTTACAAATAACTTATAATTATACATGTAAAAGATTTATAAAAAGAAAAATGAGGGTTCATGGGGATTTTTTTTTTCTTGAGGCATTTAAATGGATAAAACCAGAGGATTCCAAAAATCTGACAAAAATTCCAAAACATGACAAGCAGACATACTTAAGTTGTATCATTTGTTTTTAAAAGATTTCAAGTTAGATGGAGGCGAAAGATACCAAAAGGACACTTAAATTCATATGTCCAAAATATGCTGACAACGCAATTGCGAAAAAAAGACAAAAAGAAGTATTTGTAAAGTTATTTATTATTTGCATGTCAACCAATGCAAGGAGAAGATGTAATGAAATCACCTCTCTGGTCCCTAGATTCGAATCAATATACAAAATGATTTTTAATTAGGGAGCTACCATTTGATTTTTATGGGGGGGCTAGGATGAAATTTGAAAAAAATAGGCAGGACAGGAGTTTTGAGTAAAAAAAAAGGCAGGATGAGACACTTGCCAAAAAAAAAAGTCAGGACGACAATATAGGTAAAAAAAAGTCAGGATAAACTAAAAAAAAAAAAAGGCAGGACCGAACAGAGTGAAAAATAAAAAGGCAGGACAGAGATTACAGCTAAAAAAAAATGCAGGACAAAATTTTTCATCCTAGCCCCCATAAAAATCAAATGGTAGCTCCATTACCATACTTGAGATGTACTACAAATTAAAACATATAGGTTCTCTTCATATTTTTGGCTACAAGTCAGTCGAAAGATACCAAAGAAACATTCAGACTTATTAGTCAAAAATATAAATATCGTCATGGCAACAGAACTTTGAAAGACAAAAAAGACACAACACAGTATACCAATCAACCCAATCGGAACACAACTGTCGTATTCTTGACCTAGTAGACGGAAAGAAAATGGTTGGTTCAAGCACTTTTAGAATTGAGCAATATAGTCAAAAAACATATCCCTCTTGTATTGACCTATCAGCCTTTCGCAATATTGTTATCAGTTATTCTTGAAGATACTATAATAACTCACGTTTTCGTGGTCTACATTCGAAATAGCACAAACATCTTTTGCTCCCATCTTTCAATAGTTTATGTATCGTCACCGTGGGGATTTGATAACATACATAACAAAAACATAATGCCATAATTTGTTTTTGTTAACCTCTATGTTTCGAATTAAATAGTACATGTTTTTAAAGCCGATTGAAACTCTGTTCGTTTGGTCGATGTATAGCTTTTTGTCTTTCAGGTTATCTTTTCACTTTAGCCTAAAGACATTGATTTTACGAATAATTAGTCGTCACTCAGTCTGTTTCAGTGTGAATGAGTTAAGTATTTCTTTAACAACCCTTAGATAAAATAAGACTATAGACATTTACCAACGTTTAGCAAAGTAACAACCATAAATTGAGGGTATACAAAAGGGACACGACCGGGTAAGCCTCTTCTGTCATCTCTTGTAAGTCATTTATTTTTTTCATCGATAACGGTTATTTTAACCTGAACAGCTCTTAAAAGATTCAACAATAAATTATTAATTCAGTTGTAGTCTTATCCACTGCGGCAATTCAGTACTGTTCAGACAATCAATCAGCTTGCAGTCAATTCGAATTTGTTAAATTGTTTGAATATACACTAGCGTCAGATATTACCTGATATATGTGAAAGCCATACGCTGGTGCAACAAGTATGCAGCGAAAAGGAAAGTTTACAGTTGATTTTTCAGCAAAATCATGTCACTACATCAAAAAAGTAAAATAATTACTGATATAGAGCGTAAATCATAAGTATATTAAATATGTATCTTAACGAATGGAACCACTTTACAGTTTTCCCTGTAGGATGATAGCCGGTGTACAGTCACAGAAAATAAATATATTTATAAGTAGGTCTGAGTCACTGACAACTCTACAACAGACTTATCCATCGGATCACCAGCAATGCTGGTGATACATGGCTGTGTACATTATGTATATACAACTCGTCTAAACATCAACCCAACAATGTTAGATCTGTAAATTTGCTTTCGCAAATTTTTTGTTCTTCCCTCGCCGGGATTCGAACCCATGCTACTGAGATATCGTGACACCAAATCGCCTGCACTGTAGCCGTCCCGCTATACCACAAGCCCACCTGGGTTTCACAAAATAATAAAGCTTTCGGTGGCCGTGTGTTACCTTTCCTCGTCAGTTTTAATCTAGCGTCGTACTACAGTACATGACATATAAAGCATGAACATGCTATTGTTACCGATCAGCTCAATTATCTATAGTAAAGGATCATACAAATTAATGCAAGATAGTCGCAGAAAATAATTATATTTATAAGGCCACACCAATTTAATTTCTTGTTCTACGGATTTTTGGACTCCAAAAATTGGGGCGAGCGAGCGATTTGAAAATTTTAATAAAAAAATATTTATTTTGCAAATTTTTGAGGCGAAGCTTGAAAAGTAAAGGCGAGCGATTATATTTCTTTTTTTGTAAACATAAAATAGTAGGTTTTGACAATATTAAAACTTGATTTATCACTTGTTCTTTGACATTTCTTTAATTTATGAAGTATTTTTCCCTGTTCACCGATAAATAATTGAATAATTAGATTTGGTATATGTATGTGTGCCAATTAATGAGACAATTCTCTATCCAAGTCATAATCAGGTTGGGAACAACCCCTCAATTTTATAAATATCCTTTTTATGAGGGGTCAATATAAGTTACAATATATTTTTTTGTAAATAAAACTTTTTAGTACAAAAGAGCTCATATTTTCCCAAAGAGCTATATATCTATCTGGTATTAAATGGTCAAAACATGCCCAAGAATTTTGTAATATTCCTGGACTTAGGCCATGTTAACACATTTACTTTAATATTATTCAAAATAAATAATATTATAAATAATTCTCTTTAAGAATATAGTAATGTTGTTTAAAATTATTTAAATATGATGTATTTCTCCTCTCTTTTAGTTATTTTTTTTAAGTTCTTCAAAGGATTTGTATAGTAACACTATGCAAATCCTTGGTATTTCTTCAAGTTTCTTTTTTACAACAGTAAAATGACCCCATATGTGCCCTTCTGAGGGATAATAGCAAATACAGGTCATAGTACGTACGGCAGAGCTTTGACCCAGACCAAACAGCAAGCTATAAGGGACCCCAAAATTATAAGTGTACACAATTCGAACAGGAAAACCAACGATCTAATTTATATATATACAAACGGGAAAATACTAAATAATATTTATGAACATCAACGAACGATATCTAACTGCTGAACGACAGGACCCTGAATCAATCAGAACAGGTGCATAAACATGCAGGGGGTATGGATAGTTTTGTATCGCCAGCATATTGCAGTTGAAGGCATTTCTTTCCGAAGTTCTTTGAAGTTTATTTCTAACAACGAACATATTTTGATAGGGAATCTAAGTAAGGGGGAAGGAAACCAATGTTTTGTTCTGTACAGGTATTTTCTTCTGTTTTCTGTTTATATCGGAGCACTCCCATTTTGGATAAATGAGTTTCATGCTGAATCAAATATTATCACAGACATTGACACAGTGTACTTGGGTGCTTATATGTTTAAAATCGTTATAAATACATGTTAGATTGTGATTATAAAAACAAGTGCAAATATCTGTTTATAATATTTACAAAAAAAAACCATGCGGGAAATGGACACGATTACATTTCCGGATGCGGGAAGCGGGAATATAAAAAAAATTAAAAAAATCTGCTTTGAAAAAAATAGGTGCGAGCGGGTCCGTCGAACAAGGAATTAAATTGGTGTGGCCTAAGTACGTCTGAGTCAGTGACAACTCTACAACAGACTTATCTATCGGATCACCAGCAATGATGGTGATACATGGTTGTGTACATTATGTATATACAACTCGTCTAAACATCAACCAAACAATGTAAGATCTGTAAATTTGCTTTCGCAATTTTTTTGTTTTTCCCTCGCCGGGATTCGAACCCATGCTACTGAGATATCGTGACACCAAATCGCCTGCACTGTAGCCGTCCCGCGAGACCACACGACCACCTGGGCTTCAGAAATAATAAAGCTTTCGGTGGCCGTGTGTTACCTTTCCTCGTCAGTTTTTAATCTAGTGGCGTACTACAGTACATGATATATAAAGCATGGAGATGTTATTGTTACAGATCAGCTCAATTATCTAAAGTAAAGGATCATACAAATTAATGCAAGATACAGTCACAGAAAATAATATATATATATATATATATATATATATATATATATTGGTCTGATTTGAGAAATCACTGAAGCTTTTACTTACTTTTCATACATTGCTGGAAATATGCATATTTTACCTCGAACTGAGAGGTAATAAATAAAGGCAACAGTAGTATACCGCTGTTTGAATGTCATAAACCGATAGAGAGAAAACAAATCCGGGTTACAAACTAAAACTGAGGGAAACACATCAACTATAAGAGGAAAATAACGAATCAACAGAAACATTGAAATGCACCAAAAAACAAAAGACAATGCAACACACACATAAACGAACTATAACAGAACAACTGCCATGGAAATACAATATATTTACTTTAATCTCTGCTAAGCCTCTATGTATTTGCTTTGTGCTTAGATATATCTTGATATGATCTGTGACTGTCTTTTTTGACGTTTTGAAATCTACAGCCTACTTGTTATCAATAAAACAACATATTTTATAAATATCACTAGTTGTGTCACATAGATCATTATTTTATATTAATTTATTTTTGTACTTTTTAAACATATTTCACAACTGATCAATAAACATATCTGATATGGCTCAGAAACAAATTAAGTAGTTGAGGATTTTGTCTTCTGTAAATCAACCTTTTCCTATAAATAATGTTATGCTGGGGTTGTTTAGATCCCTGAGGCTTGAAGATTGAATCTACAAATACAATATTCTGATCAGATATGTCTGGAATGGATTTCATTTTAGTTAGCAATGCAGGTTGATTTGTACAAAAAGGTTAATGAGGTTTTCTTTTTTTGTTTGAAACTCTACGATCTATAACCGAGAGGCTATTTGGTTAAGTATCCATGTGCAAAGATTATATAAACATATAAAGACCGATGATCTGGTGCAAGAAAATTGGTACCGTTAATTTTATCAAAACGACCACCTGGCTTTAAAAGTAGTAGATAGAAAACAAAATCAAATATTTACTTTTATAAGGTATAGCAGATTAACAAATATTTTTTTAATATCTCGATCGTGGAAGGAATTAATAAAATATCGTCATTGTTGTCACATCCTGGTGTTACTATACTACTATGTCAACTTATGGACACAAAAAAATCATGTCTTGACATTCTGTAATGTTTCTTGGAAGACAGAATAATTGGGAGGGGTCAAACGAGAGCAATATTAGTAATCTGATGTTTACAAAAATATGGCCATCAAAGAAATATGAAAAAGATTACATCTGAAAGGCTATCTTTGAATATTATATTCATATTCGTTTTTAAGAATTAAAAAAAGAATGATTTTTGTTTACTCATGATAAATTAACACCAATTGAAGGATTCACTCACATGGCATTTCCTAGACCAGAACTTTTTACACACTGCATTTCTGTATTGTTATTTGTAGTTAATTAGATTAACCTGAGAATAATCCTCTTTTATGTTCTCATTCAGATCTCTATTTAAAAGGTTTTATTGGTGAGAAGGTTCGTTGTTATTTTGTATTGACAGTAGTCTACCATAGCCAATTGCTCAGTTAGCAACCTTTGACAATTATATTAAAGGAATGCATGCTATAGGGAATTGAAACCCTTTTAACAAATCAGTAGACAATTCTCAGAAGTATCGTATAAACTTTATTGCAAAAGCTTCCTATCCGACACGCTCGTCTGGATATAAGAACATGTATGTCTTCCAACATTTGATTTAAGCTATTTTCAATCAACAGTATATGCTCAAGTAGTACAGTATCAAACAGGATATTTTATATACATTTGCAGTTACTTAACTTCTAACACTAAAAATGTTCGGACTTTTAAAAATCACTTTACATGAAATAAAATTAAACTTTAAAATTAAGATATCATCCATAGCATAATATGTCCTTTGTTTTAATTTGATGAGTAAAATAATTGATGAAAGTTACATTGTACTAAATATTATGCAAGTCTAAATTATATGTCCTTGGTCTATGTATTCAACAGTCTGAAATCGTGTTCACACTTTCCTAATACGAATAACATATTGATTGTTGATATCAACAATAAATTCCAAATACAGACAATATTATTACCAATCTGTGTAGATCAGCAATGTTTTCACGTCGTCATTTTATATTAATGTTCCTTCATATAGTTGTTACAAGCTTGATTGTTTCCTACTGGGATCATCAAATTTGTACAATGTATTGATGCAAATCAGGCTCGGTAATATAACAATTTATGAATGTAACTCATCAGACCTTAATGAGATGATCTTAACAAGTCGACGTGTCACTATGTGGTCATTTTCATTTTTCAAAAGTTTAGAAGTTGTACACTGAATACTGAATATAAACTCATCAAAGATACCAGAATTAAAAGTCATCTTTAAGAATGCAAATATGTTAAATGATTTCGAATTAGAATAACATGATTCTTGGTATTTCATTATCATTTCAGACAACCATTTTAGATTACAGAATGTAAATATATTGATACATTGTACTGTTGGTTTTATTTTGAAGTTAGACATATATAGTTATCAAAGGTATCAGGATTATAATTTAAAACGCCACACGCGCGTTTCGTCTTCATAAGACTCATCAGTGACGCTCAGATCAAAATCTTTATAACAAAGAAGATCCAAACAAGTACAAAGTTGAAGAGCATTGAGGACCCAAAATTCCAAAACGTTTTGTCAAATACGGCTAATGTTATCTATTCCTGGGATAAAAAAAAATCCTTACTTTTACGAAAAATTTTAAGTTGGTCAACAGGAAGTTTACTAAAATGACCATATATAGACAAGTGTTACCAACTAATCAGATCCATCCTTGAAATACGGTAGGATAGAAGTTGAGAAGAAGGAACCAATTTTATAGCCTTGAAGATTTGTCAGTGTAGTCTATCTTATTTCATTTTAAATATATTGTCTATTTGGACTTGGTAAAAAAAAAAGGTAAATAGTTATCAAAGGTACCAGGATTATAATTTAGTACGCAAAGTAAACAGTAGAATCCGAAAAAAAAATACTGAACTCCGAGGAAAAATCAAAACGGAAAGTCCCTAATCAAATGGCAAAATCAAAAGCTTAAACACATCATACAATTGGATAACAACAATCATATACCTGAATTAGTACAGGCACTTTCTTATGTAGAAAAAAAGGTGTATTAAATCCTCTCACTTATATGACTGTTGGAATATATGATTCGTGGTCTGAAATGCAAAATTGGAATCCAGTTGAAAATAAAATAAATGTGTTGACGAAAGTCTTTTTCTAAAATAAGCAGCACCAGTTTTGTTTAACTAAACTCATTAAGATACCGAGATTGAAATTGTGTACGCCAGACTCGCCTTTCGTCTACAAAAGACTCATCAGTGACGCTTAAATAAAAAGAGTTTAAAAAATCGGCAAACAAAAGCATTGCATAAACAGTATCGTTTTGTCTCCTTCATCTTATACGTGGTGATGACAAAATTATATGTCAACCATTTATTCCAAGTCCTAATAATTAGATATTATTCTATAAATAGTTTTTCTTGTGATTTTTATCCTGAAATCAAAGAAATATTACCGTGAAACGACAAATTATTTTTAAAAGATTTTAAAGATTTCGTTTATCTATAACACTTTTCTCTATTGCCCTTCAAAAGGAACGCACAATTCTGAACATATTAAAGCCAAAGATCTATGAATACATATAAATGTTATATGATTAAATGGGACTAAAATGATATTGAAAAGGTTTTAAAAGTTAACTGCGGAGTTGAAACATTAGAATCCTGATAGAAAATATACACCGTATCAAAGTAAATTTTGTTTTCCAGAAGCAAGGCTGGTGTACAGTAATTTAACACCTATTAGTTTAGGTTAAATTCGCAAATGTAAAAATAAAATACCGGATAAATTAACGGATTTTTGTTTTACTTTAATATGTAAAGTACAGTTCCGTTAACCTGATATTCTTAATTGCTATTTGTAGTCTGTTTGAAAGAACTTTCAAATTTTGAATTTTCCTTGAAGTCCTGTATTTTTGTTATTTTATTTATTTCTGGAATTGAATTTGGGAAATAAAAAAAATGGTTTTAAACTAATTTGGATGTATATTACATTAAGCATTAAATTATAATGTTATAGTGTTAAAATAAAAGTAAATAGATGTTATGAATAGATATTACTTTAATGATTATTGAAATGGCAGATTAAAATTCATCAGATATATAAATCTATACTACTTTTTTTCAGTCGTAAACAAATGTCGACATAATAGTTATCAAAAGTACCAGGATTATAATTTAATACGCCAGACGCGCGTTTCGTCTACATAAGACTCATCAGTGACGCTCAGATCAAAATAGTTAAAAAACCAAATAAATACAAAGTTGGAGAGCATTGAGGATCCAAAATTCCCAAAAATTGTGCCAAATACTGCTAAGGTAATCTACTCCTGGGAGTAAACTCTGAATTTGAAATAATTATTTGAGGGTTTTAAGGGTAGATTACCTAAGCTGTATTTGGCAAAACATTTAGGAATTTTGGTCCTCAGTGCTCTTCAACTTCGTACTTTATTTGGCCTTTTTCTAAAAACTTTTTTGGTTTTTGGATTCGAGCGTCACTGATGAGTCTTTTGTAGACAAAACGCGCGTCTGGCGTATATACAAAATTTAGTCCTGGTATCTATGATGAGTTTATTTACACACATTTTACCTATATTAGCAAATGAAGTTATGTTTTGTTATATATCTATCCGATAAATACTTGATGTTCTGTGATGTTTAGACCTCAAGCAACCTTACACAGACATTGATTTTCAAGTTGGTGCAAAACAATTGGTACTTTATTATTTGACTTAAGGAAGTATGAAAAAAATATACTTAAGTTGAAAACTTTAAAATCAAGTAAAGCATAGCCATTTAATGAAACTATATTATAACAGTAGAAGAGGAAACGCTTCTATATATGTCTTTAAGAATGAATCCGCTTCTTGACGCTCTTCACGCTAATTGAAAATCTGAAAATATCTAAATTGTTTTTTTCGCACAAAAATAATATTTTATTTAAAAAGAAGCAACTGGGTTTTTTTCTACATTAAGGTTTCATTTCAAATTTTCATATTTTCATATTTTCTGTAACGAAGAGTTCAACAAGAGACAGTGGCATGCTTTGAAGTATGAAAGGGGCACTAGCTGTCAAATTCATGTTCACTGATCTGACTCAAATTCTCATATCTGATTGACAAACAATGAAAACATTTATCCAAATTATAATAAACAGCTGCGCCATGAGCGCATGATACGCCCGACGTCTTGTGTGGAAGTTTTATGCAATAATCATCAATAGTTTCTGAGAAAGTTTTAAGCAATAACCATTGTTTTTGAGACACGGCGGGACATTTTCAAAAATGATTGCTTCGATTTTTGGCTGCATGATCCACCTCCTCTCCTGCATCAGTTAACGAAGATATTGATTTGAAAAGTTTTTGATGTATTATTTATTTGTGAATTTGGTAACTTTTAAAAAAAAAGTAAAAACGCATCCTGTTAATTCAAATGACTGATTATATTCATGAAAAATTAAAGATTGACGTTAATCACTTCACAAAGTACTTTGTAAATTACTATATTTCCTATTACATAAAACTCCAATTAATATATTTTAAAATGAAGCATGCATTTAGAAACAGTACTTTATAAATAAAACAAAAAGAATGAAAAATATGACGTAATTTCGATAAGACAATAAACCATAGACACAAAAAGACATGAAATGAAATTATGGCTAAATTTTCTTTTTTGTATAACATGAGATATGGCATGATAGTTATAAATAATTTAATGTTCGAGATATTTGAATTCATGTTTGTTAATTATATCTTAAGGTGTCGAAACGTCTTCTTCCAGTGGGGGACTTAATTGTTACAAGTTTAGTATATGATGACGTCGTGCTCATGACAAATGAATCATTTCTCCGAGGGTATAACCAACCCAGTAGTCAGCACAAAGTGCTGACATGAATATCAATATGATTTTATAATATCAAAATAATGGTCATTTTTATATTTATAAATTAACTGTTTACAAAATTTTGAATTTTTGAAATACTAAGTCTTTTCTACCTCAGGCATAGATTACCTTAGCCGTATTTGGCAAATTTTTTAGGAAATTTGGTCCTCAATGCTCTTCAACTTCGTTCTTTATTTGGCCTTTTCAACTTTCGAGTGTCACTGATGAGTCTTTTGTAGACGAAACACGCGTCTGGCGTATATACAAAATTTACTCCTGGTATCTATGATGAGTTTATTTACTTTTCATAAATACATTCAAATGTCAACATTGGTAGAACATTACAGTACAAGTAAATTGCCAAATTTCACAATCTTGTAAAAAGTAAACTAACAAACATACCGAACTCCGAGGGAAATTCTGAATGGAAAGTCCCTAATGTCATTCGAATACCGACAGCATTATCCATGATTAAAGTGTGGGGTCGATCAGGTTGGACGAAAATATAATTTAAATACGCAGAAAATTCCGTCAAATCGGAGCGTAAAATCCAATGCGTCGAATAGGAAACTTCTATGTGCGTTTAAGAAATTGAAATTAGTGTTAGAGAGTTACAAGTTGCAATGGAAACGTTCTACTTCTGTTCTGCTTACTCTCTTGTACTAAGGAGCAGTCAAAAATTCCACAGGGCGATTATGAACCAACAATATTAATAAGTTAAATGAAACATTGTTAAATTTATGTATCATGAACTATATAAGTATGAAACGAGCAATTGTTTGTTACTTTACCACTGAAAATACTAAACTAGTAAACATAATTCAGCTTTTCAAAATTATCTTACTAGAGTTTTAATTTTAATGTCTTAGTCAATAGATGTGTAGATTCGTTATTGTTTTACTTGTCATTGTTCGTTTCTATGTATGTATAATATTATTATAAGATGGATAGGATTTTCTACCCTAAGAATAGATCATCGTCGCTGTATTTGGACAATCCATTCTGAATTCGTTTTTTATCATCGATGCTCTTCAACTTAGGTCTTTATTTGGCATTTAACATTTTTACTCGAGTGTCACTGATATTTTTTTCGTGAAGGAAATGCGCGTCTGTCGTACAAAAATATAAACGTAGTATCTTTAATTAGTCTTTTTGTATTTTACTTTTTAACTTATTTACTCACGAAAATAAGACATAATAAAATTATCTTTGTCATTTTGATACAAATGATGTTGTATTTAAGTGACAAATTTTTAAAATGGCACAGTTTAATTACTTGTGAATTTTACAAAATTTTACGTTCAAATATGATTAATACAGATATTATAGCACATGTTGAAACGTGATCCTATTAAGAAATCAAAAATAAACTATGAAAGTTTTTCTTGACTATTATGTGTTTCATTCCCACTGCATTGATCAATCCCTTCCAATTACCATTTCCTTTTTTTACCTTCAATCAACAAACATCAATAGCCTTAGTAGGCATACAATATAAAAGATACATTGGCTTTCTCACGTTATTCCTGAACAAGCTTGATACTTGACGAGATCAATGAACCGATTGGATTATTGTCTTAACTATCAGACTATTGTGTAACTGCTTCCTTAGAACCATACTTCTACATTGATATAGTAGAGAGATAAAACAAAGTACTTTTAATACTTTATATTTGAGAAAAAAATATTTGTTAGATTTACGAGAGAAAAACTTTTGAGACTTATATATATTTCTAATTATTGATACTCACACGTGTATTCAAACCAATTGAAGTTATAGGTAGAAACATAAATATTATTGGAAGCAATGAATTTGTTTGGAAGATGTGCTCGTCAGACAACGCCACCGAAAAAGTAAAATGGAATTTATATCTGCATTTAAAAATTATTTATTTTTCGCTGAGTTTGAATGTTGCACTTTGTGTACTTTGCCTTTACCTTGTTAGAATTTCATACCAGTCGTGTGCCTCTCTTAATTACTTACATCATGAAGACTTCCAGATTAAACATTCTAACATCAGGATACATCGACAAAAAAGGGGGAGCTTCAGATCATATAGAGAGGTAAGATGGAATTAAAAATTATTTGACTGCTTTAATACATTTTTTATGCCTTACCTACGATAGTAGAAAGGCATTATTATTTCTGGTCCGTGCGTCCGTTCGTTCGTCCGTCCGTCCGTAGGTAAACGTTTTTGGTCAAGGTAGTCTTTGATGAAGTTGGAGTTCATTCAACTTGAAACTTAGTTTACTTGTTCCCTATGATATGATTTTTTAATGCCAATTTCGCGGTTCACTGAACATAAATGATAGTACAAGTGGGGCATTCGTGTAATATGGACACATTCCTGTATATACCGAATCATATTTATAACTTTAAATTTTATATACTTAATAAAGTTTTGTGAATTTTAAATTTAAAAATGTATGTTTTTGTTAATTAGAAGAAAAAAACAAGATAGTTGTATTGACCTTGGAATAAGGTAAATTAAATTAGGGGAAACTAATTTGTCGACAGAGAAGCCGAGCAGCCTTGACAGTTGAGTCTTACTATGTATAGATGATAATTGCAGAAATGAAATAATGTTTAAAACATATTTCTCCCTTGGGATAAACTATGTTCGTAGCAGGTGTACATGCACTGCTGGAAATACATAGAGTATCTGTCTCAGAAAAAGGTCAAAGAACAACGTTCTGTTTTAACTTTGTAACTTTATCAGTTAAATGTAACCTATTTTAGTTATTTTGACCTTATAATGAAGTAAATTTAATTAAAGGATACTAATTTACGAACCGAAAATCGAGTTTTTCTAGGCAGAATTGAAAGTTCACATTTTATAGGTATTGCTGATAATTGGAGAAATAATGTTTTAAACATATTTCTCCATTGGGAAATAAAAATGTTCTTAACACGTACACTACTGGAAGGAAATTGAATATCTGCCTCAGGATAAAGGTGAACGAATAACGTCAGACTAGCAGCATGTCATCACTTCGAAAAGATATATTCTCAGTCACATTTGCTACACGTTGACGGCTGAGAAATGTTAAACTGTGAAATACGCTACGTTTTGCAGTATAATTTTCAAAACTAGACGCTTAATGTCATTGTTTTCCTATTGATTGCAATATTGTCTTGTTTATTTTCCTGGCATAATAGTACATCTGCATCTCCTCTATAAAAGAGGGAAGAAAGATACCAGAGGGACAGTCAAACTCATAAATCAAAAATAAACTGACAACACCATGGCTAAAAATGAAAAAGACAAACAGACAAACAATAGTACACATGACACAACATAGAAAACTAAAGAATAAACAACCCGAACCCCACCAAAAACTGGAGTGATCCCAGGTGCTCCAGAAGGGTGAGCAGATCCTGCTCCACATGTGGCACCCGTCGTGTTGCTTATGTGATAACAAATCCGGTAAATATTTCGGTAGTCCCATTCCTGAAAGGGAAAGGGATTGTAGTTACGACGTAAGGAACATATCCGATACCATTTGTGAAACGATTATTCCATAACGGTCAACCAACTCGTGATGGCGTCTGTAAAATTTATGAAGTGATGATTTCAACTTCATCATTTGGAACTCTTGATTTAATAGCTTCCTTCTGAGCAACAACCCTTTATCAAGAAAATCATTATAGGAAATGCAAGCATTGGAATATCGTACCAATTTGGAGATATAAACACCGTATGCAGGTGCTGCTGGAATGTTGCTACTTAGAAATGGAAAATTCACAATTGGAAAGCTGAAATCATCTCTTTTGTCGAAAAGTTTTGTTTCAGCCGACCCTCATTGTCTATTTCTATATGTAAGTCAAGATATGAAGCCGACTTAACTATATAAGTAACGTCTCCTCATTATCGGTATCTATAAACTGGCACATGCAACTTACATTTTAATAGTTGTCCGTCTTCCATTTAAGGATGCAATGCTTAGCACTTTGCTCTTGATAGAAGCTGTTTGAGTTAGCACTTTGCTCTTGATAGAAGCTGTTTTAGTTGGTGTCATTGTCTAGATTGAATATTCGCCATAAAAAAATATTTCAAGGATCAAAAGATTTAATTTAGGTAAAAGTTAATAAAAGCTGCCCATAATCTGTATGTGCCTATCCCAATTCAAGAGCCTGTAGTGTGGCTATCGGATATCGTTTGTTCAGGTTTGTCCTGTTTTTCGTTATTTTATTTTTGTGCAAATAAGGCCGTATGTTTTTTCAATTGCATGGTTCAAATTTTTTCATGCCGGGGTCTTCGATACGCTACGGTTTTCTTAACCACCATTGAAGGCCGTTAGATTGCCTGTTATTGCTTACATCAATTTCATTTGAATTTTGATAGATAAATGTCTCATTGACAATCAATCCATTTCTCCTTATATTTTTAAAGCTAGAAATATAAAGCTACTTTGTCAAATCAAAGATTTTTATATGATACTTGATTTCAACTTCTACCAAAGTTATATTAAAACATATATCCTTGCATTGTGGTTTGCTTGCAATTATGTTGTCAGTGTTGTTATGGTCTCATTAAATATCTCATACTTACGATTACGTGGAGCCCAAGTGAACATACAATATTTAAGGTTTCTTGTCATCTTCCGTCTTGCTATAAAACCAATTGTGAGAGCAAAACTGTAAGTTGAGTAGGACACGTAATTGCACAGTCATTTCCTTTCTGTCTTGACTCATTTAATTCAAGACCTTCTTTGAATGGAAATTATTCACATTTGAGAAAAACTGGATCCAACTGTATGGTATGTACACATATGACCAGATGTTAGACTGAATTTCAGTTAATATACTTTACACCTTTGTTTTCAAATAACAGACCAAATTGATGGCCTTATAACAGCCCAATCATCTTATCTCGTGCTTTGTTGTTAACATTTTCTAGTATTTATTGTTTTGCTTTTTGACAATAAGCTAGAAATATAGAGTCAAATCAGTTAGATAAATAATATATGAAAACAAACCACACATACCACCAACACTCGACCCCTACTGTTAAGATAGACGAACAAACAACGAACAAGATTAGGCCCATATAGCTTGATTTGATACAGGCACAATATGAATTACGATGAAACCAGCCTAAAGTGAATATTAACCTCCCTCTTTGCTGCTTCAGAACAAAAGTCGTATAATTAAAACACAATGGAAAAACGGCCAAGGCCGGTTTTAAACAGGATTAATTGTAACTTGGAACGAGAAATAAAAATAGCACATCATTTGGAAATCAGGGATTGGAATCTAGTTAAGGTAGCCACAACTGTTTTGTTAAATACTGCCGCCAATGTGCCACCCATGAAAATAGCTGTAGTATAACACAAGTTACTAAAAGTGCAATGAACGGTAAGAACAATCCATCTCATTAACATTCAAGATTTGATATAAATGTAAATTCATAAATATATAATGTTAGGAATGGCGTCAAAATGATTGTAGAGTTGATTAGACTACAAGATTGACGCCTTAAATACCCCACCATCAGAGGATTGGGCGGTTAAGGGGTGATTAATTTGGTCTGCGATTTGAAAACACTTAATGTCATAATAAAAAAAAAAGCTGTTATTTCAAAACAAGTTACTATAATGTATAGGACGATCTTTGTTTTAAATAGCGTGATAAATACAAAGGAGATCATTTTTCAAGACAGGATTATTTACTTTTTATTTTATCGGCTATAAACCAAAACGCCTTGTAATGATAAAACAAAAAATCTTTGAATTTTACTAGAAAGCCATAGATATCCTTAACACTCGTAGCTGTCCTTCAAAAACATATCAGTTAGGATGAAACTACATCAGGGCATTAAGTCATAACTTAAGTGCAATTTAAAGTAAATTGTTTAATACTACTTTTGACTAATATGTTTGGTTTATAATGGAGAGCGAAGAGACAGAGCGACCTAAAACATAGTTAACAGTTCCGGACTATAGAACCTATTATGGAGATAAAATGAGAACGTTATACACGTTCATATGCATGTACCTACAATATCAATACTGGTAAATTAAATAGAAGTTACTAAAAAGGGGGGAAATTAATGGAAATTAATATTAACCAGAGGTCAAAGTGTGTGGTGTTAATTTTTTTTTCTTTCTTATTTTTGTGAATGTATTCTTGTTTTATCATAATGTAATTAACTGCGTCAAAAATTCGGCATACACAAGATTCGTTTCTATATCATACAAAATGTATGAGAGTTCGTCTGCTCTCATTAATTTATAATTATGTCTATGAGCTATGATCAATTTCTTCGATTTTTCTATCATCCCAGCCTACGACAATCTTTATGTTCACTTAACTTCATTTCTTGACATAAACGCCATAATTTCTCCTAATTAAGATTTATCATGTTTGTAAATTGGGAACAAAATTAATGGGCGTCTATTAAGAAATTTTCAAATGATTACTATATAAATAACGGATATGTTGTCGTATTGTCTTTACTTTATTTTATAAGGACTGTTCTCATGTTTGGAAGCAAAGTATAACAACTACCTTCAATCCCACAGTACAGAAATGTCAGTTGTTTTATCTGATATATTTGTACTTTATCTGGGCCTTGATTTATGTACTTAACTCGTATAGATGCTTACTAGTTTGCGTGTCTAGTATATGGCATGTACAATAATATTATACCACTCTCACTAGGGCAGATAAACCTCGATTAACTTTTAGGTTACATTGCCTTATAGTATTACATAAGGAAAGGCTTATATTATTTATAACATCACGGTTTCTTTAGGCATTCTTTTAAGGTTTATCGTAAGGTTTATCAAGGTTTGTTTTAAATCACGTAATAGTACATATGTAAGCTTTTAATATCAACTTCTTTTTTATATTTTAAGTTACAAATCCTCTCACAATTCGTTTATGTAATTCTTGGATACAAAGTATTTTCGATTTTACTAGAATTTATATATGTAGGCAAACTTCATTAATATTGACAGTCAACTATATTGATTGATTGCGGATTGTTTCACGTCCAGTGGCAAATATTTCATGAAAATTCAGAGATTCAACAAATAAACAATGTATAAAGTACAATGTATGACTAGTTTTTATTGTTATAAAAGTTTGGAGCTAAAATAATATAAAAACTATTGAGCAAATTCATCTAAAACTCTTTTAAAACAAATTTAAAAGATTAAAAAAAGCGATTTTTGTTTTTAGTATTGTTGCGAAGTTTTTAACTTTCTCTACAAAGTCGGGTATGATTGATAATACCTTCTTTTGTGTTTTTTTTTTTTTTTTTTTTTTTTGTGTTAGAAAAATTAACACAATAATACATTGGATAGTTCAACGATCTTCGATAATTTGTTTAGAAACCAAATATTGTTGTAGACATTAAAGTGTTACTATTAGGCTGTTTCCTTTTTGACCCTGGTTTAGCTTTGAGGTTGGCTGCATCGGTTCCGAGACACTGAAACGCCATGGACTAATACAGCTTATCGGGATCTGTTAAATTCTTAATTCAGAAACAGAGAATTCATAATTAAATAAATCACACGCTTTTTTCTTAACGGAATAAACATTTTAACATGGTACCATAAGGCCAAGATGTAAATAACTATTGATCTTATGGTGTTGATTCAGCTGGTTAATTGAGAACGTTAACTATATATCTTATACTTTATTGTCTGAACAGTAGTACATTGATATAGCTACACGAAAACTATAGAATGCAATCTATTATAGTACTGGTTGTATGTGTCTATCAAAGTCAGAAGCCTGTAATTCAGTGGTTGTCGTAACATATTTGTTTTTCGTTCATTTTTTGTACATTAATTACCGTTAGCCCGTTAGATTTCTTGTTTGAATGGTTTTAAATGAACTTTGATCATTTTTGAAAATGTGTCCTAAAGTTGGAAATATCTGAGTCATTTGGTCTATAGTGGAGGGTTGTCTAATTAGCAATCATACCACATCTTCTTTTTAAAATCTATAATAGTAGGTTGACGATTCTTAAAGTGCTTAAAACTGACGCCATAAATGCGTGCGAAATTGACGATCTTTCCCACTGAAAGATTTATCCAGAAATAGTCTATTTGTCTTGTATCAATCAGTACTATTGGTAGTTATGTAATATCGTTATAAAATATAATGTTCATTCATTATTTGTTATACCGTCACGGATATTGACAATATCCGTACCATCATTGTTTTTCTTCTTTGTCTCAAATATTTAATAATTGTACATGTATGTGATGCAATGCATTGTGTTTTATTCTCCAGAAACATTACTTCTAATGATGATGCATCCATGTTTGAGATCTACGTCTTAAATAACAGATGTCTCGCCTTTTCAAAACAAGCAATTTAAACAAGCAGTTCGGAAGGCTTATAATCTTAAATAATAATGGTTCGTCTTAAAATGCAACTGGTATTATGGCGGCAACGTTTCTATGCATTCTGTAGAAGGTGTTAGCACAATTGTATCCGTTAATAAATAATTTCCATTTTATTAATAAAACGCACTTTAAACACACTTTAATATTCATTAAAGTCATTACGTCAAACATTAAAGTTGTGTACTGTTCAAAGGGCATCCCAAAGGACATTCGAACCATAATTTATTCTGATATTCGGTTTAGTTTTTATGGTTTGCAACTTTCATTTGAAGAATCTAAAAGAGTTGTTTATCCAACTCATATCATACACCAGAACAATGTTTCAATTTTTCTTTAATGATCATAGCATAGATATTGTAGAAAAATATACATATCTTGGACTAGTGTTTAATGCATATTTGAATTATATAGATATAACAAAAGCTGTTGCTAAGTCTGCCAGTAGGGCATTAGGTTTGTTTTAAATGGCAAAAGTAAAGCTTAAATGGTGGTTTTGAGTTTTCAATTTTTACAATTTTTTTTGATACATTGGATATGTCAGTTATTGAATATGGTGCCTCAATATGCAATTAAAAGTAGGGCCATGCGATTTTTAATGGGTTGGAAAATATACCCAAATTTATCTTCATATGAAGATACGGGCTTGATGCCATGTATAATTAAATAATGGTCATGTATTTTTAGAAATTGGTCAAGCTTTTTAAAAATAAAATTATTAACAACACAACTTCTAGGTTATCTACGTGCAAAAATAAAGGTATAATTGGTAATGCCACTACTGCAAGATTATTTAACAAAAATACACTTGAATATTCACAAATTTTCCCGCGCAATGCCAAAAAATGATTAACTTGTTATACGTAGATTAACTTCTCAAAATACTATAAGGTCAACAGTGAACGGGAGAACCTTTTCGATCTCCTTTTCCTGTGATATTACATGAAAAACTCAAAACCTAATATATGTGGTAACTTGAACCCAACCTAAATGTGGTATCAAATATGTGGGACAGACGGGACGAGAGTATTACAGAAGAAATCAAGAACATCTCTACCGCTTTCGTAGACCCAAAAAATTCAAAAATTTAGTATATCAACATTTAGATAAGCATAATCACAATCTTAAATATACAAATACAAATACAAATACAAATATTTTATTGGCACAAACTCAATTACAATAATTGGCAACGGCCCATACAACTAGTATACAAATAGTATATACAATATATAAAATTCAAACCTCTCGAAACCGTTCAGAAACAACCAGGAGAATCACACAAGCAATTTGAAAAAAAACCGAAGTTCGCGAATTGTTTTGGATAAAAAGACTATAAACAGCTTATCCTCTCGGTCTCAATGACAAAATATTAGGGCAATGGAACATATCTAAAACATCTATCGATGTCATTAATATTGTTGATAAACGATTTAGAAATAATAGGTCTCATGGTAAACGCAAAAACCGTAATCAACGTATTAAACATCGCATAAACTATAGACTTGCTGATCTGTTATCTATAATAAAGAATAATGGCAGACATCAAGTATTATGCAAACTGGATCAGATACGTATATAAAGTAAATAATATGCTATTTTTCTGGAGTGTGATAAAATTTCTTTTTTTTAGCCCGTTTTATGAATAGACCCGTATTATTACAGCCTTTTGTCATCACAGGCTTTTTCCTAGTATTTATAAACCTGAAAATCATAAACGACGTTTTCTTAAATTAAAATATATAAATAGAGATATTGATTTTATTAATTTGTGTAGCATATTCAGTGACTCTTCCGTCTGTAGCTTAATACCTCCATATTTTGATAATATAGAACAACCCATTATTTTGTATTCTTATAAAAAAAAAACGAGCAGAAATTTGAGTTTTAATTATACATCAATTACAGCAGACGTCAATATAGAAAATAATGTTCCTTCCACTTGAGACTGCGAAACATCTAGTTTTAAATATGTTCCCTATGGTCATGTTATTACAGGAGACCTCAACATCGTCGAAGACCGTGAGGTCATTTCTTTTTTAAAGAAAGGACCGAAATACCGTCCTCCATCTATAATAGATTGGAAACAGTGTCGTCAGGTCATTAAAGACGCTCTGTTTGCCTACTGTAAAAATTGGTGCAAACGTGAAAAATCTGATAAAAAATCTTTTACCGGCAGACAAGGCAGCCAAAAATGTAGTGGTGTTGTGACGCATATACTACATGGAAGTTCTTCAAAACGAAATCAATTCCTCTACATTCAGGTCCATGCGCATCACAGAGAGTGAAATCGTTAACAAGCATACCACTGTCACTACCCAGCTTAAAGCATCTTCCGAACATTTGAACGTCCTTACCACATACTGGTTAACGAAATTACACAAAAAAATTCCGTTTCATTTCCGCATCGAGTAAGTGTTCTACTACTAAGCTATCAATGCTTCTAACTACCTTCCTTACTACTACCAAAGAACAGGTTATTAACTTTTGTAATAAAGCTTATGAAAGTAATGGTATTAATTATTTTTGGAGTGTTAAAAATTCTTTAGAGGTTTTAGATAAAATACATGCTTTTGATGGTCCTTATAATTCTGTTGACAGTTATGAATTTTCTACTCTGTACACTACACTTCCACACAATCTTTTTCATTTTAATATTTAGTTTTTTTTTAAATGTATATAAAATGATTATTTTAGCTTTGGATAGATTGATTAAAACAAAATAAAACCATAAAAAAGTTCTTAAACATCTTTAGAATGACTTATTTGTGGCCGCAAATACATGTTTATTCACAATCTGAGAGCTTATTTTCTTAATTTACAAAGATCGAGGTATTGTTTCTTACATCTATCATGTACAAGCTCCTAATAAGATGAAGAGGCCTCACAAGAGTTGTCCAAAAGAGTTCCCATGGATCATATTTTTCCCTTCACCATTCATAAGCGATTGACTAGTTAGCATAGGAACTAATACCAAGCTTGTTACTCATTCGCACCAGCCATGGTATATTGCACGTTTTACTTGCTGAAAAGACTAGACCGGTGTCGTGGGAATAGCCTCAATATTAACAATAAGTATTTCCTCTTCCAAAAACACATTTTTTCTTGCTTCGTTAACCCCATCTGATAAGTTTGTTCGATCTTACAACAAAACCACGTATCGTTCTATCAATGACATTGTCAAATCCATATCTGGTGATGTTGGCTGATCAATCATCATTCTAAATGATAGAGTCACATCTTTAAACACCATCCATGTCACAAACGCAGTTCCTTTTCCAGCAAACGTGTAATCTCTCAATGCCTAGTTTATTTGAAAGGTCATGGGTAGATATATATCTGAAGCTTTTCCCACTCCAAAATGCAAGCCAAAGTTTGTCTGCCCCTATGTCACTGAAAAGCAAAACAGCAATGACAACAACATCAGTATCGACTGTTCGAGTCATGACTCAGTTAAGTCTGTGTTTCACTGCATCAGATACATGCATCTTGATTCAAGTGTCAGCCTCTTCACGTGAACATGATGCTAAGCTTGAAAACCATTATGTGGTGGATAAAACAGGACACATCCTGAGCAATTTTTGCTACAACTACCTTTTCCTCAAAATCTATTGAGCAAGCTGTTGCGAATGAAAATTTAAAGGTTCTTTCTTATTTTCGTCATCTTGTTTTGACTCTGGATTCGTCTGTGTAGCCCCTTTTCCCTAAATGTAGCGCTTGCTTCTTATAACAAATGCTCAGGATATTCTATCTTATCTACCTCGAGATGTATTTCAAGTTTATCACCATGTTCACATTAAGAGGCTGACAATAGAATCATGGTGCATGTGTCTGATGCAATGAAATACGAACTTGCACGAGTCATGATTCGAATACTCGTTACTGATGATGCTGTCATTACTATTTCGCTATTTTGACAGGGGAAGACGAACTATGGATTGTGTTTGGGAGGGCAAAAAGCTTTGGATAAATATATATCAATGACCTTTCAAATGCACCTGGCAATGAGTGATTACACACACTTATTTAGCTTCATGTCTTTATCAGTTGTAATATGGTTCTCTGATTGCTTGGAAAGGAAACAAAGACTGCGTAAGAGAGATTTGTGGCATTTGAAGATGTGACTTTAACATAAAAAATGGTTATTGATCAGCCTAAATCACCGAGGTTTAACTGTAAGATTACACAAACTTATCAGATGGGGTTTACATGGTTAACGAATCAAGAAAATAACTATTTGCGCAAAAGGAAAGACTAGTTGAGGGCATTCTCTCAACTTGGTCTAGTTTTTTCCAGCATGTAAATCGTGCAATATACTAAAGCAGGTGTTTATTGGGACGAGCTTGGAATTGGCTCTTATGCTACCCGGTTCAGGCGCGAATGGATGGCGAAGGGACAAAGAGGATAACTTTTAAATAACTCGTTCAAAGGCTTCATCATTTTGTCAGAAGCTTGTACATTGTGGATGTACTGGGGAATGCGGTTCAATGCCAAAACAATCCTAATCATCAGAAACAAAAGCCATAAAATCTACAGTTTAAATAGACACATACCACAACAAGTCAAGCATAACCCGTACCTAGGCCTACAAATTTCGGAAGACCTCAAATCGACCACCCACATATTAAACGTGGCAAAGAAAGCAAATTCAACACTAGACTTTCAAAGAAGAAACTTTAAATACTGCCCACAAGATTGCAAAAAACAGCTTACATCTCGCTCGATCAACGATGGAATATGGAGCCATAGTAATGGACCCCTACATGGTAACAAACATAAATAAGCTAGAAAAGATACAACGTCAAGCGGCAAGATTGATCACCATGGATTACAAGTCAAGAAAGGACGGGTGTGTTTCCAATATGCTAGAAGTTGATATTTATGTACAAAGTGGTTTAGGGGCTGATTCCCGCTATTGAACAAGACGAAATTCTAAAAAACGCACGTCCTAAGAGAAACATAACTGCCAAGAAGTTCGAAGAATACCACGCAACAAATAGTGTGGAAAAGCAAGTAAAGGAGCACTCTTAGTGTTTTGACATTCCACTAAGCAAAACACCACAATACTCAAACTCATTCTTTGTAAAGACAGTGATCGCGTCGAATCAGCTAGACGACAATGTAGTGCGCGCATCAAGCGTAGAGAGCGTCAAATCTGCTCTCGTCAATAAATCGGCGGCGCTCTCTCAAACCGTTATATGAAAGCCAAAATCTGTATCGACAACGTATTCATACAGATACAGATACAGATACAGAGGATGTCTCGGTCGTTGTTAATGTGGAAAATCGGGTCTCCCGTGCACTGTTTTGTTTACATGTGGTGGTGACTATGAATAAACATGTATTTTTAGCCAAATATTAGTAATTTGAAAAATGTTTTAGTACTTTAGTTATTTTATTTTGTTTTAACCAATCTATCTAAAACTCTAAATCAAAGATGTGGATTGAGGACTCATTTTGGAAACTTACACCATATTGGGATTTTTTTACCGGAAGTGTGATTAACAACAGAATAAAATTAGTGGTTTTGAGGATAACTAGAAGCCAATAGTTCTATGCGAAATTTCATGCTTGTAGCAGGATGTGCACAATTCGTCTGAAATATGCTTGTAGCCGCCGGACTATAATATCGATTTTGTCATCAGCAAATTAAAACATAACTAAATTGTATCTTTTGTTTAGGCGGGATGTATAGAGTCACACACACGTTATTTTTTATCTCTAAAGAAGTCGCTCCTCACTATCCTACTACCTGTCGATACATTTATTTTTGGCATTGCACAAGTCATGTCTTCTCTGACTGTTCATGACGTTAAAATGCTAAATCCCTAGGATGTGTTTTAGTTGATTTAAGTCTCTGGTGCATGATTTTTTATTACTAATTGATTTTGGCTTTTAACTAGCTGTCGGTAACTGCAAGTACTCTCAAATTGTATTTTCTTGTTAATTCGACCTGTTGATACTGTTTATAATGTTTTTTGTTATTTCATATTAATATGGATCTTGTCTATATACCAGCTTTGATTATTTGGAATATCTTCTAATTTTAAAGAGGCACTAGCTGTCAAATTCATGGTCACCGATTTGACTAGAATTCTCATGTTTGATTTATAACAATGTAAAACATTTATCCGAACTATTAAAAGATTAAAATAAACAGTTTACAGAGCATGGGGTAGATAATATATAGGTTCGTTTCGTGTGTATTTTAGTCCAGACTCCATCTAATTAACTATTGATTTGACCTCAGATGACCATATTATCGATGTAAACATAAATAAAGCTATGAATAGATTAAACCAACACGTGCAATTGGATTTTTAAAAGTCTTATAGATTTTATTTTATAGATTAAAAATAGATGTTTCTCATTGTTTTAACCGTATAGGAATGATTTTATGTGCATCGAATTAGAAATCAAATGCTTTACCATAATTTCACTTTCATTGTTGACATGTTTTTTCTTTAAATAACCAGTACACGTACAATGCATGCGTTGTCAATCTCTAGCTAGGGATTAAATTGAAGTTCACATGAATACGGATTTAAAGAGGTCGACTCATTCACTTACAAGTGAATAACTTATTATCAATGTTTCTTATATGTATTCAATAAGTTCGAAAACAAACAAAAAAAAAAACAAATGTAAGAGTTAATTAAATCTTACATTTACATATTTTCTGTCTAGGTTTGACGTATTTCTTTTAAAATGTCAAGTAATAACATTCTCTCCAAATGAATAGAAAAATGTTTTGTCAACTATAAATGCTATCAAATGTCGTAAATTAAGAAAAACAAGAATATGTCCCAAAAACACGGATGCCCCATCCGCACTATCATTTTCTATGTTTAGTGGACCGTGAAAATGGGATAAAGTCTCTAATTTGTCATTAAAATTAGAAAGATCATGTCATAGGGAACATGTTTGATCGGACTTCAAGTTCAGACGGACGGACGAACAGACGGACGAACAGACGAACGAACATACGGACGAACAGACGGACGCACAGACCATAAATGGGCCATTAAAATCATAAGTTTTGATTGATATATATGAGATAATAAGAGAACGTTTTGAAACGCATTAAAACTAAGCGTCAGATGTCTCATTTGGGTTATATAGTACCAATTTACTACCCTAATGTGTGCCATTTACATGAACGAGCAAGCAAATTGTAAAAAGCACTTGTTATATTATTTTTTAATAGCATTTTAAGTTTGCTTAATAATATGATGCTTCCGTCGGAGGTCAGAATAATTTTACTGTATGGATATCAAAATCTTAATGATATATTTGAAAATGAAAGTTTGTATCTAGTTTCAACAATTTATTCCTGCTATTAATGATGAAGGAATCATTAGAACGGCTATAAAGCTTTTAAGATATTTGCGTAATACTACACATCTCAACAAGTATAAATTCTAATGATTTCATTTATTTGGAAATTTAATATCTCGACAATACCGAATGTTGACTCGTGAACCTTTGCATGATGGAACTTCTAAATACAGCTGTTTTATTTGTATAGGAAATTTTAATCAGGAAGTGATACCCTGCTTTGCAAATAAAATGATTTTATTAAATCTCATTTGTAAAGTTAACTTGTAATTAAAAAAAAAATGCTATGTGTATCACATCCCATGGTTCCCAAATAAGCATGGAGTACTTGACAAAAAAAAGTTAAACGTGTGACGACAAAATTTTAATTTCCAATTTGTATTTTATAAACAATTCACATTGAAAAATCAGATAGAACTACAGTTGTTGATGCTACCAACACATGAAAATAAAAAGAAATATTTACTTGGAAGCTTCTATTCATTAAGTTAGCCAGGATAAACCTCCATTCGACAGCAAACTAACGACAAATATACCAATAAGACATCTTATAGTCTTAAACAATATCTTAGCGTTCGGTCATAAAACATTGTTTAGTACTCGTAGTACACTATTTGTATTCAAAATACCTAATGCAGTATTTTAATTCTTTGATTTTCGAGTTAAGATAAGACTATCGCAATCGATTTTTTTATGAGTTAACACTTACGATATGTAAGGGTTACTCACACATCTATGTAAAGCTCTTAATCGTTTATATTCTATAAAAGTTGGCATACCGGTTATTTATACCGTCCTTCCGTTCATATTTGAAATATGCAGACAGAGAAGAAGTTTTTGTCTTTGATAATTATGTTAGTTTGGTGTTACAAGAAACTCGGACTGATGAAATCATCCATCAAACCCTGTACAATACATGGACTTTAAACAACCAACAATCAATCAATCAACCATGATAATATAGACATCACATGGGATTACACATATCTGATAATGATCATAGAACATCAATTTTACAAAGATCTGAAAGATTAGATGTTTGATATCAACAATGTTCATAATACGCTGTTATCGCTTGTATCTAATAGTAAATCCGAACAATTCTACAACCATCAGCAGAAATTTACATAAATATTCTATTTCAAACGAAATAACATCACAAAACATAAATAATTAAAATGTCTGTCAGCTACCTGTAACATTTTACAAATATTATGTGGCTTTTATCGCTTTGACGTGAAATATAGAGATAACTGTGTGTATGACATTATTTTCAACTGTTAAATTATACTCTGAACATTACTTAAATGAAAAATATTGACATTCAGATCCGCATCTCTTTTACACAAAATGCATGATGCATTAGTATTTTTCAAGCTCTGCACAAAGGAAATTCAATGACAATTCCTATTTAATGTGTACATGAAAAAGGGGTGGGTTTAAAAAAATAAAGTCACCATTCGTTACAACTGTCCTCAAATATCAATAAATATGAACAGTAAATAAACTCATCATTGATACCAGGATTAAAATTGTGAACCGCGGCCTAAAACCTAAAAAAGACTCATTAGTGACGCTCGAATAAACAAAAATAAAAAGGTCAAATATAATTTGAAACGAATATTCAACTATATTGTCTCAGAAGCGAGCCGTTCGAACATCTAGTATAACATTAAAATATCAGAATCATTTGCTTCAACCCTATGCACTGTCTTAACAACATATACTTCGAAAGAGATAAAATATGTGAGCATGTTACATATCCACAACTACGGGGTTGTGCTCAAAATTGTAGTCCGAAATTACAGAAGTCATATAGATAAAGGCAACAGTAGTTTACCGCTGTTCAAAATTCATAAATCGATAGAGAAAAAAACAAATCCGGGTTACAAACTAAAACTGAGGGAAACGTATCACATATAAGAGAACTACGACACAACAGAGACACAACACCGAAACGGAACACGCACATAAACAAACTTTAATGTAACAATTGCCATTTTCCTGACTTGGTTTTGTGGCATGCCAAACCTCCCGCTTTAATTATTATGACATTCAAATGACAACATTACGCGACAGGGTTACAATAAATAAACAGATAAATGGGAGAAAATACAGGACAGAGAAACAAACGAATAATAGCCATCAAAAGGTAACAGGTTAAAACATATTTCTATACTCCAGACGCGCGCTACGTCCACACAAAACTATGATCAGATGTAAAAACGGTTAAAATCCATAACAACTACAAAGTTGAAGATCGCCGAGGACCAAAAGTTCACAAAATTTGTGGGGCCAGGGTTATCTGCCTGGGACACAAACATCATTACTATCAAGAATAATACAAAGTTTTGCAAACAGTAAATTTTATAAAATGACTAAATAATAGATATACATGATTAAACTGAAGTGGTGACTTGCTATAGAATAAAAACGAATACATTACAAAATCTAAGCCCTGTTTTCCATAGTCAATGCAATGCCCAAAGTGACGTCTTATTTAAATTTCTAAAACGTGTTCCGAAAAACAAGAAAGAAATTGGATGAAACTCAAGATTAGATTTGTATGACTTATCTAACTTATATTAATATAGGTAGTGGCAGATCCAGGGGGTTGAGGTCCCGAGGATTGAAACATTCCTTTTTTTTGGACGATCAATGCATTTGAATGGGGACATATTGTTGGAACGCTCCTAACCCTTTTGAAATGGCTGGATCCAGCACTGTATGCGTTTACAAGTCTGGAACTATTTTTCCTAAGTTGCATGACGCAACCCTTGTGCAATATTATAGACTCTTTGTTATATGATGAATCCCAATTAAAAACCGATTGCAATAACGTATCAATTTTTTAAATAACCGGAAGTTCTATTAATCGTAAGCGGCTCTGAGAAAGGCACATCACTTTTTATATTTTACAAATCCCTGTTAATATACAAAAAAGTAATCAAACATCTGTATAGGAAGTTTTTAGTGTGAATCGAGGAGAATTACAGATTACAGTTTAGTAGTTAATGTACTATCAAATAGAAATTCATTATTATACTTGAGAAAATATATTGAGAATACTTCCACTTCATGTGTTCAAATCATCAGTGGGTGAATTTATTGGTTTCCTTCCTCTTCCAACAGATGCAATTTACAAACTATTCATTAGACAGTGCTTCAGTATATTTCATTTAGATGCCATTTCTTCGCCCCGATAACAAATCTTGTTCTTCATAACAAACATAACAAAGGCGATCATCGAGAGCTAATGTAGGAAGCAGCATGGCTTAAAGCATCAATTACCAGGTTCAGAAGTAGCGGACGACGTTAACGGTGATGGTTGATTTCTGCCAATTATTAGGTTCAATCAACAAACAGCCTTGCCAGGAACCAATCTAAATGCTTCGTGATCACATCAAACAAAACGTGTATAGTTTCACAATATTTCCTGACTGGCATTAAGGAAACAAGGACAAAGTATGTAGGGACTTACACAATTCATCTTTATTCATTACGGTTGCATGTCTTTATTTGATGTTTCACTATATCATTTTTTTATCTTACATATAATTGCCAATGAAAAAGGTAGCGATACATACATATTATATAAAACTGCATTAACCAGATTCATTAAGTCATTTAGACAGTTTGGTATCGGAATTTATTTTAACAATAATTTAGATATTCATGTAAAGTCTAATTTATATTAGAAAAATTAAAGATTCCTTTTTAAAAATATTAAAGATTCCTTTTTAAAAATATTTTTAACCCCCTTTCACGATTCTGTGACTTCGGAAAACGTAAATCATCCCTAGTTTTTGAATGGGTTCGTGTTGCTTAGTCTTTAGTTTTCTATGTTATGTCTTATTTACTATTATTTGTCTGTTTGCCTTTTTTTCATTTTAAGCCATGGCGTTATCAGTTTATATTCGATCAAAGAGTTTGACTGTCCCTCTGCTTTTCTTTCGCCCCTCTGTTGTCTCTAGACAGGTTAAATGTAAAAAAATATTCACATATATTCTATAGTTTTCCTGAAATCTCTTTGAACAATCTTCATTGAATATATTTTCGATTAAATGACTAAGTCTTGAGTTGACACAATGCATATGGCAGTCTTAACAAATGTCCCACTAGTATGACAGTACTTTCAAATCCAATCAATTAATAATAAGACTTAAGTATGTGTATAGTTTGACAGGAGATGTGCTTGGTGAAGAACAATGAAAGTTTAATCAATTATTTAGACATACTTTTTTAATTTGCAGGAGTAAACCAAATTCAAAAAGCGTATCGATGCAAATAAACTTATCATAAATTTACGCATGACAAATACTTCATGAACAATCACATCAAAATAAGTCCATAATTAGTCTACTAAGTTGAAAGGTGGGAAGTATTGACTGTCTTATGACATGGTTATAGGAAAACAATTTGTGCTTTACAGCAATTAGCAACCTACGAAAATGTGAAGTAAATGTTTCGGTTCGTAAACGAGTTTATAGATGTTTTGTTTTGTTTTCTAAATATATTAAACTCAGAATTGATCGTCTCAATTCAAAACAAACATGGTTGTATGATTATTATACGTTCGGTTCAACTAAATAAACGCTTCGGGGAAGTCTTCCGCCTCGGAAGTAAAAATGATACAATTACATATCCTAGGGCCCATCCATGGTGAGGTGGACATAAAGCTGGCATGTTATTGTCATTACAACTCAGTTTGGGACTTAACAGGTATGTTAAAATTCTTATTAAATGCAACAAGAGAAATGAATTTTGACACTTATCGCGTACTAAATAATTTTGATAACAATATGACCTGATACTTATATTGTATTATTATGAGGTAATTATATACTCTAGATTGATTAAGTTATCGGGAGGTAAGTGGTCTAAATTGGTTCTAATTACTGATATTGTTCTCAAATTAAGATAGTCAATAATTGAGGAGATAAAAGGTTTATAAAGAGATTTTCAGTTACATAGTTGGACATTGTCATGGCTGAAAAAATGGAAGTTAACACCTCGGTTCATATCCGGGTTTTATACATTTTGATATTTGGGCTTTATTTTGGATTTTTTATTTTACTATACTGTAACAATGCCTTATGGTGGAAAGTTGACAGTTTTGATAGTGTTAATCGTAATAATGACGATAACAGCAATCATAATCCTAAGATTTCAACTGAGAATGTATTACTGAACGAATCCACACGATTGAAAAGAAGTGAGACTTTTAGAAGTCCGGTCATCCAAACGGTAAGGAAATGTTTTAAATGTTCTTCTGTTTGTTTAATAATTGTCCAATATATTAAAAAAAAGTTAGAGTACTGCTTGAATAAGGTTTAGATATACATTCTAGTGTTTTTATCACTTTAATTGGAAGTTTCAATAATATGGTACAATTTAAAATTTCCTAGTCATATCATTATGCATATGTTAGAGCACAAAGGAAAATTTCAAACAATTACATTGATATCTTTCCTGAAACCATAGGTTTATAGAGATTTGAAAAGAAGGAAATGCATTTCTGCTCGTTTTTCCATAAAATTGAATTGAAAAGATCGAGCGTCAAATCTTTGTTGATAAACATTACAATAATTCATGGACCTATGGGCGGTACGGATAGTAAAATACGTACTGCCAAACATTTAAATGGCCTATATAACATGCTAAAAACAATATAAATGTTCATATAAACCCACTAAGAAGGCTATATTATTCTTCAATTATCTAAAAATCAATTTTATTGTACAAAAACTTTCATATTTAAAAAATCCACCATGGCCATAATGCGAAACTAAAATTCTAACTGTGTATTGCTACCTTATCTTCATAACTTTAACCCGAACATACCAGCGACGTTATGATATAAAACGTGAAGTTAATAAGTTTGACCCGAACTTTTGAAGCCATCTTCTTGTTTACTAATAAACCAGGAAAACACTTGTTCCTATCATGCAAAGTACGGAAGAACAATCCGTTCAACTATTATATATTTGTCTGCGTAATAATATTATTCCATGTCAGCTTCTTGACCCAGCATGATACCTATTTAAGAGAACCTGATAAGGAAGTACACAACTAATTCATGGTCCCATTGGTTTCTATGTTAAATTCCTCCATTTCAAGTAGGCACACCTCTTTTATTTTAAGTTTAAATAAAGTGGCAATCATTACACGTCAAAGCAACACTTTATGGTGTCTTGTACTGAAAAAATTAACATACCTTTAATGGCATAAAAGAAAAAACTGGTTCCCGGAACTTCGGATGATCACCAGTCCGTCAGCTTTCATTTGATGCCAAAAATACCTAAATATCCTTCACATTTTGACAGTTACACACATGCGTAGAAACTATTTTGTGTTAAATATGTACTACTTTCTGGTATGTGCTTTCTGGCCGGGCCCGAATTAGAGGTGTTACACCATAATCTGTACAAGATGATCAGTTGTGTAATAGGAGATAGGCACAATGGTATTAGAGAATCAGTTCTGTCAAGAACAACGTGTATCAATAGTATTTTGAATGATCAGTAGTGTAAATAAAGGCAAAAGTAGTATACCGCTATTCGAAATTCCTGGGGACACCTGATTAAATCGGTGGTGTTGGTTCCTTGCCAACATCCGATTAACACCTCTTTATCTGGGCGGTGTGTCATCCAATATAGTATTTTTTTTATTCCACTAGTTTTCATGTTGTTAGACTATCCGACTGGTAGAATCCTCTGGTACAGATTGTCCACCAGCAGAGAAAAAGACAAAAATGCATGGATGCCAAGAGGTATGAAAGGAACCAAAGCATGTTTTAAATTGTACAAACGCTATTATAAGGTTATCAGTTGTTTGAAAAGAAACAAGCAGAGTCATTGGTTAATCAGTCGTTTAAAAAATGAAACAAACCTTACCATTTGATAACCAGTCGTGCACATAAGAAACAAACGTTACCGTTGGATGATCAGTCGTGCACATAAGAAACAAACGTTATCATTGGATGATCAGTAAATGTTATCATTGGATGATCAGTCGTGCACATAAGAAACAAACGTTACCATTGTATGATCAGTCGGGCACATAAGAAACAAACGTAACCATTTGATAACCAGTCGTGCACATAAGAAACAAGCGTTACCATTGGATGATCAGTCGTGCACATAAGAAACAAACGTTATCATTAGATGATCAGTCGGGCACATAAGAAACAAATAAAATTGAGAATGGAAATGGGGAATGTGCAAAAGAGACAACAACCCGACCATAGAAAAAAAAACAACAGCAGAAGGTCACCAACAGGTCTTCAATGTAGCGAGAAATTCCCGCACCCGGAGGCGTCCTTCAGCTGGCCCCTAAACAAATATATACTAGTGCAGTGATAATGAACGCCATACTAATTTCCAAATTGTACACAAGAAACTAAAATTAAAATAATACAAGACTAACAAAGGCCAGAGGCTCCTGACTTGGGACAGGCGCAAAAATGCGGCGGGGTTAAACATGTTTGTGAGATCTCAACCCTCCCCCTATACCTCTAGCCAATGTAGAAAAGTAAACGCATAACAATACGCACATTAAAATTCAGTCCAAGAGAAGTCCGAGTCTGATGTCAGAAGATGTAACCAAAGAAAATAAACAAAATGACAATAATACATAAATAACAACAGACTACTAGCAGTTAACTGACATGCCAGCTCCAGACTTCAATTAAACTGACTGAAAGATTATGATTTCATTATATGAACATCAGGCACAATCCTTCCCGTTAGGGGTTTAGTATCATACCATCATAACATATATGAGAAGAACATAACCCGTGTCATGCCAACAACTGGTTTTTGAATAAATGTGTTTAGTTCCGATGCAAAGACCCTATAAGTGAATCAATATTAACGCCAAAATATGCAATCTTTAATGACCTGACAACAGTATCGTAACTATATCCCTTCTTAATAAGTCTATTCAAAGGTTTTGTTAGTTTTTGAGGTGAATACTGACACCTTTGTGCTTTATAAAGAATATTTCCATAAAAAATTGGATGTGAAATACCTGAACGTATAAGAAGTCTGCATGTTGAGCTATATTTACGAATGATGTCCTTATACGTTACCATTGGATGATCAGTCGTGCATATAAGAAACAAACGTTATCATTGGATGATCAGTCGTGCACATGAGAAACAAACGGTACCATTGGATGAACAGTTGTGTAAATGTAGTAGTATCCAACGGTACCATACGATGATAAGTTGTGTGTAAAGGTTAGATTATACCATTGGAGGATCCATCGTGTAAATAATGAAGTGGCAAACGATTTTTAAATATCATCGGTTATGTAAAAACAGACAGTCGATAAAATTGTCAGTTCAGTTATGTAAAGGAGGAAAAATTCGATGGTTTATTGTGTAAAATATCAAGATCAAAACGGTACCTTATTACAGACAAGCTGTACCAGTTGTGTACGAAAGAAGAGACAAACGGTACATTTGAATGCGCAGTCATGTAAAGAAAGAAAGTTAGACTCTGCCATTGGAAGATCGCTAGAACAGCAACAAATCCAATATCATGACGTTTTGCTTGATCTATTACTTAAATTGTAAAAAAAGATGACAAACAAAACAACCTAAAGATCGGATACTGGTTTTGTATATGTTTACTGACTTGGTAAATGCATACAAGATTCTGTACTTTGAATAAACACAAATATGTTAACGTGTTTTTACCTATAAAAAAAATGTCTAAGGGCTATTCTATCCGTCTATCATTGGGTGACAGAAAATGGCAAGATTGCAAACTGTGTTTTGTCCATCTACCTTTAACGCATTATTACTATGTTATAAAGATAATCTTTCCAATGAAATTGACATGCAGCATTTTGCAATATATTTTAGACCAATATTTTACCTAATCATAGTATCTATGAAATCAATAGGAACGAATAAAAATGACAATAACCTATAATTCTCCCATTTTCCTGTATAATGTTTTAAACCAAAGCTTTATCATCGAGCTCGTTATAAGCTTATCGCATACCTATACGAGAATACGTAACATAATTATAACATTTCATATCTTTATAAGCACGCTATTTCTAAATCTAATAATTATTATCTATGGAATTATTTTTTTAATTATAAATGATGCAATATCATAAGTTGCTCACAAGTGCATGAAGCAATTACTCTTAATTGGTCATAATACTGTCATTTGATTTTAATATTTTATTCTTAACAATATTAATTCTACAATCCATTCTAACAGTCTAACATTAAACGTTAATGTTATTACTAATGTCGTTACAGTGCCGATCTAAAGCATTTTATTAACATCTTTTTTTTATTTCTTAATCTCTAACCTTATTGCCTAAAATTTTGAGTGTGACTCATTTGATTAAATTGCATTTCATCTTTAAAAAAATTTCACAAAAATCATGATACATACATATTTGATATAAAAGAGTGACGAAAGATACCAAAGGGACAGTCAAACTCAGAAATCTAAAATAAACTGACAACGCCATGTAATCTTTTATAAATTGCAAGTGGCTAGTTTCATTCATCAAACTTAGAGATCAATTTGTACAAGACTGGCATTCTTTTCTTGAAAACTCACCAAAAGCACTAAATTACAAACTTTGTAACGACTTTTTTTATGAATTGCATTGAAGAAAACCGGAAACATTGTCTATCACATTATTATTTAAAAAATGCAAATATTATCAAATACAAACAGATTTTGTCTTCAAAAAAACAAATCAGAATTGATTAAACTATGTAAATTCATAAAGATTATTCAAACATGTGTAAAGGCTCCTGGCTAAAATGGACTTCATATATTGTTTTAGCAACTATTTTGTTTGTTCGGTTTTGTTGTAAATATTGTACAGAATTGTCTTTTCTATACCTATGTGTATGATGTATTTAGAATAAAGATATATAAATAAAACAATTGATTATTTCCTACAGTATAATATGAGTAAACAGAATTTTGATTATATCATATATTTCAGATTTCATTTTTTCTCAAGAAAATTAGAATCAAATAGTTATCAAAGGTACCAGGATTATAATTTAGTACGCCAGACGCGTGTTTCGTCTACATAAGACTCATCAGTGACGCTCATATCAAAATATTTATAAAACCAAACTACTACAAAGTTGAAGTGCATTGATGATCCAAACATTCTTCAATTTAAAGTGGTACCATACACCTTGACTTAAATTACGCTGGCTCTTATAATTTTCATCATAATGAATACACTGGCAACAATATGAAATTTGAAAAAAAAACAATTGAACCACAAACTTTATCGGAAGTATTATATTGGTTATATACTATTTGACAACACTTATTTATATCATTGAGAAGCTTCATTTCTCCTTAACAATAGAATGTTATTAAAGTTTTTGGTGGGGTTTGTGTTGCTTATTCTTTAGTTAATATGCTGTGTCATGTGTACTATTGTTTGTCTGTTTGTCTTTTTCGCTTTTAGCCATGGCGTTGTCGGTTTGTTCTCGATATGTGAGTTTCACTGCACTTCTGGTATCTTTCGCCCCTCTTATTAAAACGTTCAGTTTATTTTCAGAGTTAATTCACTGTTACAGTAGTATTATGCACCACCTTTAAAAATCATGCTCTGCCACAATTGATGAAATGTCTATGCCAATAAGATAACAATAGCAAACAGACATAGTATACAGTATCAAGAAATGATCGTAGTTACTTGTCACAAGGACAAATATTATGTAACAAAAGTCTGACTGAGTGGCCTCTTGTTAATAAAACCTGTGCTGCATCTAATCACACACCGTAAAAATACTCTGAATTACAATAAAAGGTTGACTGACTGAGTTGGATGTCTGAAACTGTGGTGCAAACTAACTGTTGCGACTCTGGAATTAACGATGAATTATTCAATAATTCAGCATGGAATACTTTTATTACAGATGGAGTGTGTTCAGTGTGAAGTCTTAAGTCAAAATCTAATTCATCAAAATTCTAAACAACTATTTATTCAAAATTAAATTGACAAGAATACCCAAAACCAATATCTATTAATCTGATTGATGTTGTTCATTGTAAAAGATCATACTATTTTTTAAACTCTAAAGAAGTAAGTTGAATTGATAATCTGATTTTAATCATTATGATCATACAGGTATGATGAAATAAGTGAATTGTCACTGAAAAGGTAACATAATGTTACGTGTCACTCAATTTCCAAACTGAGAATTTCAAGGAAGCGTATTAGTACACATTAAGTAAACGTTATGGGTAAGAATAGCAACCAAAATATCAGACACAACAGATTTGAGTCCAAAATGCCAAAATTGTAAACATACATGAATGTAAAGTGAAAAGCAAAATCACAAAACGTTCAAACACATCAAACGAATGGATAACTGTCATATTCCTGACTTGGTACAGGCATTCCCTATAAGTCCAAAATAGAGATCGGTGCAAACCCATGTTTCTATGATTTGATAACGGATTCAAATTACATTGTTGGACATATACAGTTAAAAGGGATATGTCTCCAAAATAAACACAGACTGGAAACTTTTTTCTATATCATAAATAATCGTTGGTGAACAAAACAGGTGCAATTTGGGTACCTTCACGTTACAAGCATTAAAGTTAACTATAAACATTGTTCAAATAAAAAATGGCAAAATGTCCAATGATTTGAATATAGTTATATAGCAATGAATCGACTAAAAGTGTGCTCTTCCAGCACAGATAAATCGAACGATACCATAAGAGGATGATCAGTTGGGTAAAAAAGAGACATTATTTGAACCTTTATAAATGTTGTCCAAAGAAGGAAAGATGCGATGGTATTATAAGATGGTTAAGTATGTAGCGGGGGAAGCGTCCAATGGTATTTAAAATGGGATGTTTTAACTATAAGAATTTAGCTGTTTTTCTTTCATTGTTCGTTGACAGAAAAGGGCAAGGTTGCAAAACTATGTTTTTGTCAAAAAACCTTTCGCGGATTGTTATTATTGTTATAAAGATAAACATCCTATTGAAAATGAAATGCAGCCTTTTTATATAGTCTAAAAATCTTGAAACTTAATACTACGTAAAATGGAAATTGAAAATAGAAATGGGGAATATGACAAAGCAACAACAACCGACCAATGCCTGTACCAAGTTATAAATATAACAGTTGTTTTCCATTCGTTAGATGTGTGCCCTTTGCTATTTTATAAAGGATTTCCCATGGCGTTCGTATTTTTGTTATTTTAATTTGTACTTTAATATATTATATATATTATACGATAAATAGTGTAAAACAAGAGTATTAGATAATAATCCACGAAATCAATAGGAAAGAATAAAAATGACAATAATTTTTAATGCTCTTTTTTTTTTTTTTGTATGAAATTTTAAATCAAATCTCTGACATCGATCTCATTATAAGTAGAAGTCTGTAATTACAACACTTTATTCTTTCATTCCAAACTATTGCTAAATCTAATACATATATTCAGAACGCTAGTCTTGATTCTAAAGTACGCACTATCATAGGTTGCTGGTAAATCCACGAAGTAATTACCTTTAATTGGTCTTAAATAATAAATGTTCACAGTTGGTGTAAATATTTTATATCAAACAATATCAATTTTACATTAATTCTAACAATCCAGTGTCATTACAGTGTCGATCTAAAGCATTTTATCATGCTCCCAACAACTTGATTAGGATCCGTATTTTATGCCCAACCTACATGTGTTTTATGTCCATTATGTTTTCTGATCTGTTGGTCCGTTCGTCTGTTCGTTCGTTCGTCTTTCCAGTTTCAGGTTAAAGTTTTGGTCGAGGTAGTTTTTGATGAAGTTGAAGTCCAATCAACCTGAAACCAAGTATATATGTTCCTTATGATATGATCTTTCTAATTTTAATGTCAAATTAGAGTTCTGACCCCAATTCCATGGTTCACTGAACATAGAAAATGATAGTGCGAGTGGGGCATCCGTGCACTGGGGACACATTCTTGTTTTCTAAGTTTTTAACTTGTTTGCTTAGTAGATATTTCAGTATGACTAATGTGACTTATTTGGAAATGGATATAATATTATATCATGCAATATTATATATATATATATATATATATATATATATATATATATATATCGATTGAAATGTATAAATATTTTTAAAAGACTTTCATTCTTTTTTTCAACCGTTTTTATTTAAACATGCTCTCCAACATGTCCAACAAAAGATGAAAAGATTTCTCTGTCAATTATATCATAACAGGTACATACAAACATAATAGACAAATATTATTCGCTCTTATTGACATCATTCTCAATTTACCTAAACTACTGATGTAAAATGAATACCGTGCATCACTTTAAAATCGCTTTATTTCATAAAAATGTTATACAAAAACGTCATGTATATGAGTTCGTGTTTACTGACTATCATTGACTTTAAGACTTTAAGACTTTTGTCCGGCTACTTATCAAGAATTTGTGATGAGACCCGTTTAAGGGAAAAGGTCAATTTACTTTTGAACCTTAGAGCCATTAGAACCTTGGCTCATTAGCAAGTTTTTCTAAGAACATTTGACAATAGCAAAATCATTTCTATTGTTGTTAAATTTAGTTTTACATCCCAGCTGTTTTAGATTAGACGAAAAAACATTAACAATTCAGAACGCCACACAACCATTACAATATACCTTATTACCATATGATGCATACCCTTTATGACCCCGAACACGATGAGTAGATATCTAACAATGTCAACTCGCCCATATTGCCAATCGGCCCACACTATATCGCCACTTTATAAAAAAAAATCGCCCCACTTTTGAAAAAGTGTAAAATCAAATTGAACAATCAGTCTGACAACTCACTTATTAACGAAAAAGGTTTAAACCCCACTACATAAAGGTCTGCTAACTCGCCCCACTTATAAAAAGATCTTGCTTCCTTTAAGTATGTTAAATTACTTTAAGGTCATATCCAGTCGTCCTGGTGTAGTGGTATGTGTCGTGGCTTGATATGCTTAAGGCCTTGAGTTCGAATCCCAGCATATACACTGGATTTTGTCTACGTACATTTTGATAGATAGTCTTTTCCGTACAATTAATTTTAAGTTTTATAGTAGATTTGATATCCCCATCCAAAATGTTACAGAACAAACGAAAGCATGCATAACAAAGAAATTCAAACTGGGCCGATCTAGTAGGATCCTGTTAGAACAAAGGACCACTATGAAAACAACCAACTGATCTGCATTGAAAAACGTAATTGAATAGTAAAATGTCGAGACGACAAACTATTTGTATCTTAGATAACCAAATATATCTTGATACGTGAAATGTGTTCATGCGAATTATCTATATAATATATCTTCATTTCAGGAAATTAAGTGTTGAAGCGTCAACAACAGCTAAGATCTAGGATCTTGTTTTTAAATCCCATTGTCATTTATTTTTCTTATATCCCCATATAGTGATAAAAGCAGTACAATGTATTAATTATTATACAATATCCCCTTACAAAAGTCTCCTGGTAATTCTCAGTAGATAGATATGTACGATACAGTATTACGTGCTTACAAAACGTCATATCTGGATTAACCTTCATCAGATATGCTACAGACAAATTTTGGGAAGTAAAAATACAAAATATAAAGGGATCCTGAACATAAAGATCAATGTTTGTAGTTGTCTGATTTTTAATAGTGTTGGTGACTGTGTACATGGAGAATACAGTGACACATACATTTTATAGAAGATATTGCTGACCCTTTTTTTATTTAAACAAGTTACATTTGTAATATATGTTCTATTTTTTAAATCAAACATGGTAAAAAATAGTACCGTTGTATAGAATGAAATTCAAAACAGTGTGGCTGTGGCCATTGATTGACACATTAAATTCATCCATTGACTGGGACAATTTATGTGAACGTTTGTATGTAACGACCACTGCTCACTATGTACTTTTTAAAGAAACTTAAACTATGGGGTCACTAAAGGTTCTCAACACCTTAATAAAGTAATTCGAAAAATTAATCAGAAATAACACGATGTTTTGATTTATATCAATTATATAAATCAAAACATAAAGGTTATTCCTGATTAATTTTTCGAATTATTTTATAATTAAAGGCGTTAAGAAACCTTTGGTGACCCCACAGTTTAAATGTCTATAGTTGGTACGTCGTGAACAGTGGTCGTTACAGACAAACGTTCACGTAAATTGTCCCAGTCAATGGATGAATTTAATGTGTCAATCAATGGCCACAGCCACACTGTTTTGAATTTCATTCTAATATAGATGTTTATATTAATCATTGTAAAAGATGACAAAGAGACAACAATCCGACCAAAGAGCAGAAAACAGCCAAAGGCGCTAGTGGTCTTCAACTCAACGAGAAAAAAAACCCACCCGCTTTAGCTGGCCCCTAAACAAAAATGTGTATAAGTTCATATACTCAAACAGATTCCGGGTTGGTATTTAAATTTTATAATGATCATTTTGTGTACTTAATTTTAAACGATGATACTTTTTTTTGCACAAAAATATTAATTCAAATCAAATTTAGTAGAAAATCGTAGAATTAATCATCTCGAAAGTGTAATTAATTTTAACAAAGAAACAAATTGTCAGATTAACGTTTTATATCCTACATCTCTTATGAGATAAATTCGTGTTTAATGTAAAAGCTGAAAAATGAGCTTTTAGAAGACAATTCTCGTTCAAGGTAATCCCGCGAGAGTCAATTCGTTTTATGTATTCTAAGCAAACCAACTGTTTCAATAACTCTTTCAGAAGTTGTTTTTAAAACGAGATAACTTTTGGAATCACTTTAGTAATGTTATAGTTATTTTCTAAGAAGAAAAACTCTTTTATGGATGAACAAAACAAAAGATACATTAACAGTTCCGTAATAAAACTACATTTGAATTACTGGTAAATATTGATCTCTATGCATGTCAATAGTAATGGAATCGTAAAATATTTATTCCTTTTCAACACTTTAATTGTGTAAGGAACCGGGTCTATGTTTGTTGGTCAATCAGATAACAGTCCTGAATGCTCTTATGATTGCCATATATCGACCTATAAGTACAAATAAAGCCGTCCGATTGTGTCTAATTAATATATCACACATATCTGATCAAAGGTGTTAAAATCTATACTGCTTGAATGCTTACTAGCTGAGAAAAAGCTTCTAATTTACTTAAGTGTACCGTTAAATTTTTAATTTGAAAGTATATTCTCCTGAAAAGACAAAACCTACTGACTTTCTGCAAAGATTTATACAAACATTTTTTTGATTTGGCATAAACTTAGTTCAATAGAGTCAACCGAACGAACGAAGTGCCTAATTTTTTTATTCGCATGGAAAATGAAGTCATGTAGTTTAGCATTAAACACTTTTCCTAATGAGAGGTAAAGTACTGACTATGAAATATTTGTTACAAGCTTTTGATGGTTGTTTGTCTCGCCCGTGAAAATATCACGGAGCGAGACTTGGGTGTCTGAGTTGTTAATACACATAAACAGTAATGAGTATGCCGTCTATTTGAGAATGAGGTTTATTTGAGAATGAGGTATAATAACATTTATACATGGTATACGGTTGAATCGGTCTGCATACCTATCAACTGTTGCATATGCGACCCCTCAATTTCCATCATGATCCACTGATTATACGGTTGAATCGGTCTGCATACCTATCAACTGTTGCATATGCGACCCCTCAATTTCCATCATGATCCACTGATGGCAACATATACATGTTACGTTTTCTGATCATGAGTGTATTTTATTTTAGAATTCGTAATACAGCATTAACATATAAAAATTCAATAGACTTATCAGCAACGTTCAATTAAAGCAAGTTAAAATGCTTTTACGGAAGCCACATGTGAAGCAGGATTATTATGCTCACCCTATTGACATGCTTGCGATCACCTCATATTTATGTTGGTCATACTTTAGATTTTGTTGTGTTTTGTGAACTGTTGATGGTCTCCTGGTCGGATTTTTTACTTATAGATGTAAAATTCTATATCATTTGGTCTGATTGTCTAATTTGGATTCATTGTATTTCTTTTTATCTTAACACCATGATTGAAATTCTGATATATTTTTTTTTCTCTTTTAAAGTATGGATACGGGTTTCTTTTTTTTTTTTAATTTGCCATGATGTTGTGATGCCGGATTTGTTTTATTTAGTAATCATTAAAGAAGGACATTCACTTCGAGGATATAACAATTCACCAAGCAAATCCATTCAGACATATTTCACGGTGATCATCTATACTATTAAACGAGAAGACCTCATTTTTGGTGTCGCTTCTCTTCTTTCCAGAATAAATTAATCAACACGCCTCTGTGTCCTATATGTACAGTGCATAGTCGCATTTGTCATCCATTCATATGATTATTCAGATTGAGTTATTTTAGGAGAAAAACGAGAAAAAAGGCATCCGGATATTGTCCCGTCATTGTACGAAATTTTAAGTCAGATTAGACTTCCGGTTTGCGTTTTTTCTGTATACTTTGAACATACATATACTACGAATAAGGTGTATTTTCAGAATTTTATCTGCTATCATTTTCAAGTTTACTATCCACGGCGGTCACAGAGTTTATTAAATAGAGAGGGTCTGTATACTATATCAATGATCACCATGGATCGATTAGTAAACTTAGAATTGAAAGTAAATACACTTTATTTATATAGTAATGAATGTTCATAATATACAGAAAAGCGCTAAAATTATTCATGTGAACTTTTGATACTTTTTCTGAAATTCTCCAGTCATTAAATCTTTTACAATATTCATTGATTACATAAAAAAAAAAGAAGATGTGGTATGATTGCCATGTTAGGACAACTCTCCACAAGAGACCAAAATGACACAGATATTAACAACTATAGGTCACCGTACGGCCTTCAACAAAGAGAAAAGCCCATACCGCATACTCAGCTTCAAAAGGCCCGAAATGACAATGTAAAACAATGCAAACGAGAAAACTAGCGGCCTTATTTATGTACAAAAAATGAACGAAAAACAAATATGTAACACATAAACAAACGACAACCACTGAATTACAGGCTCCTTACTTAAATAAATGTTCATAACATACTAAATGTATGTTCATATTGAAATTGATAGAAAACCAAAAATTGGGAACTTTGGAAATAAAGGTGGAGGGTAAAAAACATTTTCCTGCCCCCAATAGCCTATGACTTATGATACTTTTGCTGAAATTCTCCAGTCATTCTGTATTTTACAAAATTCTTCCAACAACACTTTACATACTTTAAACTACGCTCTGAATGCCCGCGATTTCGCGGGTGTGTTCTAGTGTTTCTTAAACTGCTGAGAGTGTGACATTCTATTTACCTTCTCGCCTTCAAATATAACTATTCTTCGATGACAGCTTACATTTTTAATGGGTCCTTAGCTACTTATGATTGCAGATTGAACGTGTAACTTTAAGAAAAGGATTACCAACAAGCACCATGATATTTCAAAACTTTAAAGTTTCTAATTCTACCACACTTTTTGGTTTGGATTACGTGCTGCTCAATCTTTTGTTTTCTGTGTAGTGTTTTGTGAACTGTTGTACGTCTATTCATACTTTTAAACCTTGAATGGTTTTGTTGTTGTTTTTTCTACGACTTGCTTAATTGGTGTTTACCAAGTTTTAATTGCCAATTTAATTAGGTTTATCTTTTTTTCTGACCTTTACTGTCTGAATAAAGGGAGATTTAATATAGGCTTTAAGATAGAGAGATAAAAGAACCTTAGTTTAACTTCGCAACAATACATATTTCCCCAGACCATACTTTAATATGTGTACGTAGTATCAATATAATGTTGATATCAATGCTTAGATCAAAGTTTAAAAGATAACCTTTCCAAATAAGATTGCATTCCTTAAAATATTCATAAAATTACATGCACGGATAATAGCTAACAAGCTTTCACAAAACATGAAGCTTCGTCAAATATTTACTCAGTGGAGTTGTTCTAATATTAAACTTGTTCTGGTTCAAATGAAACAAATGACTTTTTTATCAGTATAACCATCAAAAACAAACAATCCTTGAACATTAGGCTTGTTAATTCATAGTAATTTGGTAATACAGCTGCAACATGAGCTTGTTATCTTTAACCGTTACTGCAATAAATAAACATATAAATGTTTTACATATTAACTGCGTCTAATTTTTACCAGAGAACTAATTAGGCCACGCTTATTACATTTCACAGTCAAAATACGGTCATAAAAACTGGAACAAAATAAATAAAAATCAGAGTAATGACGATTGCGTAACTTTTCTAAATTTGTGAGTTAATAGAGCAAGGAAGGAATTTTTTTTTAATAATCGTAAAATGTTGAAAACTAGAATGAAATTCAAAACAGTGTAGCTGTGGCCATTGATTGACACATTAAAATCATCCATTGACTGGGACAATTTAGGTGAACGTTTGTATGTAACGACCAATGCTCACTATGTACTTTTTAAAGACACTTAAACTATGGGGTCATTATTCAGAAAAATATTCAGAAATAACACGATGTTTTGATTTATATCAATTATATAAATCAAAACACAAAGGTTATTCCTGATTAATTTTTCGAATTATTTTATAATTAAAGGCGTTAAGAAACCTTTGGTGACCCCACAGTTTAAATGTCTATCATAGGTACGTCGTGAACAGTGGTCGTTACAGACAAACGTTCACGTAAATTGTCCCAGTCAATGGATGATTTTAATGTGTCAATCAATGGCCACAGCTACACTGTTTTGAATTTCATTCTATGTCAAAGCACAAACAGATAATAATAATTAAAAAAATCAAATATGCTGTGGCACACCCTTCTTCTACACAGTTGAAATATTTACTCCATGGTGTATGGTAGTTTTTTTATTGTCACGATCCTTCGTATTACCTGATTTTGAGTAGTAGCCGTATACCTAAAATTAAAGTTACACACTCTTAAAACCAATGAACTGCTCCATGTGACGCAGGATCTGCTAACCCTTCCGGAGCACTTGAGATCACCCCCAGTTTTTGGTGGAGTTCGTGTTGCTTAGTCTTCAGTTTTCTATGTTGTGTCTTCTGTACTATTATTTGTCTATTTATCTGTTTTATTTTTAGCCATGGCGTTGTCAGTTTATTTTCGATCTCGGAGTTTGACTGTCCCTCTGGTATCTTTCGTCCCTCTTTTGTAGAAGTGTATTTATAGGATAAAATAGATATGGTGTATACAATAACGGGAAAGCAACTCGAGGATGAAAACAAGAAGACCAAAAACGCTGTATTTAAGATTTAAATAAAGCTTTCACCTAAGATACGTTTATTAAAAAAAAATCACAGAGAGCTTTAAAGGGTAGAAACAAATTTTTTTACTGATGTGGACCTGGAACAAACTATTTACTAATACATGTGTACGTTTATATATGAATATGTGCATAGTTAGCAACACATTCTTATATCTCGATGATTGGAAATAAACTATTGGGCAGTGTTAAAGGCGCGATGACATAATTCAATTTTTAATGATGAGTTCGAATATAGATTGCCTGAAATGTTGAAATATTGAATATATAACATCAATATAGTTAATCAGTTTATCACTTTCAAGTAAAACAAACTCATCATAGACGCCAGGACTAAATATTGTTTTTACGCCAGACGTGCGTTTCGTCTACAAAAGACTCATCAGTGACGCTTGGACCAAAAAAAGTTAATAAGGCCAAATGAAGTACGACGTTGAAGAGCATGGGAGACCAAAAGTCATAAAAGTTTTGCCGAATACAGCTAAGGAAATCTATTCATGAGGTAGAAAGCCTTAGTATTTAAAAAATTCAAGAGTTTTGTAAACAATCAATTCATAAATATGACCATGTCAATGATAATTCTTGATTTTTCTGGCCAATAATTAAACTTTTTACATTTTTACTTTCAGACTTTGCAAGAATGCGCATATCTAACGAACATATGCAAGGAACAGAATTTAGGTAAGACATAACTGTCAGTCATGTGATTGTTTTGCTTTGCTTGTCGTTCCGTTTATAACTGCAAAATAATAAAATTTTATTTTTTTTTTCTTTCCTCAGAATAGATGCAAACGTGACAACCAAAATGAAAAAAAAACCATAAGGCTTACTTGTAAAGAAAAGTTTTCTCTGCTCCCAGCTTTAGGCACCACACAGGTTTGTGTGTCGTCGAGGGGAGCAAATCTTGTGAATTAAACAAATATGTAATTAAATCTTTTAAATGTTTCGAAATAATCGAAAATTCCGTATTGCTTATATGCTTTCTATGTATTTAGTTTAATGCTTGTAATTGCTTTATGAATTTTATGCTATTTTGCTCACATATTTTAGGGCTAAAAGGAGACAAAGGTAATTCAATATGAAATATGTTATAATATTAAACAACATCAATCCTGAACTTTGTCATATGCTATGTACTTCTATACATGTCTTCTGGTTACATGTTCTGTCGATTATAAAGCAGGCCATCCCCTTAAAACCCACGAATAACCCATTGTGTGTATTTATATAAAGCAGGTCATCCCCTAAAAATCCACGTATAACCCATTGTGTGTATTTATCATTATTGATTTAGTTTGCTTTATATTGTTATGGACTTTTTGAGTTCCTCAACGTTTGCATGTACGCCCGTGTCCATTCCTTTCGTCAGTTCTCCATAGGAAAAATTGCAATATATGTTTCTATTATGTTTAAAAAAAGTATGGAAACATATGTTTAGTCCCATATTAAAAGCATAAGAAACATATGAGAAACATATGTTTTTAAAAATTCATATGAAAAATATATGTTTTCAAAAAATCTTATGAAAAACATGTGTTCTTAAAACTCATTTGAAAAACATATGTATTTAAAAATCCTACGAAAAACACATGTTGCAATTTTTTCTTTATCGAATACTATTTCCATACTTCAAACATATCATCACAATCATAATCAAATCTATAGAGCATTTCTGGAAAATCTTACCGTTTTGTGAAAGATACAGGTTTTTATTTAATTAAATTTAAAATTAGAAACAAACATACCAAGTTTTGTCGCATTTAAAGTAAATTTCACTTGTAAGGATACATTTAACGCAGATTTATAATTTAATACATCTTCACTTTGGAAATAATCATCGCTTACCAGCGTTTTTTTTTTTTTTTTTTTTTTTTGCAATAATAAGGAGATGTGGTCTGATTGTGAATGAGACAACTTTCCACCAAAGTTGAAATGAAGTTGATATAATCAATACATGTAGAAGGTAATCGTATGGCCTTCAACAATGAGAAGACCCCATACCACATAGTCGGCTATAGAAGGCCCTGACTAACATGAGAAATACAAAACAGTTCGTTTGAGAAAACTAACGGCATGATTTATAATAAAACAATTTACGAAGAACAAACATGACTGACATGAACTAACAACAACCACTGAACTACATGCTCATGACTTGGGACCAGCACATATAAGATGTGGCGGGGTTAAACATATTTGAAGGCGCTAACCTCCCCCCCTCCTAACTTGGGACAGGAATGTAACATTTCAAAATAAGAACTAACTATGAAAAGGCTTAACTTATCAGATCAATACAAAACTGAAACAAAAACACAGACCGAAAGTGGTTTCTTCATTTTAACATGAACCCAATTGATAATTAGAATAAATGTGAAATATACGTAAATTAGAGAGCTACTCGAATACATGAAACAAACAATCATATATTAGGGTAACTATGTGTAAATCACAAGATAACTATATATACCATGGTGCATGCTGGGTAACTATGTGTACATCACAAGATAACTGTATATACCATAGTTCATGCTCTAAACTGCATTCTCTCTCGTAAAGTTATTAATTAATTTAACTAACGATCTGACTCAAACAACACATTCCCTAAATAACAAAACATTAAGATAGAAAAACAACCGCATTGACGTCTCTCTTGAACTCAACGCAAGAAGAAAAAAGGAAAACAAAACAAGCAATCATAAGGTTCGATACCTTCACACCAAAGTAAATATAGTGTTTGGCAACTAAATACCACCACTAGTTAAGGATGCTTACTTCGTAGTTTATGTATTGTTATATAATTTCAGAAACCTCAACCTCAATCATTCTACCATAAGTAAACTTTCAAATTGAAAAAGTAGCCTAGCATGACATTTTTTTTTTAATTATTTATTGTATGACAATTTCGACATTATTACAATTTAAACCATTTTCAATAATAACTTCATAGCTTGAATCAGTTGGGGTAGGGTATTTAGACGTGTCTTCTTACAAAGAAACTTTATGACTACTATTGATCAGGAAATTGTTAAAACTAATCCGGCGATAGAGCGATTAATTGCTGTTTGCTAAACGTCCAGTGGCAATTAGAAAAAAATTCCCCAAATGGTATAAACAACAGTTGGTTATAAATAAATCCCTTTAAGGTTAGAAAGCAAACAACCAAGCTGACATTAAATATAAAATAGATATTGTCTTATTGTTCATATTATGACTATTATATAACCAGTTACATAATTAGTCGTGAAGCTTTGCATAGTTTCATAGAAATTGTATCAGCATCCTAAACAATTTGATTTAAAGTGAGATAAGCGAAAACTTATAATTGATGACGTGCAGAATAACGATAGATTTTTAATATTTATAATAACTACCCTCAATATATAAGCGATTAGGTCTAAAATCCATTAAAAGTAAAAATCGTTTACCACCATGGATTTGAATCTCTATTGTTCTCCACGAATCAGATAAAATGTATCTCGTTGTTAGATTTCATTTGTTTTTAACATCGCAAAGCTTATCAAGCGTTTTTATGTTCAAAATTCAAATGTCGAGAGAGTTGTTTAACACGCGGTGGAGTAATAGACATATTTTTTTTAGTTTGTTAAAACGATATATTTAAAAAGCATTCTTATACGCTATTAGTTGAGTCGGTTGCATTGACCATTGTCGTCATTTCTAGGACAGTCTGATTATAAAAAATGTAGATCATGTTTCCTCCCTCTACTTTCAATAATCTGACAACACGTCGTTCTACTTTTTAATATTACTTTTCAGCCAATGAAATTTCAGTCATTACATTTCTGAAGGTGTGTAACAAAACCAGAGAAACCCGAAATGTCCTAAACACAAAACGTTGAACGGAGCATTGATCCGATACAGCAGAATCTATATCATGACAAGTATTGATTGAATGGTGGCCGGTTAAGGCCATTTCGCGTTTTCGCGTTTTCGCCCTATATAATATGATACGCGAAAACGCAAAATGGCCTTAATCGGACACCACATGATTGTAATCCGACGACAAAATCGGTTGAACTGAATGTTTCGACGCACATAGCTTACTGTTGGGGCATGAAATTGAACTGTAAACAATCGTTTTAATGTATATCTAAGCTAGTTGATATTTTCCTATTTAGGTGACCAGGGAGTCAGAGGAGAGAAAGGTGAATATGGTATGTCCGGAATGACTGGACCAATGGGACCCCCTGGTGCAGCTGGACCGCCAGGTAAGTAGTGGGGTATAAATGTTATACGACTGGCATGGACAATGGAACCCCCTGGTACAGCTGGTCTCTTTGTTAGAAATGGGTCTTAACTAAGGGCATACGATACAGTTACATGGGAGATAATGACGTTGCTAACGTAAAATGTTATTTTCGCGACGTCAAACTTTGACATATCGGGAAAAGATGCATTTTTCAACTGATTTTTATCATTCAAACTGAGTTAATTTGAAAACGAGTGCATGGACCCCCATTTTTTAAAACGAAATTTTGTTTCATTTTGCAGGGAGATTATATGGACCAAATTTTATAAAACTGTAAATAGTGCAATTTTTTTAATTTTGATAAATATACAGCAAAAAATGACGTTAGTTTCTGAATTCATGACCATTTGATAAATATGCGTTATTTCTGAACAAAAAGTGCATAGATTCTTTAGAATACTGATAAAATACAGAAATTACAAATTATCTAACAAAAAACAATTTGTGTTTCTCTTTTAAAACAAAAAAGTTATGTCTTTATTTCAAAAGGGAAGATACGGCCGCAAGTCCGAATTTTGAGAAAATATACAAAATTTCGACCTCATTTAACTCAAAAAGTAGCACATGAAGGTATATTTTTTATTACATATTTGATTTAATCAGGTAAAAAATAGCCTATATGCAAATTTTCATCAACTTGCAAATACGGGATCAAAACTGTATCGTATGCCCTTAATGTTATACCACTAAAAGGGCTTAGGCACCTCTTGTCCAGCTGGTATACCAGGTAATTGCTATGTCTTTTTCATGTTATACGATTGAGTGGACCAGTTTGACCCCGGACCTTCTTTTCTCCTGATTACTGCTGAGGATTATTTCGTTTCTAGTATAATTGTTTCATTTAATTTATGTGCTTCATTAGAATATTTACAGTATTTTTTTCTAGACTCATCGAAACATGTTCTTTAGAATATGGTGATTATATTTAAATTTAGTTCAATAAAATATTGAATGTGTCCTGAGAAATTTCTCTTCACTAGAAATAGCATTAATTGTATTTTTCTGCACCATATGAACATTTCAACAATTAGTCTCTTCCTTGATTCTCCATGCAAAAATATTAAAAATTCAAAACTTAGAATGAAATTCAAAACAGTGGGGCTGTGGCCATTGATTGACACATTAAATTCATCCATTGACTGGGACAATTTACATGAACGTTTGTATGTAACGACCACTGCTCACGACGTACCTACGATAGACATTTAAACTGTGGGGTTACCAAAGGTTTCTTAACGCCTTTAATTATAAAATAATTCGAAAAAATAATCAGGAATAACCTTTATGTTTTGATTTATATAATTGATATAAATCAAAACATCGTGTTATTTCTGATTAATTTTTCGAATTACTTTATTAAGGTGTTGAGAACGTTTGGTGACCCCATAGTTTAAGTGTCTTTAAAAAGTACATAGTGAGCAGTGGTCGTTACATACAAACGTTCACCTAAATTGTCCCAGTCAATGGATGAATTTAATGTGTCAATCAATGGCCACAGCCACACTGTTTTGAATTTCATTCTATTTAAAATTAAAGATTTGATGGAACCAAAAAGGTACACAAAAGTATAGCCAAAGCCGGTCAACTCTCAAAACCGAAAATGTTGATGCATGGGATTTATCAAACCTTAAGAAGGATTAAAAAAGTGATTAAGAAATTATTAAAATACATGCATTAACGAAAAATTCAATTGCCAAAGGGAGATCAAATAAGGTCTGTCCCTACAGGGAGCAACCATTTATCTTTAAAAGGGGATGGGGGTGGCATGCAAATATTTTATCTAGGTTTGCGACGCTATCAATCAATTTTTTTTTCTTTTAAAATTTAACACTATAAGTTATGAGGAGTTTCTTGATTCAGAATATTTTTTTGTCTTCTGCCTATCCACAAAGATGTTTCAGTCAAATTCGGGATCCGAATATTTTTTAGGAAAAAAACATAACCCACAACCCTTTTTAAATGAACGTTTTCTAAATAGGCAATAGTACTTATTTTACAAGATTAAAATTACAATGAAAATAGGTAAAGACAAGATTTAGAAAAAAGCCATTCACCAATAGTTGGCATTGCTCCGGATAAAAGCTAGAAACATCACACAAAGGTGGAACCAATGTTCTAAGATAATGTGGCATTTTGTCACAAAAGGTTGTAGAATTTATTTTTAAATGGCGTTTTCTAGGAAGAGATGGTGCTAAAGGTGACAAAGGAGAAAAGGGCCATGATGGTTTACTGGGATTTCCGGGCTATAAAGGAGAACCAGGTTTATGGATGTTCTCGTTGTTGTTATTCAATGTTTTGTTTGTGTTATTACATGTATGCCACTTTTGTTTTTTTATTTTATTGTCACGTTTGTGTATGTGTATGTGTTTGTGTTTGTAACTCAACCTTTGAAACCCTAAATGTCATTTATTTTTTTTCTTTGACAAAAGCGTAGAAATGCGAAAACTTTGAGGTCAATTCATTCAATCACAAGAATTCAAAGGGAGCTATATTCCATACGGTTTGTTTATCAGGACAATAAACTAACAATACAGTGTTCCACTCCTGCATTTGTCAACTGCGTTTACATTGTTTATCAAATTATGGACAAGAGTGCTGATTTTGTGCTTCTCTGTCGATTATTTGAAGGAATTTTTGTTGCATGCATTTTTGTGTTTCTGCTTTCCTGTTCTGACTCTACCTAGGCTTTTGTTAACATGTTGTTTACAGAACATTGGTGCTGTACTTGTTTAATATTATTTTTGCTTTAAATTATGTTTTCTTGGAACATGTTTGTTGTTGACATTTTTTAATTTAACACTAATCCATACATGTATATATTAAGCAAATGTAACAAACATTACAAATTTTAAATTTTCAACAGTTCATTTCTTAAAATTTTAATTAATTTCTTTTAAAAAAAATCTTAAACTAACAATTCGTCATTTAATCATAACGAAAATTGTTCTATTCAAGTGAGAAAAAAAAACATTCATGTCATTTACCATCTTATGTCTATTTATACAGGACCATTAGGGGTGAAGGGTGACAAAGGAGACAGAGGAATCATGGGCCCTGTTGGCCCTAAAGGGTTTGGCGGACCTAAAGGTAAGATTGGTCCAAACTTGTATTTTCTATTCATTTGCATCACAGAATGATAAGTGTCAGACAATACAGCAAATAAACTCATCATAGATACCAGGAATAAAATTTAATATTTACACTAGACGCGCGTTTCGTCTACAAAAGACTTATCAGTGACGCTCGAATCAAAAAATGTTATAAAAAGCCAAATAAAGAACGCAGTTGAAGAGCATTGAGGACCAAAAATTCCTAAAAGTTTTGCCAAATTCAGGTAAAGTAATCTATTCCTAATGTAGAAAAGTTTTGTTAACAGTTAATTTATAATTATGAACATATCAATGATAACTCAAGTCAACACAGAAGTGCTGACTACTGGGCTGGTGATAACCTCGGAGAAAAAAATCTCCATCAGCAGTGGCATCGACCCAGTGGTCGAAATAAACTCATCATAAATACCAGGAATAAAATTTAATATTTACGCCAGACGCGCGTTTCGGCTACAAAAGACTCATCAGTGACGCTCGAATCAAAAATGTTATAAAAGGCCAAATAAAGTACGAAGTTGAAGAGCATTGAGGACCAAAAATTGTGTTCAAAAATCAAAAGCATAAACTTGGAATTTGAACAAGATAGTGCACGAACAAGAAAAAAATATAGTATATGAGCAGAACCTTACATATGTACCGATCTTAGCATATGTAATGACCACAACATATGTACCGAACATGATATATACCCTTATTCTTGCATATTCAACTGAAATTGACACATGAACCGAAACACAAATGCATAATAAATAAAATAAACTTAAGTAGATCGTTTAGTATAGCTTACTATAAGTTTCTTAGAGAATATTTATGGTATATCTTTTATTCAAAATAGTTCTTTAAGTGATAATAATGTGTTTTAACACATTTTTTTCTGGTTGATGCTTATTTTCGTGAACTTCTATACATTTCGTTAGTTAACAAATATGTTGACTTTTAATAAAAGCAAGCATGCTTTGTTTTTGTCGTATGCACGTTAAGATGAAGGCTAAACGCAATGAAATTAGAAATCCCATCACCATCACTTTCATTTGTTTCAAAGAGACAGTTATCTATATTAATCGACTGTGGTAATTGAATTGTGTCCGTAACAAAAAGTGAATAAAACATCCTGCTGATCCCACGTCCAGTACCGAGCAGTACTTGACAATTGATTATTTCACGGGAAGTTTGATTTCCCAATACCCAAATGACCATTAACAAACTCCAACACAAAAGTAATTTATAAAGCTGGATACTCATTACGAAATTTGTTTCTTTTGTATCGCTGGTCAATGATCTTTGTTATATGTGGGATTATTAAATCCTTCAAGGACAATAAAAAATATCCAATCAGCTTTGATTTGTTGTCAGATTCTAACGTCAAAACAATAAATGGTCTGTTTTTAGCGCTTGAATTTAAAAGTACTTTGGAGAAAACCTTTTTGAACTGATTTTTTTACAGTATGCTGTTACTCCATCTGTTGTTCCCAATTGATACGATATTCCAGGGCTTGCATTTCCTATCATGATTTTCTTGATAGAGGACTGCTGCTCACAAGGAAGCTATTAAACCAAGAGTTCCAAATGGTGAAGTTGAAATCATCCCTTTGTAAATTTTAGACTATTTAACGGATTTGTTATAACATGAGCAACACGACAAGTACCACATGTTGATCAGGATCTGCTTATGATTCCGGAGCACCTGAGATCACCCCTAGTTTTTAGTGGGGTTCATGTTGCTTATTCTTTAGTTTTCTAAGTTGTGTCATGTGTACTATTGTCTATCTATATGTCTTTTTTTTATTTTTAGCCATGACGTTTTCAGTTTATTTTCGATTTATGAGTTTGACTGTCCCTCTGGTATCTTTCGTCCCTCTTTTGTTCCATGCCAGAAATCTGTGTCCGATTGGTTTCTGTTTCGGTTACAGTTTTTCTGGACAGGTTGCTGATGAATAATGGTCGTAATCAATAATTTTTATTGGTTTATTGTTGTAGTAGACCACAGTAGAAATATAGAAGCAAGAGTTTTCACGATTTTTTATCAAAAATATGGTACAATGAGAAAATAAAACATAATTTTGTCTCAGACATAATAACTTTTTTACTTCAGGAGAGATTGGGGAACCAGGTGAAGATGGCATTCCTGGCAAACGTGGCCGAAGAGGTCCAGACGGTCTGAAGGGTCGAAAGGGAATTATTGGAATAGATGGTCCCAAAGGTCATACAGGTCAAAAAGGTCAAAAAGGAGAGAATGGAGAAACAGGTGGACCAGGTTACAGAATCGCATGTAATTGTAAGTGTTATCATTTGACTTTTTTCTGTTCATACTAAAACAAAAATTGAAAGTCCATACTCGAACATGTTATATTTTAAAATTTCAAATTTTGCGAAATATGAAATATAACAAAAGAAATATCTACATCATTTTGAATTAACTTAGATAATCAGACATTGCTAGTTTTTACTCTTCTTTCATATGAAACGGTATTTACCATTAAAAAAACAATAGAACATCCATTACATGTGTTGAACAAATATATTGTTACATGACATGATAAATATACTTTATTTGCATGCTTATCCTACCAATGAATTATTAGGTCCTAGTGGTGAGAAAGGTGATAAGGGACAAAGAGGATTAATAGGTTTTACTGGATATAAGGGAGATAAAGGTAGGATATATGTTGTTTTGTTGTTGTGGTCACAGAAAAGAAAAACGGATCTGTCAGTTGAGGTTGGATGATTTAATAGATAATTATCACCGTACAGAGGATTTGCAATATTGTAAAAAAAATAAGAATATTTTGATATTCTATGAATGTTAATTTTATATAGTATTAAATCTGAGCGTATTAGTTGAGCGTCACTGATAAGTCTTATGTAAACACAATGTACGCATCTGACTGCTGTGCAAACAGTTAAGTCTGGTACCTTTGATGATGTTTTATATAGGTGTATTGAAGTTAGGTGAAACGCTAGTGAAGGGAATAACATGGCTACGCTGTGTCGTCACCGACCAACAAGTAGTAATGGAAATTTTGGGGAGAAAGTAAAATAACGAAAGTACCTAACTCCGAGGAAAATAAAGTTCTCAAATGATAAAACCAAAAGCTCAAATACATCAAACAAATGGATAACAAATTTCATATTCCTGACTTATTCTTATGAAGACAATGGTGGATTAAACCCTGTTTTATAGCTATCTTAATCTCTCACTTGTATGACAGTCGAAAAAAATCTATTATATTGACAACAATGTGTAAACAAAACACACATACAAAATAAGTAATCATGCATGTTATAACGAGGGGTACAGGAGTCAACATTGGGTTTTATTCTTAAAGACTCTAAAACCAAACAAATATTTCAATAGAGAAAAAAAAGCACACAAGCAAAAACGAAAGACAAAAATACAAAGATTTACCACAGCGCAACAACACAATAACGGGATGTATAAGTGCCGTCAAAGGGATGTCGCCAAAAAAGCAATCTAAGATAAAATTTACAAGGCAAATAAAAAAATACTATAACACGTAATTAATATGATACTGAAATTTAGTACCTAGAATCTATACTTCAAGACCATCAAGTGTTATTTGTTATGTTGATAATAAATACTTATCAACAAGGCCTCGCTACCTTCCGATTAACATTATTTTGAAAAGGGACGAGACGTTGTTTATCATAACCCTAGTTCATCAACTTTTTTGCTCAGACACCGGTGATGTTTTGTAGAGTCTGAGTAGCAGTTGTCCCTATTGTGGTAAAACGGTCTAAAACTAAAACTTATTCTTTTGTTTTTTCCAGGTTCAGATGGTCAGAAGGGTGACACAGGTAAATTCATTTAGTATCAAGTTTTAATGATATTGGACATTATTTTATCCTAAATGGAAACGTGTAGTCCTTATTCTTTCGATAAGATAAAGAGAAACACACGATTTAACAATATAAAGAGAAAACATGTCTTAATATTCTAATTTGAGATTGGTCAACTTTGTGAATACTCAACACATGTGTTATTTTAGGCAGACTTCTTTAAAAACAATTGGGTAAATGTAGAATTAAGCCACAATGAATAAAAAATTTGCACGTACATATAAATTGAAGCAATGAAAGGGTATCATTTAACAACAAACTACGTACATTTTTTATTTTATATATTAAAAAAATGAGATCAATGACAACAAGTGTAATTAAAAAAAAAATCAAACAAATAACACTATTTAAAAATGTATGAAAAGAGATGAAATATTAAAGTTTATTACTTTTAATTATGTTATAATAATGCATGGTACATATTTAATATGCTGCATCAGGATTTGGATTAAGAGGTCTACCAGGCACTCCTGGTAAACCTGGGAGTAAAGGGGATACCGGAGACAAGGGGTCAAAAGGAGCTTGCGTTGGTAATATATATGTTGTGTCAAATGTTGATTCATTATTCCTTAATCGTTTAAAAAAAATTCTGTCGTTGAATATTTGGAATGTGCTTAATTGTATATAAGGAAAATTTAAAGAAACTAATGAAATATAAGATCAGAAACTTTGCAAATGAGGGATACATGTCACAATACATGAACAAATATAACTGTCAAATATATCGACACGTTGTTGCGTTGTGCTTTCTTATTTGCGTTTATTTTTAAATGTAATTTCTGAATAATGCATACGTGTGCTCCGTTCGTATTAGGAAAACTTCAAAGAAAATATATATTGAATCGATTAATATCTATTGCAATTATTTGGGATTTTTTCTATCGATTTCTGAGTTTCAAACAGCGGTATACTACTGTTGCCTTTATTTTATAAGTTTTTAATATTTCTTCAATAATATATCCTTTTCTTTGCACAATTGGTCATTGTATGTACACTTATACAATGTATAACGCTAAATCGGGTTAAAATATAAATCCATATTGTTAAATTTCCATCATTGTTCATTCTTGTTAGAATAAGTCAGTGATACAAATATGTATGACGATGCGATTGTCTGAACAGAAGGGTTCATAAAATCCGTGAGATTAATGATTTTAACTTCAACCCTAAATACTAAACATAGACAAAAGAACATGTGACAGGGGTGTCAATAAGACAACTCTCCATCCAATTCGTAATTTTTAAAAGAAATGTCTGCTTCATATGTATGAGCACGATGAGCTTGAAGTTTGTTAACGCATAGAATTTTCCCAAAGGTTAGATAATTTTTTTAAGTAAAATATTTCAATGACTATTATAAAACTTTCCTATAATGTATACATTATCATGTTTTGAGAAATACCCTACATTTTGCAGTTTCTTCCCCCTTAGCAATGGAGAGTTGGAGAATCAACAGTGATTCTCCTTCATCAGCCGTGCAGTCAGGTAACATTACGTGTTGTTTAAGTCACCACTGCTTACAACGTCAGCACATTGCTAGTATGCCTTATGTACAATTGTAGTACATTTTCTTTTTGTTAGTTTATGAGAATAGCATTTCCTGTGTTTTGTTTGTATGTTTTCATTAGCAAAGCTTTTTTTCTAATTTGACTTAGATCCTACACTTCGCGTTCTTTATTTGACACTCTATTACTTTAATTTCATCTTTTGCCTATATAGAGCCCTGACCGACAAACTAACGAGCATAGATAGATAGAGTTTACTCCATAGTGGAGTATTTGTAGTTTTAAGTACGGACAGTAGATGAACTAAACTGTACTTTAGGTCTAGACATTGTTCTCATGAAAACCTATAGTAAGAAACTGCAGGACACAACTCCAATGAAGCACCAGTCTCCACGATTGCACCGTAATAGAATCAGTCTGTAAGCTGAAGTTTTAATTTGGATCTTGTAAAAGATTGGAAAACTGCTTACTTATGGGAATTATTTAACGAATTAAATTCAGACATTCTATCAGAAGATAGCATAGTTTGCATGTGAGAAAGTAATATTTCTTACCGGTTAAATGTCACAGGTAGAGCTTATGATTATAAAATAACGAAATTTATAAAGTGCATGCAATAACTATAGATTGCACACAATAAATATTAGTAGGTAATATGCTAAATTACCATAGATAAGATAGGTGGGAGTATGTAAGGTTTACTAAACACGAAGCTCTGCAAAATTTAGTTGGAATTCATATTAGATTTTCAAAAATGATTTATTTTACTAGTATACACTTAATGAATAGATAAAAAAAAGATCTTTGGTTTTACTGGAATGAATCTTGAGTATACGATGTCTTTTCAGAAAAAGACAGTTTTACTAATTCATAACCTAGATTTTGTATTTAAAAATCTGTTATTTCATTGTAGAAACTACACAATTACCTCCAATAACAACAGGTATGCTCTAATTTAATCAACTAAACACATTAGCTAAATTAATATTTCACTGTTTATCAAAAATTGATTAAAAGTAAACTAAACATTTTAGATTTTATCTTTATCAATTTTAAACGATATGCTTGATTTGTTTTAATTCACCACCGATTAGTGGCTACTGTTAACATCTAGCGAAAGTCTTTCACATTTTATTTCATTCAGTACTAAATACAACATCATCAACAGCAGCAAAAACAACGGGGATGGCGGCATTATCAACAACAAACTGGACACCTACATTACCTCCTCGGACTAAAGGTTTCGATTGTGCATCAATTATTAGTTATATCCCTTGTGTCATATTAATTTCTTATTCCCTGAAAACGTTTTCTCTAACAGTTACTACTGCATGAAGCAATTATACTTTAACTCTGTACTGCTTGGATGCAACTTTACTATGCTTTCTCTATTTTAATGTCCTTTGTTACATTTTCTATGCATTTTTAACTTTAAACCTGTTTTAGCTATCAACTGCCATATGCACGCAGAATGCAGGAATTAAAAAAAGGTGTTTAACCTCATAAATTTGGCAAAGTGTTTGGTTCTTTCTATATTTTATAGTCTTATATTTCGATTTACCTCTCTTTTTTTCAAGGGTACGCATTGTTGAAAAGTGCATGTTTTTTTTTTGTTTAAGTCTTAATATCTAATATATTTATACTCGACTTTTTTTAATTATGCCCCACCTATGATAGTAGAGGGGCATTATGTTTTCTGGTCTGTTCGTCCGTTCGTTCGTCCTACCGTATGTCTGTCCTTCCGTCCGTTCTTCCCGCTTCAGGTTAAAGTTTTTGGTCAAGGTAGTTTTTGATGATGGTGAAATCCAATCAACTTGAAACTCAGTACACATGTGCCACTATGATATGATCTTTCTAATTTTATTGCCAAATTAGTGTTTTGACCCCAATTTTACGGTTCACTGAACTTAGCAAATAATAGTGCAAATTTCAAGTTACAGTTTTTGGACAAGGTAGTTTTTGATGAAGTCCAATCAACTTGAAACTTAGTATATATGTTCCCTGTGATATGATCTTTCTAATTTAAATGCCAAATTAGAGTTTTTACCCCAATTTCACGGTCAACTAAACAAAGAAAATGATAGAGCGAGTGGTGCATCCGTGTACTACGGACACATTCTTGTTTATCATCCAATTGAAGGAGGAGTTAGAACATTATTAGTAAATGCTTGGTTACATATAAAGCACTTTTGAAATATCGTCGAAGAATAAATACATGTTAAGGCAGCTAGGAACTATACTTTCTTAGATTTATTGTAAAAGAATAATTTACTTATAGGAATTTGATCAAATAAAATCCATAATTTTACACCTTGTGTATTATTATTATTATTATTATTATTATTATTATTTGATTTTTTTATCATAATTTTTTCAATATTTTTTTTTTTTTATTATTATATCATTTTATATTATTAATCTATTATTAATATACAAATTAACCAGAAGGATTGAATTATTAACCTTTTAAGTATCTTATATATTAGTGCTATTAGAAATTAATGGGTGCATGGATATTTTCATTAATGCTTACAAAGGAGTAAAAAATCCAGTTGAAGTTAAAACAGAAAACCAGCAGAATGATGCAAGTGCCAATGCCATCTCTCAATACCTCATCTTATCTATTATATTGACATGTAGTGTATGTAGTTATATCAGCTGATTATAATCATAATATATTCAATATACCATTACTATTTTACTACAATATAAAATGACAACAGACCTTTATTGCTGTTCTGTTTTGTAGTATTTATTTTTTGCTCTGAAATGCTTACAACTATTATTGTATCCAGCATATCCATTTAATATTGTTAAAAAATGACACGTGTCTTATATACTTAAATGTACCTACCTGATGCAAAAAAAGATAGAAAAAAGAAGAGTTCAAAGTTTATAGCTAAAGTTGACCAGTTATTGAGTGTTCTTTGTTGTAAAGATGATTTAATTTTGCAAAAGATAATTAGTGTGTATAAATAAAGTAAAATTGAATTTCGTTGATTTCAAGGTTGTTCTCAATGTTCATATTTTTTCTTTTGAATAACGGGTATATAACACAAAATACAGTATTCAAATTGATAATTCATTTTTCCGACGTGCTTCTATATTATGATCATAATGTAAACTCTGACGTTAGGTGGCCATTTGTCACTATAATGTCATCAACATAGTTAGTTTTCATAACATACATTAGTCAATATAACGATTCTAATTATTTGATAACTAATTTTCAGTTCGCAAACTTAAGATGATTGGAATACCGCTTTTTCTAAGACGTTCTGGACCAGTGATTGGTAGCTGGATTCGAGATTCCGCGTTGCCTAATAACTATTATGTGACTTATGACTTCTATGGGCGTTATGTGTATCAATATACATCTATTGAAAACTTTAAGTCAGCCGCGATTGATAGAACACATGATCTGCGACGTTATCATTACTATGGGAATAGTCACGTGGTGTTTAATGGTTCTTTATACTACCATAGATCTGGCGAAAGTACAATTGTAAGGTTTGACTTGACACATGGAGCCATTAGCACGTTTAAGGAAATACATGGTGCGTCTTACAATGATAGTAACTATTTATATGCTAAAAGTCATGTGTATTTTGACCTAGAATTTGACGAAAACGGATTATGGGTCATTTATAGAAAGCCACGTGATGAAAAAGGATTACATATTATGAAAATTGATCCCTTGACAATGCAGAATATAAAAACATGGCGTCTTGAAGTTGATCCAACAGAATACGGAAATGGATTCATTGCGGGTGGTATTCTGTATTTGGTTAGAGACATCACTAAGACGAAATCAACACTTGATTATGCTTATGACTTATACACAGATAAACAATACAAAGTTCCAACTCCAATGTTCAGAAATCCATACAAGTACAACACAATGATCAATTACTTTCCTAGAAATAACGCCAGAAATAGTCGATTACTTGCCTGGGATAACGGCGTACAGATGGAATATGCACTTCTTTTTTGAACACATAGCCTATTAATGCATGTTAATAATTCTTTACTCATACAGGTGCGCTTTTCGATTTCGTTTTACTCAAATAAATTTACGACAACAAGAACACAACAGATAAAACTATTTAGAATTGCACCAGATATATAATCATGTGCATGGCTTTTCACGGTTTTTTTTTCTCAGATAATTTTTTATATATAAATATGTTGAACTGTTTACCATGGGGAGAGAAAACTTATTGATTCAAATGTATAAAGAAATTCAATGGCTTAGTTGTATGCATTATTTTTATTCTGAATATAATGTGATGATTTGTATTAATTTTGTTATAACCTGTGATTTGTTTCCGCATATTATACGAGATGCTTACTGAAATATTGTTATTCATTTGATTGTTTTATAGGTAATAAATTTTGTAAAAACAGAAAGGGTAATATGTTTACCTATACTACAACAAACCACATGAAAAAATTCAACACCCGACTAATTAAATCTTTTTCTGCATAAAATGGTACCATACACTACCAATTCGTTGTTTGGATCTTATTCTGCATATTTAGCTAAAAATGAGAACAAAAATAAAACATGCTACAATAAAGAATAAGGAAAGAATAAGTTTTTTCATTTTGTTTTTTTGTCCATGGATTTATGTGTTTTGAACAGCGGTATACTACTGTTGCCTTTATATTGCAGGAGTTTCTCATTGACAATATTTGTTGACTTTAGGTATATTGATGATGTTCTTTCAATTACCAATCCTAACCTTTCTGAGTAAGTCTTATCGAAATATCCTCCTGAAGTAGATATTTAAAAAAAACATGTAGATACAGCTTTATCTGCTTCATATTTAGATATATGCATATAATTTGCTCCAGCGGTCATCTCAGGACCAAAATCCATGATAAATAAAGGCAACAGTAGTATACCGCTGTTCGAAATTCATAAATCGATTGAGAAAAAACAAATCCGGGTTACAAACTAAAACTGAGGGAAACACATCAAATATAAGAGGAGAACTACGACATAACAATAAAATGTAACACACACAGACAGGTACTATAATATAACAATGGCCTTTTTCCTTACTTGTTACAGGACATTTTAAGAAAAAAGTGGTGGGTTAAACCTGGATTTTTTGCATGCAAAACCTGCCGCTTTTATGGCAATGTAAAATATAACATTAAAATGACAACATTACATGACAGGACTACAATATAGATAATTGAGAGAACATATAGGACAGTGAAACACCCGAATAATAACTAACAAAGGGTACCAGATTTTAAATTAATACGTTAGATGCCCGTTTCGTCCACACAAGACTAATCAGTGACGCTCTGATGAATAAATAATATTATTTTAATTTAGAAATGATACATTTTGCCCACTCTTAATAATATAATATAATAATAATATAACACTTTTCCCCGCGTATAGACAATACATATATAAATTCACAGGTTATTCAAAAATTTGCAAGTGCTTTTCAGACTTTTTAAAAATGTAATGGGTGTATGAGAAAAAAATGATGAACCAATGTTTTGCTAAAAAGTTCATCGGAAATTACCAAATGAACTTCCAGACCAAGACCTAGAAACCAAAGGTTCAGTGTCTTCCTTTCAAATAATTCATAATTGTCTTGACTTATACATTCTAAATGCTGACATTATGTATCTTTTTTATTAACTTTACATTATTCCCTTCATTTGCATTTTATGTAGGAAGTAATTGAGACATAAACAATGATGTGGTATTATTCCCAATAAGACAACTCTCCCCAATAAACCAAATGAAATAGAAAATATCACCTATAGGTCACAGTACGGCCTCCAAGATTGAGTTAAGCCCATACCGCATAGCCAGCTATAAAGAGCCCCGAAATCACAAACGTAAAACAATTCAAACGAGAAAACTAACGGCCTAACAAATATACAAAAATATGAACGAAAAACAAGTATGTAACACAGAATCAAACGACAACCACTAAATCACAGGCTCCTGACTTGGGACAGGTACATACATACAGAATGTTGCGAGGTAAAACATGTTAGTATATAATATGCATTATGTTTTAATACATTGTATGTACTATTAGCTGCAACAAATAAATAAATGATTGATGTCTTGGTTAGTTTAACTATCAACTACCATAAAATCTTTTGTTGTTGGGGCCTTTAGTAGTTTAGCAAAACCAATAGCAAGCTATAAGTCTGTAAGTAATGACAACTGTAAAACCATTCAAACGATAAATATAACTATGTGTTTGTTTGATCCTTTAAGTCAATTGTTTTGTTATACCTGTGACGTTTGTTAACGCAGTATTGGCTTCTGGATCTCAATTATTGACACATTAATCAATTATGTCTGTTTGGGTTTCTCACAAAATGTTATCATTAGGTTTGATCGTTGAACAGCTGTTATACAAGTGGGAGGTTAAGCTAGTTGTAGAGCAGGTGTGACCCACTTTTTTATAAATTCATGCACCAAGTCAATTAACAAAAGAGGGACGAAAGATACCAAAGGGACAGTCAAACTCATAAATCTAAAACAAACTGACAACGCCATGGCTAAAAATGAAAAAGACAAACAGAAAAACAATAGTACACATGACACAACATAGAAAACTAAAGAATAAACAACACGAACCCCACCAAAAACTAGGGGTGATCTCAGGTGCTCCGGAAGGGTAAGCAGATCCTGCTCCACATGTGGCACCCGTCGTGTTGCTTATGTGATTACAAATCCGGTAAATAGTCTAATTCGGTAGGTCACATTCATGAAAGGGAAGGGGATTGTAGTTACGACGTAAGGAACATATCCGATATCATTTGTGAAACGGTTATTCCATAACGGTCAACCAACTCGTGATGGCGTCCGTAAAATTTACGAAGGGATGATTTCAACTTCACCATTTGGAACTCTTGGTTTAATAGCTTCCTTGTGAGCAGTAAGGTACAACATGCCACTTGATTTTCGAACGTTCTGTTGTTGATTAGTCGAACATTTGATTTTGTTAGGTTTTTTTAGACCCAGATTGTTTAATTTATCTTGGATTTTGGAATTTTTATTACTAACTTTTTGTATTTGATTCACGCATTTTGTGAATTGTTCTTTTGATGATTCATTAAGTCTTCTGACTTTAAATAGACATATCATCTTGTGAGGTTTTTATAAAGATAAACTTCACGACATATGATGAAGATAATTGAAGTCCGGAGCTGGCATGTCAGTTAACTGCTAGTAGTCTGATGTTATTTATGTATTATTGTCATTTTGTTTATTTTCTTTGGTTACATCTTATGACATCAGACTTGGACTTCTCTTGAACAGAATTTTAATGTGCGTATTGTTATGCGTTTACTTTTCTGCATTGGCTAGATGTATAGGTGGAGGGTTGAGATCTCACAAACATGTTTAAGCCCGCCGCATTTTTTCGCCTGTCCCAAGTCAGGAGCCTCTGGCCTTTGTTAGTCTTGTATTATTTTAACTTTTAATTTCTTGTGTACAATTTGGAGTTTAGTATGGTGTTCATTATCACTGAATCAGTATATATTTGTTTAGGGGCAAGCTGAAGGACGCCTCCGGGTGCGAGAATTTCTCGCTGCATTGAAGACCTGTTGGTGACCTTCTGCTGCTGTGTGCTCTATGGTAGGGTTGTTGTCTCTTTGGCAAATTCCCCATTTCCATTCTCAATTTTATTGAGCTAACTTTCTGGATGGCAAAATGCTTTTGCACTTTTCATTTGTATTTGAATATGCTATTTGTTTCACCCAACAAACTGCGCGTTATAGTGTGTACCGTCTACATCTGAGACGGGAAACACATTTAACTATTCTGTTTAGAAATGTTATTATCATGATTTACACATGGGAAAATTTTAGAGGCCATTAATCGAAGTGCTTTACGTTTAAAAAGAAGGTTTTATATTTTTTTAATAAACTTCGAAATGTATTTTACAAATTGCATCATGCAGTTGCGTCAGGAAACTTCCAGTTATAACTATAATCTGATAACATTCAATTAGTGAAGCCTCACCTTGAAACCATAAAGGAATAAAAGCAATGAATATTTTAAACCTCATAATTGCTGACTCTGCCTATATTTATTTAATGATTTATTATGGTTTTATTTGTCCTTTGATTTATTCTAACGGTCCGGGCTCAATGTCATGGTTATTTAAGTAATGAATATAACTATTTTTACTGTATAAAAGATTGCTAAAAAATATAATTTAACTAATAATTGTTAGCAGCGTTTCAGACTGAACTTTGTTAGCGTATCGTAGATGTACTAAAAAGTTACAACTGGAAATTACAAGGTGTGTTAGTGTCAAGATAAACAAATAGATATTTTAATTGAACTAAATGAATCCTTTTTATATTTTGTAAATAGATCGATTAGTGAAAACCAATAGAACTATTACCCACCAAAGCGACTACAGAAGTGTTAAAAACTAAACGAAATAGTTTAATGCTTAATACAACTTGTTTTTATTCTACAGCAAACATTTTTTTTTAAACATTCACGGAAAGTGCAATAACGGTTTTATTATCTTTTGGGAACAAAACTTTGATCAGTGAAATGTTTTATAATTATAAACATACATTGTTACAGTACTGTTTTCATTTAGAATTCGTAAGGTACATTTAAACGTAAATATTTTCCTCTGCTTTTTCACATTAGAAGGAGAATTTTCAAAGGGAACAATGCAAACATGGAAGGGAGGCCAAACATGTTATTGCCCAACTAAAAACACCAATAAATAAACAATTACTAGTATTTAAAAAGCATACGTGGGAACACCATGACTAAACGAAAAGAACACAATAAACAGCTATCAACAAAACATGCAAAAAGAAAAAAAAACAAATAAACAACCATCCGCAAAAAAATGAAAAGGTGGATACACAAAGCCATGAGCAAACGTAAAAGAACCATAAGTTTACCATTATCCGCAAAACATTATACGTAACAACCGAAGATTGTAAACCACAAGCTCAGCTCAAACCATGCATAATCTCTGTTACTCTGTAAGTGTAAGTAGTACCATCTCCTCTGAAAGCATCCGGTATTTTGAACATTTCAAGAAATGAATGTCGCATTCATTGATTTCAAATTGAATAGACAATAGTTTACCCACCTTAAAATTTATCAGATAAGAAAAAATCAAGGAAACAAACAAACATTTAGTGTATCGTATGAACTCAAAAAAAAAGTGGTACCGGTCAGTCTAGTATAGACTATGTAGCACGACTGTTATATGATGATAAACAAAAAACCGTTGTATGTATAGCATGGGCTTTTGTACTAAAAAAATCATATATATATATATAAAGTACGTTTAAGGTACAAAAGTGAATTAAGCCATTAAACTAATTATAAAACTAATGTTGCAATAACTTGAGAAAAGTTCAATGGCGGATTTAAATGTTTTCTGTTATTAACTTTCCATTTACTGTTGATTTAATGCTTTATAAAGGCTCCTGGGAGCCTTTGTTTTATATGTCTTGCAAACCTAACTTTGGAAAACATAATTCTTATCTTCAATCTTATCTTAAAACACATCATGTTTCTATCAATAATATAAAACTGTGTCATGTATTTTGCCTCGTCAGTATTAAAATTTGTCCTCAACCGTTAACTTAGTTTAAACATATTTATTCATCGTGGATTGGGAAACAAGTTTTACAACTTATATTAATCCCTTTCCACTTTGCGGGTGCGAGTGCTGCCTTGAGACATAGTGTCGTGTTTGTATGCATTAAACATTAACGTTAATGTATATAATGAAGTAAAGCATTCGATGTACGAGGGAATGAATGCAGTTGTTGTAGTTTGTTGATGCGGTTAATTTTTCTTTGGTTTTATTTTATACAGAATAAACTGTTTATTTTCCTGTTTGGATGGCTTTCATTACCTATCATAATCGCTGCTCCCATTGATGATCTTGCACCCTGAGTTCGAAGCGGTGAACATGAGTTCATTACATCGAAACTTTAATGTACACAGAGCACGAGTCGATTGACCATTATGGAATATCCGTTTCACAGATAATTACGTATATCATATACTATATGTTCAATTGTCGTAAACTCAATCTCATCCTCTTGTCAACGAATGTAGCGTGATGATTTAGACATATCACTTATATATAACTTATATCAGTAAGACGACATGTGTTAAACATATGGAACATGATATGTTTGCCATTTTTGGAGCACTTGAGACCACCACTTGTATATTCATTTTTTTAGAAAACTTGTTGCTCAGTCTTTAGTTTTCTATGTCGTGTTTTTCGTACTGTTTTTTTTTTTCTGTCTTGTTCGTTTTTAACTTTGGCATTGTCAGGTCGACTTTTGCCTCTCCATTACGAATTTTGGTAATTGTAACATAAACCTAATTTTAACTTTGACAGATGCTTGTCTCTATATCGTCAATCATAAGACATCTCCTCAACTTTATATGCGTTGTTTACGTAGAATGTTTACTAAGCAGTTAAATTGAAAAACTAACAGCAGTTAAATTGAAAAATAAAATCAACGAGTTATAAATTACATGTATACGAAATAAAGACAACTGTAGCATAACCGCTGTTTAAAAGTCATAAATCGATTTAGAGAAAACAAATCTAGGTTACAAACTAAAACCGAGGGAAACACATCAACTATAACATGGAAAAAAACGAAACAACAGAACACTGCATTGCAACAAATACACGACAATGAAACATACTTAGAAACGAACTATTAGATAGTACTGCCATATTCCTGACATTTTAAGAAAAAAACGGTGGGTTTAACCTGGTGTTGTGGCTAATACAACCGATCGCTTTGTGGCAATATTAAATATAAAGTTAAATATACGAAGCGCATATACATCGTATTCCCCTTGTTTTACAAGAAAGATTGGCATACTGTATTGATTGATTCACTCATATTCGTTAGCTTGGACAGTCTAGAGCTCTTTTTATTACGTCTCCAAAGTTCTTCCTTTAAAAAGGATAATAAATCGTGAGGAAAAAAAATATTTAAAAAATATTCTAATGTCTTTTTGGACTGCAAAACAAAATCTTAAACTAGGTAAGGAGAGTTCAAAACAGCTGTGCCATATCAATGCAATAATAATGTAAGAGTTATTTGAATCACACCTGATAAAGTCTTTAATAAGGGAATACAGTTTTATAAAATTTACTCTTGAACCGAACGACGAAAAAAACAAATTTATGTATAAGAAAAGAGAGGCGACAGACACAGCTGAAATATCAAACCCAAATCGAAAACGAACTGACATGGAAACAAACGAAAAAACCACAGAAAGACAAACAAACAATTGAGCATGCCACAACATAGAAAACTAAAGAACGAGCAATATGAATCTGATAATCATGATATTATATTAATCTGAAACACTAATGCCAAAACGATCTTGTCAACCTTACCGAGAAATGGAAACACAGTATAAAGAACAGTGGAACACCACCTTGAAAAAAGAAAACTTAAAGACAAAAGAAAAGAAAAGTTGTGGAGTATAGCATATATTCAATTACCTAGCAAAAAATTGATATTAAATGAAGGTCTTTGGGGAAAAGGAAATTTGTAACTTTGAGCATTGTAAGAGTGATGTTATGTGTTCACAGAGATAATGTCATCTAGATATCAACATGTATTATTATACTTCAGGTTAAAATGCCATATTTTGATTGGCTAATACGAGGGTGTTAATATACTCTATCACATGGCTGAGCGGGTGACAACTTTTTTTGAATGTTACCCTCTCGTCCAGACCAATCAGAAATCGAACAATGAATTGAATTTACATCACATTATTAAATACAATGCATAAGTTCTACGTTTTGGCTTCAGAGTTTAGTATTTGTCTGTTAAAATTTAAAAAAAAACAATAAAACATCTTGATTGACTTTTGTTGGTTTTTTTTCTAATACTCGTAACGTTGTTATGTACGTGACGTCATAGAAAATACTTTTAAGATAAAAGTTATATGTTAAAGAAAAAATAATGATAGGAAATTAAGTATAATAGATTAAATAACACATAGCTGAGAGGGTGATAGAATAGATTGGTACCCCTCGAAAAACCATTGTCAACCTTGGCTTCGCTAGTTTGAAAGCCTGACAACCGCGTCAACATCGGGCAACCATAGGACAGATTTTTTTTATTATTGTAGTGCAAAATGTTGAGGCTGAATCATACCGCAATTTCTTTTACATCACTATATCAAATATGATAAGAGTACTAACTAACATTACTAAAATGAGTAAAGTGCTACTAGTATGTTTATATCAACAAATAGACAATTTTGATATAAAACATCACAAGGAAAATATAATCACTCATTTACTTAGGTTTACTTAGGTTCTTTTACTGATACAGGAACTAAAGTTCCTCTTTATCAGTCTCTATATCTAAATCTTCTCCACTTCCGGTGAATGTTGATTTATAGTCTTCGTACACCAATTTTTGGTTCTTCCAGTATTTGTCTAGTCTATTCTTAAATGTATTTGTGGTTGGTGATGTCACTATAATTTCGGGTAGTGTATTCCATGTTCTCACCACTCGTAGAGCAAAGGCATTCCTCCTTAATTCTGTTCTTGCTCTCTGTGGAAATATTTCAGACTGTTGCCGCGTATCCTTGTGCATGTTGTCATATTCTTCCATAAATCAACAAATTGTGGCGCCTCTTTATCATATTTTCGGTCATTGTACGTCAAACTGTGTTTGATTTTACTTTGGTCGGCCCCCGTGTAAAATAATTGAAATATCTAATTAATCAAACAACACTTCACAATGTACTTTGTACTTTTAATTACGCTGGTCGTTCAGCTACTTTGGCACTAATATACTTACTTTTTTATAACTTCTTTCATCGCTTCAAACAAAGGACAAGGTTATCCTAATATTGAACCTTTTTTGGCTTTCATATGTTAATATTCCGTTATCATGATTATAATTAAATGGTCGAAACGTCGGACCAATGGGATGTCAGACCATTTATGTTTCGGAATATTGCGATATCGGAATATCATAGCTTCATTTTTACTTAAAATCTTATCACTCGGTCAACATACTCATACATAAACCACTTCCTTGGCATGGGCATATATCAATACAGCAGAGATTTCACTCAAAGCGGACAAAATTAAGATCTACTACAGATTGATTTTAAAATTGCAAATGCAGCGAAAAACTCCCAAACCCGGAGGCCTTCTTCAGCTGGCCCCTAAACAAAAATGTATACTAGTTTGAAGTGATAATGGACGTCATACTAAACTCCGAAATATACACAAGAAATTAAAATCACAAATCATTCAAGACTGATGAAGGCCAGGCGCAAAAATGCGGCGGGGTTAAACATGTTTTGTTTTTTTTTGGAATTCAACCCTCCCCCTATACTATACCTTTGCGTGAACAGATCAAATCTTGTAGAAAGTCGAATGATATCATACCAGTAAATATGATTGGCATCGGACCGATGTTGCCTTTTAGCCAACCAAAGTCATACGGAAAACTTTTATTGTTTCTGTAGTTAGGATGACGTTGTCTTGGATAAGGTTTGATCCCCAGAAGAAGAAATAATACCATGTAGAACGTATGCCCCATCTTCATTTTTTCTAATCTCATGATCAGCCAAATTTGTTAATAGTTATTAAAGGTGTGTCCATATATACGGTGCATTTGTAATGATAAACCTAAATGAAAAGGAGTTTAAAAAAATGTCTTTTTATAGATAATATACATTCTGCTAAAGCCATACATCTAAGAACTTTGTCAATAGGTACATCGTACTCTTTATATTAACTGCCGCGTATACGCTATAGTCCAAAAGATAATACAGAAATGTTTGAAAAGCAGGTGGCATAATCTCAATTGAATAATCCAGTGAAATGTCTTTGAATAATGGATATTCATCTGATTGGATTACAACTTTACCTATCTGTTTCCGTAAAATACTAGTAGATGCATAAAATATTTGCAACCAGTTTCGCAGTCACTGCTCAGATCTTTAATTTTGACAGACTGTATATCACAGTCATTTTAAACGGTGTTAATTTTCCGTCTTTAATGCATCTGACAACTTTATAGAACTACTTTATACAAAATTGAACGTATATTGGCCGTGTTGGGGCTGTATACATGTAACTATAAATTGACCAAAATATATTTTTAGTTTTTGCTGAAGCTGGTATGTAGTGTAGTTTTCTCGGCGGCAATACTCGGGCAGAAGTTAAGTCCGGTTTAATTATCAAGTAAAGTTGTTAACAAGAATACTTTCTTGTGTACAGTCAAGTCATCTTTAATCGTCGAAACGTTAGAAAAGCTGAGCTGTTTCATGTTTATAAGTAAATAGCTTTTTACTTTCTGATTTTAAATTTTGTAGTAAATATTTAGTGATTCAAGATCGGTAGTATAACGCTTTACTAGTAAAATTCTCAGGAGTTATTTTGTAAATCAGATAATTGTAGGAGATATGTGTAGCAACACTCAATACAGCTTGAGTTTGCTCCTACGAGGATTCCTTATGAAGTTGGGTAACTTGCTTATAGGCTTTATACATTTACAAAATATACAAACAGACAAATCAAAATGAGTTGTAGATCTACTGCCTCGTTGATATATGAGAAGAGACTGGCTCAGTAAAATTGGTAATTGTAGTACAAAGTCTTTGTACAGACAAAACAGAAGATTATAAGTTGTGCTTACTTGTGAAATATGTATAATAACTATTATGATATTGGGATGTTTTCATATTTTTTTTTCATACTTCTGTAAACTTCGTCTTTCCGTTTTTCCACTGCGGCAATACAACTTTATCTTCATTTGAGTGTTGAACTACATAGTTTCTATGTAGTAAATACCTGACAGACTATGCATATGTGCCAATCAATGGATAGTTTCTGCATTTTAGCATAGGAAGGATTTCATTTTAACTGGACAGTGAAAATTCGACACGACTCTGAAGATTTTCTACAATTTTCCGATACGACTCCTTATTTAGAAAGGGATGAATTCGACCGAACTCAAACACTATGTTTTAGTTTGATTTGATCTTAATTTCGGACGTTTTTGTATCTATTTAAGCTACACTGAATTTAAATCTAGACATTGAACCTTTTGAATATGATTTATCGTACTCTACTAGCACTATTAAGTACACGGAAATCGACTAACATATTTAGTCAAAAACCGATAACGGCGTAGATAAAGAATTCCGGAAACTATAGTAATCTTACCCAACATTATAAAATAACAGTAATTCGTGTTTTTCGAAATGTTGAGATAAAGTCTTGGTCTTGAATGAGAAAACGATAACTGACGAGTAATTTGATGTGTTCTAAAACGGGCAGGGTCCTAAAACATTTCATAAAAAATAAATTGTAGATCCGAAAAGGTCAGGATTATGACAAATTTCGTATAAAATGTCAAATATTTAGAAGGAATGCAAATTTATGAGGACTAACGGTGGTAAATATTGCTTTTCAATATTTTAAGAATCTAATTCATTTAATTATTATGCATAAAAGAAGAGATACGCCTAATTTCCTTTGCTTGAAAGACATGCTGTAATTCTATAATTTTCAAGTAATTTCTGAAATAAACGTCAATTTTACAAAAAATGCACCGTACGATTTTGTGACGACCGGGCAAAAATCAAAGTTAAATCATTATTCTTTCATTTAAAAAAAGAAATTAGCCGTATGGGGTAGGTGGGTGCAATAAAGTCTTTAACTAGACGTCTTTTTCAAATATTACACTCGCCTATAACAGTAATTCATAAAATGCTATAAAAATGCCAATCAACTGAGGGCATTCTGTTACACGAACATAATTGTTATCATGAAGGAAAAACGGAATGGTTTTATTTGTCAATAAAAGTATATTTGGAAGCGATATCATCAAAATCGGAATTGTTATGATTCCAGCAGGTGCAACTAAATAGAGATTGAATCAATGGTCTTTTTTACAAATGCGAATTCACATACCATTCCATTATTTACGAACCCGTTTTATAGTAGCTCCCTGTTTTACATTTCCAATGGCCCTAACCTTGTTTTTCCAACTACACTTTATTATGCATTCACTGGCACATATAATTCGCAGTCGAAGTTATAGTCATTTTTCTATGTTTTTCATAGTTTGATCAACCAATATAATCGTAGTAAATTGATAGATTTTTTTAAAAGTATACCTCTTGTTTTTTCACAGTTCATTTTGCGTTTTTCGTTCTGTTACAATCCTCTTTAACTGCTTTACATCTCAGCTTTTACACTCTTCGTAACAACCTATACGTGGAATTAAAATCAAAATTATACATATACATGTATAAACTTTCAATTTCTAAAAGTAGGTCTGGTGCTATCAATATCAGCAATTTTCATTTTCTGCCGATTTTCTCAAATGCACATGGGGACTCTCTGTCCTAAATTGAAGGAACTTATCATAAATACCAGGCTTAAAATTCTATACACCAGAAGCTCGTTTTGTCAGCAGAAGGACATAAAAATATTGTATCCCCTTAACTCTTTTTATAACAAAATTTTAATATAAGCTTATTTCAAAATTGTATCCAATCCTATTATTACATTTATCATCATATCAATACCATTGTGGTTCAAGTTAATTTAAATAAACGTGTTGTAGGACTTTAACTTCAAACCTAAGGCAGTTCTCATCTCATTTCAATTGTTATTCATGTGAGAATAAAGATGTCAATATGAATGATAATATTTGAGATATTATATCTTAAGGCCATTAAATTCGGTAGCTTCGAAATTTTTAAAATTCATCACTAATTTCGCCAGAATGAAAGACAGGAAGGTAGATATTGATATCATTCAAATATATTTTATGAGGTAAAAACCGTTTGAAAGTTTGGCATTATAGCCGAATTGTATATAAATTGCAGTTGAACAAATAATGTGATCTTCAAATAAATATTTGAAATCAATAACTTCCATTGGTGTGGGTGTTATTGAAATCCATTGATGGTCAATGCTACGCTATTAAATATTAACAGGCTGAAAACTCAATTTGCACATCAGTTAACTAATATTGCCTTTATTTCGAATTCAAATGCACTGTAACAAATTAATGTAGACAAATTGAAAATTGAATAAGCTCCGATTTTAGACATGAATGTTTAAATAAATGTTCATCCTAACTGAAAGTAATATCATATTTACAATCGCCTGAATTAACTTTTTATTTGGTTACATCATTTTACAACGTACCAAATAACACTTTCTATTAGCAAATTGGTGGAATTTATTCATGGAAATGAAATTAAATCGTAATACGTGGCACAAATATTATCTGTCACCGTCCAATGATTAGGTAATTACATTTTTGTTACAATTAATTCTTGTTAAAGCTGTAAACACAAATTTCGTCTGACACTAGAATGAAGATTTAAAGATTTTATTATAGTTATTTTCCGTATCCAACAGTTTTGAAATTACTGCAATATCCCAGTATAAAAGCCTCCATACCAATTCTATGTTTATAAATAATTCTTTGGCTTTAGTTAACTTAATGACATCGACATGACAGGAATAAAAAAACGAAAGTCGGTAATCTGTATCAATAAATCAGATAACGATTTCAGAATAAACAGTAGGTTTCTGTGTAAGCTACATACTGATATGTCTGCCTACTGTTGAGCCAAAGATACGTTTTAAGTTATGACGGTTTTTTTTCCATTCGTGTGATGTGTTTGCCATTTAATAGGACTGTCCGTTTTGAATTTGTTTTGAGTTTGGTACTTTTTGAGTTTTAGTCTCTTTACGACTACAAAAACTTGAAATATACATTATTCGACTTACTTCCTGTCTAACATTTATTATTTATTGCTAAGATTTCCAAGAAGGTATCATATGTTACTAACTATATGGAATACTTTTTTTTTTCTTATGATATTAGGTATAAACACGCCCAACGGGTCGATACAATCCGGGTAGAAACACTACTTACATTAAAAATGTTATTGGAATTGCATAAAGCTAGAAACAAATGAATATTGACGTTTGAAATACTGTCGGTGTATGACAAATACACAGTCACTCGGTAATCAAGTTGTAAACTTACTTCATACAAAGGATGTCGTGTTTCTTCTATTGTTACTGACATTAATTTTGCACAGAAAATGAGAATATTTTGTCATCGTTTATAAGGAATATGTGTACTAAGTACTAGTATATGAATGTAACTGACTGATCGTTAATGACGTTTTATATTATTTCAATAATATTTTAAAGTCAAACAAGTACAAAGTTGAAGAGCATTGAGGATCCAAAATTCAAAAATGTTGTGTCAAATACGGCTAAGGTAATCTATGCCTGGGATAAGAAAATCCTTAGTTTTTCGAAATATTCATATTTTATAAACGGGAAATTTATAAAAATGACCACATTATTGATATTCATGTCAGCACCGAAGTTAAACTTTTAGATCGAATACATTAAATGTTTCTACAAATTTGTTTACGTTTTGATGAGGTTAATATTTCATACACATTTTCATGCACATTTTGTTAATTGAAACTTATCGTTTTGATGTTTCTTTATAATAAAGACCTATTATTTTGGAAGTATTTAACTCCATATATGCATTTACTTTTATCGAATGTAAAGTATTCTATCACACTCGTTGAGTATATCAGTTAGAATCAATGACCACGAAATGCGGTTAGACAATTACAGCTGTCTTTGTATACGACTTCCGTGTGTCAAACTTGAATTTCGAACAAACATACCAATATATGCCAATTCTCATGAAACAATTCAATGACATTTTACAAAGGGAAACAAACAATTGGTATCGATAGTGATTACATTAGCGTAGTTTGAGATTTCTGATAAAGAGGTCTGGAAGCCAATTGATCAGTGAAATAGGTTTTAAAAGGGAAGAGTTGTAATAAACACTGTCTTATAATGGATCAAGCGATGTTGATATTAACATGGATCTTGTCTGATCCATGAAATTAAATTTTGATTCAATCTCTTTTAAAGTGCACTATCACCTGCATGGGATCTATAACAATGCATTCCATTTTCTAAACCGTTTCTATGATGAAACATTTCAGACTAATGGACAGTGGCACGCAACACGGATCAAATTATAAAGATGAGACGCATACTATACCTCCTTTTTGATGGACGGGGAGGGATTTTTTTTTTTGTATTTAGAAGTCATCCTTGTATCTATTGATTTGGTTAGAAAAATCTGTTTTCATTGTTACCTTCCGACTTATAATTGGTCTGTTCTTATATAGATCACACAACGTGTGGTCCATGTGGAGTAGGATCTGCTTATTCTTCCGATTCATATGCTATAACACAATTTATGTGATGTTCGTGTTCATCATTAAGGAAAGACCTTATTGTCTTTATAATGTGGTTTTTTTTCTGGCAGCATTTTTTTTACATGCCCTCCTTCGTTTCTATTGAAGTTATCAAGACTAAATATTGACCATCGATATACCTCATTATGACATATTACCGGATGAGGCTGTGTAGGAGACCATCATCCTCTTCGAGAGTTATATCCTCTTGAAGCAATTTCTTTTATTTGAAATTTTCTTAAAAAGTATGCGAGATAGAATAGAATGGCAGCATGTACAGGAACAGATAGCAATGCTAATTAACATAAACAAAATAGTAGGTTATTTGCCTTCATAAGGAGTTATTTTCCTTGAAAAAATATATATTTTTAGAAAAATTATATTTCGAAAACCGGACGTTGTAGAGACTTGGGACCTTCACCAATATTCATGTTACCTTTAATTTGTATCGAAGGTCAACGGTAACTGAGTGCAAAAAAAATACGCTTCAATTTCAAGCTTACATATTAAGAAAGCAATACGAGTTTGCTACATATATACTGTGTATAAAATGTTCCTCTCGACGAATTCTACATTTTATACAATAAGTCCAAAAATGTCCTACCGTCTGTTCAAAAGTAACGACGAGGTTATTCTTAAAAGTATAGTATTGTGTGTGTATCTTTGAAAAGGTAACAGATATCAACCTATTATACATTGCAAAAATGATCAGTACTTTAAGACCTTCAATTTGAGGTCAATGTCAGGTCATGATAAAATTAGACCTTGACCTTGTGGTATTTGAAAGGTCAAGCGGTTCTGAGTTGAATGGTGGTATTCTCATGTCTCTACGATTTACGGATCTCAAGTTTGGTATTGCATCATATATCTGATGATTCATTGTGACCTTGATGAACTTTGGAATTGTTCCAAAATTTTTTCTACAATGTTGTCACTCGAGTGCAGATCATTTATCACTTAGCAGATTTGAGTTTTGGTTTCGTCCCCGAGGGAATATTCCATTTGACATGGTTCAATGATAGTCTACTTGGTCTTCCTTTGGTAAACATGATACATAAGTTAAATGATTGTCCTTACAAACAACGTGATAGTGTTGGTGCTCCATGAAACGTCTTTCTAATTGATAATTATAAACAAAGATTTGTTCAACAATTAGAGACTGGCTTTAAGATTCTACAAACCCTACCTATTCTATTGGCGGTATACTCAAAATATGGATAATAAAAACTTCCAAAGATCTGCTAGAGTACATACAATTTAGGACTCTTTCATTTTCAAAGGTTTCAAACTATTTGATTTGTCTTCCCCATTCCAAAATGGAAAAAAATAGGGAGAATTGGTCCTGCCTTTTTTTACTAAACCAAATTACCAACGCAAATACAAATGTCTTGTCTTAGGGAGGAATTATTCATACTTCGTGCAAAAAATCTCTTTCGTTCAAATAACAAACAACATTTTTGTTACGTTTTGAGAATCAATCGGTGTACCCATGGACGCTCCTATTATTGCCGACATATTCCTTTTTTTATAAAGTTTATAAAAGGTAGACTTCATTATCAGCGTCTTATGAAGAATGAAAAAAAAATAGCAAAGTCCTTAGACATAACTTTCAGCTATATAAAGGATCTCACTCTAGCACTAATTATAAATAACTTAAAGTGTGGTGACTATGTTGAACGCATCTATCCCATCGAATTTAAATTACACAATTTACAGTTATTTGTTTTTCGGTCTTTCCTGTTTTCGGTTTGTTAGTTTGTTATGTCCCTTTATTATCGTTTGCCTCTATTCTAAAGATCATTTGTTGCAGCCTACCAAGTTGTCAAAATATGTGTGTTACCTTAATTGCAATTTTTGTATTATTATTTTTCTTTTATAACGGGTTGATTCCTTTTACATTTATAATGTGAAGTTACCTTTTCTAATTCAGATGCTCAGAAAAAAAGTAAAATCACAAAAACACTGATTTCCGAGGAAAATTCCAAACGCAAGCCCAAAAAGAGCAAAACCAAAAGCTCAAACACATCATACGAATGGATAACAACTGTCATATTCCTGACTTGGTACAGGCATTTTCTTCAGCAGAAAATGATTTATTTAACTGGTTTTATAGCTAGCTAAACCTCTGACTTGAATGGCAATCGCATAAAATTCCATTTTACTGACAACGTTACCTGTTTGTATCTTTTTCTTTGTTTTGATTTTGAACATGTCTTGCCTTATTAACGTTAGTGCAAATAAAACGTATACACATTATTATCTAATAATTTAATTTTGGATGTAACGCGTCTTCTGATTGGCTGACGTTATTTTGTTATGAGCCCATAGACATAATTTAGTCATGTGACCGTGACGTCATCAACGTTTTTTCATGGTTTTCTACGGTTTAAAATGGAATTTAGGATTAAATTATAAGAAATGACAGTAATATTTTTTCTGTCTATTCGAAATAACATAAAAAATGTGGTGCACACTGTTAAAAAAACCGCTACGCGCGTTATTCAGTGTGCACCAAATTTTTAGTGTTATTTCTTCATCGACAGAAAAAATATTACAGTCATTCCTTAAATTTAAAATTTGCAATAATTTGTTAATTAAATAAGTAAACATTATAAATAAATGAAGGAAGGAATGTTCAAATAAATATTGTCAATAGTCTTAGAATGAAATTCAAAACAGTGTGGCTGTGGCCATTTATTGACACATTAAATTCATCCATTGACTGGGACAATTTACGTGAACGTTTGTCTGTAACGACTACTGTTCACGACGTACCTACGAAAGACATTTAAACTGTGGGGTCACCAAAGGTTTCTTAACGCCTTTAATTATAAAATAATTCGAAAATTTAATCAGGAATAACCTTTATGTTTTGATTTATATAATTGATATAAATTAAAACATCGTGTTATTTCTGATTAATTTTTCGAATTACTTTTTTAAGGTGTTGAGAACCTTTGGTGACCCCATAGTTTAACTGTCTTTAAAAAGTACATAATGAGCAGTGGTCGTTACATACAAACGTTCACCTAAATTGTCCCAGTCAATGGATGAATTTAATGTGTCAATCAATGACCACAGCCACACTGTTTTGAATTTCATTCTATCATCGTCTGTACTTTTTTTAATAAAACAATTCTCATATTTGTATGTGTTCTTATTAGAGGTCGGTCATTTACAAACGTATCAACCGTATCGTATACGTTGACGTATCCGCATCTACAGATGCATCAAAAAAAATTATGTGATCCCGAGCTTATTAATAAGACCATGCTTCATTTAAAAATGAAACCAGCTACTTGATATTTCTTTGAAACAATCAAACATACACTTTTAATATTTTTGGTGTTTTGTGAAAAAAATAAGGAGTTCTATCAACTACTTTTACATGCCCTTAAAAGGGAGTCAATGTAAGGCAGGTACACGAATATCGTACACAATCCTTTAACAATCTAGTTAAAAAATATTTCAAGATCTTATATGAATAAACACAAAAAAATTCAAATGTACTACTTAAATACATGTAAGGAACTTTGAATATTGTTCATTTGCGATTTGATCATAAAGGTAGTAGAAAAGTACTGAGTATCACTCTATTTATCAATAAACAATTTGGTTCTACGTGATAACAAGTTCACACAAACAAACGATCTAACCGTATTCACTCCTATCATGCCTGTAAACTTCCAACTATCCGGAATATCTTTAAAATTCGGGTTACATATTCCACAAAAACTCGATATTTCTTAATTGTTTTGTAAATTACTGCATTAGAAATAATCAGTCCCCCATTTGCATTATTGAAAGTACATAAAATTAAAGGTCGGGATCATATACTGTTTTTTGGTGTATTTGTAAATGCGGAAACGTCAACGTATATGATACGGTTGATACGTCTTTAAATGACCGACCTCTAACAGAACTGTATGATTTGAAGTTCATATCGAGGTGTAAATGAATAAGGTCTCATTTTTAATATTTAATACGAAGAATGCTTCAATCACAATCTGTTTTACTGCATTTTTACAAAATGGGGATGTTCTATACACATGAGACAGTAAATTTATAAACATGATACTATCCTGATGTTTTTACTTTTGTTTATATCAATCAACTATTCTATGAATAGTAATGTTTTCCTATAGATTTTTCTAATGTCATATCGCTCTTGTAGTGAACATGACAAATATTTATTGTTAACTAACGGCTACAGTAGATCGCTGTTTAAAATTAGATTAGACAAATCTTTTTTCTTCCAAGATAGTAGTAGTGTATAAAGAGAGACAACTGAGGTTTAAATCAAAGACTTCAGTTCCAGTATATAGTTGTTAATTTCTATGTCATTTTGTCTCTGGAGTAGAGTTATGTCATTTGCAATCAAACCAATCTTCTTTTTGATATTTATAAGAATAAAGCTATTTAGAAGAAAAAATCTAAACAGAAAAGACCTCCCAACATAAACATCCTATTTTGTATCAGAAATTGTATGTCTTTTGTTTCAGCGTGTTCTGGTCATTCGAAAAATTTCTAGATAACTTTCCTATGCATCTGCTGGTTAACGTTTCGTCCCCGATGGCTAGGTCGATGCCACTGCTGCAACTACTGCCCCCGAGGGAATAACACGCCCAGTAGTCAGCACTTCGATGTTGACATGAATATCAGTTATGTGGTCATTTTTTATAAATATCCTGTTCACAAAACTTTGAATTTTTCGAAAAACTAAGGATTTTCTTATCCCAGTAATAGATAACCTTAGCCGTATTTGGCACAACTATTTTGGAATTTTGGGTCCTCAATGATCCTCAACTTTGTACTTGTTTGGCTTTATAATTATTTTGATCTGAGCGTCACGATGAGTTTTTTATAGACTCACGCGCGTTTGGTGTATTATATTATAATCCTGGTACCTTTGATTAATTTTTTTTGATCGCAAGTTACGTTATAACCTACCCTTCATGTAATGTACATCGAATTATATTTTCAAAATTTGGAAACCAAAAGGAAGCAATGCTATATTCGTTTTCCATTATACATTTTGAACTTGAATAGGCGTAAACTTAATATGGATTTGTCATGCTTTCACCCCCGAGTTTCCTAACAGTATTGGCAATTAACACATCAAAGAACTGAACTCGTCCAACGCTAATGTATTGTTGTATTTAAATATGACTTTAAAATACATAGATGCATGTGTTCGCCAAATAAATGACTTATTTTGATTGGTATATGCGTTTAAAAATTTATAAATATATTAGTAACACTTTGTTATAGTAGTTACGTTCATGCATAATAGAAACAAGAAGATATTCTATAGCCAAATCAGAATATTATTCTTTTTAATTTTGCTCGTAGCTAAAGCTTAATTTAACGAGAGACATCAAAAGTAAAACAAACGAAAGGAACATTATATTTCAAAGACCCAAAGGCAAAAAGGTAAAACTTTAAGATAAAAATGATACATTACGTCAGCATAAAAGAATATATATCGCAAGACCATCTCTAAACCATCCTCCATTATTTGCGCTGTAGACATTCAATATTTCTTTATAAGGTCATACATTGTGCTTAGGAGTAATTTTTTTAGGAGTTAAAAAAATAGAATTTTGTTCACGCATCATTGTCAATTTAATGGAAATTGATGCGACTGTCGTACAAGTGAGAGGTTAAGCGCTTTAAAATCGGGTTAATCAACCATTTTCTACATTTGGATATGCCTATACCAAGTCATGAATATGACAGTTGTTGTCCATTCGTTTGATGTGTTTTATCATTTGATTTTGCCATTTGATTATGGACCTCCCGTTTAGAATTTTCCCCGGAGTTCAGTATTTTTGTGATTTTACTTTTTCCGTGGTAAAATATGCAGATTAGCCGGGAATATACCAGGTTTTATGAAATTTAATTATGCAATGCAAACAAGGTAAGTCTTCTGGTGTGTCGATAAATATATTGCTAAACAATAGTGTCCAAGCGATGTCTGCAACATCATATGTATTGTGAGAATAGACATTTCACAACTTCTTCTTCGTTGAATACGGACGACGGTCAAAAATTTACACATTTTTTTTATTTTTTTTTTGTTTACAGACATTTATATGCTCTCACTTATTCTAAAAGGTAATATAACAAAATACCAAATTTGTAGTCAAACGGCAAAATAGAAATCTCAAACATGTAGTCAAATGGGAAAATAGAAAGCTCAAGCATATGAAACTAATGAGTAACGTTAACAGCTGTCATATTCCTTATTCTTATTCTTCTTATTCTATTCCTGACTTGGTACGGGTATTTTCTTATATAGAAATTAATAGTGTGTAGTTCAACCTTTCTCGTAGTCCACGAAGTATCATAATTCTAAAGTTATGGTTCCAATTAATAAGTTGTGGTTCTCTAAATTTCTGGCAAAATGATATCACCTTTTGGATATGTCAATGTTCAATTATGGTTAGATCACAAGTGATTTCATTACCAGAGGTATTAGAAATAAATAAAAAGTTGGAACATGTCAGAAGGTTTTTAATGTATTTTTCTAAATCAAGTTCTTGCAATTGCTATTAATAGTTTATAGTTTAGGTAAAATAGTTTTCATGCTACTGAAGTACACAGTAGGAAAAAGTAAAGACACAAAAATACTGAACTCCGAGGAAAATTCAAAAAAGGAAAGTCCCTAATCAAATGGCAAAATCAAAAGTCTAAACACATCAAACGAATGGACAACAACTTAAGCATTCCTGACTTGGTACAGGCATTTTCTTATGTAGAAAATGGTGGATTGAACCTGGTTTTATAAACATTTCGGTGTTGACATGAATATCAATCACGTGGTCATTTTTATAAATTTCTTGATTACAAAACTTTGAATTTATCGAAAAACTAAGGATTTTCTTATTCCAGGCATAGATTACCTAAGCCGTATTTTGCACAACTTTTGGGAATTTTGGATCCTCAATGCTCTTCAACTTTTTACTTGTTTGGCTTTATAAATATTTCGATTTGAGCGTCACTGATGAGTCTTATGTAGACGAAACGCGCGTCTGGCGTACTAAATTATAATCCTGGTACTTTTGATAACTATTTAAACCACTGGGTCGATGCCACTGCTGGTGGACGTTTCGTCCCCGAGGGTATTACCAGCCCTGTAGTCAACATTTCGGTATTGACATGAATATCAATCACGTGGTCATTTTTATAAATTTCTTGTTTACAAAACTTTGAATTTATCGAAAAACTAAGGGTTTTCTTATTCCAGGCATAGATTGCCTTAGCCGTATTTGGCACAACTTTTTGGAATTTGGAATCCTCAATGCTCTTCAACTTTTTACTTGTTTGACTTTATAAATATTTCGATTTGAACGTCACTGATGAGTCTTATGTAGACGAAGCGCGCGTCTGGCGTACTAAATTATAATCCTGGTACTTTTGATAACTATTTAAACCACTGGGTCGATGCCACTGCTGGTGGAAGTTTCGTCCTCGAGTGTATCACCAGCCCTGTAGTCAACATTTCGCTGTTGACATAAATATCAATCACGTGGTCATTTTCATCACTTTCCTGTTTACAAAACTTTGAATTTATCGAAAAACTAAGGATTTTCTTATTCCAGACATAGATTACCTTAGCCGTATTTGGCACAACCTTTTGGAATTTTGGATCCTCAATGCTCTTCAACTTTTTACTTGTTTGACTTTATAAATATTTCGATTTGAGCTATTTATAGCTAGCTAAACCTCTCACTTGTATGACAGTCGCATCAAATTCCATTATATTGTCAACGATGCGTGAACAAAACAAACAGACACAACGGCAGCAGTCAACATTGTGTTATCATCTTAATCACTATAAAAACACCAAATGTAAAGAAGAAGCACAAAAAGGCATATATCAAATTTAACATCCTCATTTTGCTTATAGGAACAGACTGATATTGAAAATAAAAACGATTTTAAGATATCATCTTCGTGGTGTAGAACGTAGCTGATTTTGATAGCATCGATTCTTTCATATGAAATTAAAATTGCAAAGATATTTTTATTTTTTATTAGTAAAATTGTTTCTGTATTACTGTTCGTCACCATGATATTTTCTTTTTCATTTTTTTTTTTTTTTTTTTTTTTTGGTTTTTTTCGTTAGAGGAATTCCTCATTCATGTCATATAAAGGTAACAGTAATATTCCGATGTTCAAAAATCATAAATCGTTTGAGAGAAAACAAATCCCGGTTACACACTAAATCCGAGGTAAATATATTAACTGTAAGAGGAAAACAAAGAAAAACAGAAACACTGAGATGCAACAAAAACAAACACCAAAATACATAGGAACGAATTATTTGGTTACAACAATATGTCTGACTTTGAACAACACATTTAAAGAATAACTAGTGGGTTGAACCTGATTATATGGATCGTCAAACCTGTCACTGATATTACAATGTTAAACAATATCGCTTACTTGACAGAAATACAGAACAAACACACACAAGCACATTCAGCACAGAGAAACACATACAAATAATTTATTTTCTACCTCATTTCATTCGTACTAAAATAAATATTTTCTGATCTAACTAAAATAAACAACAAACAAGAAATAAGGTTGTGCGTTCGTTACAAAGATCGCATAAATTTTATATAATCAACGAGTCAAACAAAAAAAACAATACAGATCAAACATATGTATAAATGTCACCATGTTATATAATTACATAAGCACCAAATGAACAAAGCTATTTCTAGATAGAGGGGGAGGGAGGGAAAGCTAAGGCAATCTGGAAAATATAATAACACGTCCTTTCTAACTTTGTAACAAACGTCGCATTAATCAAACAGACCCACACACATTCCTTATATACCCTCAACCGAAACCGTCCGTGCAAACACTTAACCCGGGAAAATATACATAGTAAGGGAAAACCCTCTTAATGATATAACGGAACGCAAAGAAATATATATAATAGACGACACAACATGCAAACCGAAGAACAACAACGAACATCTTTCATCAACGACAGACACCATATGTCATCAGAAACATGACGTGCATTAGTAACGAATATACAATCTCGAACTGTATTATCATACCTAGCACAGTGGTCGTGATATTAAATTGTAGATATTTAATCACAGGCAGTATAGATTATTTTGTCAATATGAATAAATGCACAATTTAGACTTATAACAAAACGTTTGAGTTATCTTTCGTTTACTAGTATTTCCGTATAAATACAACATATTTCGCACCTTTCGTTCAGATGAGGCAAGGTACTTCTCTTACAACATCATTTTTTTTTTTTATTTCGGATAGTGGCGCCTTAATTACATATTTCAATAGACAATAATTGCTCAAGCTTGTATCATCTGTATCTTTTTAAAATCGTCAACTGTTTCATTCATTCATCCTCCGATTTACGTGTTTTGTAACCTTCATTACAAATTAAGGCGGAAGTAGATTTCTGTTCTTCAAATCTCGTAAATCGAAATGAGACAACTCTCACTCCAAGTCAAAATTTGTAAAAGTAAAACCATAATAGGCTAAAGTACGGTCTTCAAACGGAGCCTGTATCACCTTCCGTCAAAATTCATATTCAATAAAAAAAAAAGGGACGAAAGATAGTAGAGGGACAGTCAAACTCATAAATTGAAAATAACTGACAACGCCATGTCTAAAAATAAAAAGACAAACAGACAAATAATAGTACAGTAGACACAACATAGAAAACTGAATTCTAAGCAATACGAACCAAACCGAAAACTGGAACTGATCTCAGGCGCTCCGGAAGGGTAAGCAGATCATGCTCCACATGTGGCACCCGTAGTGTTTCTTATGTTATAACAAATCCGGTAAAAAGTTGAAACCATCGAGGATAAAAAAAAACTTTAAAATAACAGATCAGAAGACTATACTGATCTATAAAAACTGCGTAAACATATCGGTTGTAAGTTAATAGAAAATTGATATTGCATCATTGCTGGTGTGATATAGTATCGTCGCTCGTCAAATGAAGTGTGTTTTAAAATTCACTGTCAGTATAAATAAGCTACTTGCTTTTAGATTCGTGAATTAAAAGATCAACCTATAAAGATTTATAACGGAATGAAAGGAAGAAGATTGCAAACAATTAAATGCAAATCGACAATACATTACATACAAATTGTGTAGTTATACATTTTTGACGTTCAAATGTTTGACTGTGAATGTTCCTGATGTAGAATTTTATTGACCAAGGATTTCATCATCTCAGTCGCTACTAAGGCAGTACTGATATTATTTATGACCTATTTCTTTTTAAATTTAGCTTTGATTCTTTTGAAAATATTGATTAATAGTGTTCAAACTCCCGCAGACCAAGTTGACAAATATTTTTTTTTTTTGTTTATTCTTTTCACTTTCCTCAGCTCCATCATTTTTGTTTTTCTGTTCATTTGATATATTAGTTAACACAACAAAAGAGAGGCGAAAGATACAAAAGGGACATGTAGAAAAACTAGCAACGCCATGGCATAAAAACAAAAACAAGAAGACAAACAACAGTTTAACAAAACACAATTTAAACCAATATAGACAGAGGAACACGAACTCCGCCAAGTGCTGCCATGGCAGGGTTAACAGATGTTTCTCCACCAGTGACAGTCGTTCAACATATAACTGCAAACACTGTTATAAGACCAATACAGGGAGAGAAAATCAGATCGTTCACTATACTTTTTCTTTTTAGTCTTGTTTGCAACCACGTGTAGTATCAATGATATACAAACTCGTCCGAGTAGTGTATAGCAAACAAACTCGTCATAGTAGTGTATAACAAACAAACTCGTCCGAGTAGTGTATAGCAAACAAACTCGTCCGAGTAGTGTATAGCAAACAAACTCGTCATAGTAGTGTATAACAAACAAACTCGTCCGAGTAGTGTATAGTAAACAAACTCGTCCAAGTAGTGTATAACAAACAAACTCGTCCGAGTAGTGTATAGCAAACAAACTCGTCCGAGTAGTGTATAGAAAACAAACTCGTCCGAGTAGTGTATAGCAAACAAACTCGTCCGAGTAGTGTATAGCAAATAAACTCGTCCGAGTAGTGTAGAGCAAATAAACTCGTCCGAGTAGTGTAGAGCAAACAAACTCGTTCGAGTAGTGTCGAGCAAACAAACTCGTCCGAGTAGTGTAGAGCAAACAAACTCGTCCGAGTAGTGTAGAGCAAACAAACTCGTTCGAGTAGTGTAGAGCAAATAAACTCGTCCGAGTAGTGTAGAGCAAACAAACTCGTTCGATTAGTGTAGAGCAAACAAACTCGTCCGAGTAGTGTAGAGCAAACAAACTCGTCCGAGTAGTGTAGAGCAAACAAACTCGTCCGAGTAGTGTATAGCAAAAAAACTCGTCCGAGTAGTGTATAACAAACACACTCGTCCAAATAGTGTATAGCAAACAAACTCGTCCAAGTAGTGTATAACAAACAAACTCGTCCGAGTAGTGTATAGCAAAAAAACTCGTCCGAGTAGTGTATAGCAAAAAAACTCGTCCGAGTAGTGTATAACAAACACACTCGTCCAAATAGTGTATAGCAAACAAACTCGTCCAAGTAGTGTATAACAAACAAATTCGTCCGAGTAGTGTATAGCAAAAAAACTCGTCCGAGTAGTGTATAACAAACACACTCGTCCAAATAGTGTATAGAAAACAAACTCGTCCGAGTAGTGTATAGCAAACGCGTACGGAAAGGACAAACATGCGGGACTTTCAAACTCATAATCGAAATAAATTGACAATTCCATGGCTATAAACAGACAGACAAATAAACAAATTTACACAAAACATTCCATAGAAAACTTAAGACTGAGCAGCACGAACCCAGTCAAAAATTGAGGGCGATCTCAGGTGCTCTGGAAGGGTAGAAAAATCCTGCTTCACATGTTGCACCCGTCGTCAAAAAATGCATTAAAGTATGTATTGTTGTTATCACCCCAGCTGGGTTGTACTAATTGATAATAGTTTTAGTGAGCTTTCTACTTGTTTGATACAATATATAGAATTTTTAAAATGTTGTTTTTTTCTATTTAAGAAGACTTGTATCGTTTTACATCACTACATCACAGTCAGCTACAGATACCATTTATTTAGATTTTCTAAAAACGAAGTATTTCTAGTGTACCTGTAAAACAAATAATACTTTCTATATTTTTTATTACAGTACAGAAACTTTTTGAGTATGCATTTTATTTCAGTTTGAATTGTTTTTATATAGCTGACTATCGGCATGAATTTTACTCATTGTTGAAGACTTACATATGGTGACCTACAGATTTCTCTTTCATTTGATAACTTGCGGTGAATTGTCTCTTTAGCCTTATTTTCATACCTTCTGATTTTAATATTTACTGCTGGAGAGTAACTTCATAACACATTATAAATTACTTACTCAAAGTGAATACGGTAAATAAAGGCAACAGTAGTTTTGTGGATAGCCAAACCTCATGCTTAAATGGTAAAGGCAAATACAACAACAAAATAACAAAATTACATAACAGGACTACAAAACAAAAACAGAAACAGAAACAATAAAGTGCAACAAAAAACCAAACGACAATGTAACAAAAACACAGAAACGAATTATTTTCCACATTCCTGACTTGGTACAGGACATTTTAAGAAAAAATGGTGGGTTGAACGAACTTGTTTTATGGCTATCCAAACCTCCCGCTTTGATGGAAATACGGATATAACATTTCTAAATAACAATGAAAATTACGTACTAATTAATATGAAAGTATGGTAGTAATTAGATAATTAATTGTATTAATTAGCTATGTCGGTGTTTCTTCTAAATCAAACTGCAAACCAAATACACCGTTTAAAATCTAATAAATGAACTTGTTGATTAATTATCTTAACCACAACACACGTATACAATAGTAAAAAATACGATTTAAAACTACAAAAGATAAGACATTTTACAAAATTCGATGAGAATAACAAATATAACATCAAAACTAAATACATGAATTTTGGATAGTAAATTACCGTCACACGTCTCTACACTAGTATTCCACATTTCAAACTAAAAGACAAATTGAAAGAGTTGGTATTGCTTTGCTTCGTAAAAACGAATGGCCAACGTAGATACAAGTATCTTGTCTTGGGGAGGGATAAATCCTACTTTGTAAAGGATCACTCTGATTCGAACAAAAAATTCTCTGAAACTGATATTATCAAGATGCTTGATTTCTTGATTGACAACATATTTGTTACGTTCGGGGGACGTGTTTTTCAACAGACTGTCGGCATTCCAATGGGAACAAACTGTGCCCTTCTACTTGCCGACTTGTTTCTTTATTATTATGAGGCTGACTTCATGCAGGAACTTCTTAGGAAGAAAGATAAGAAGTGAGCAATATCCTTTTAGCAACTCTACTTTTGCTATATAGATGATGTTCTTTCACTAAATAATTCAAAATTTGGTGACTATGTGGAACGCATCTATCCAATCAAGCTAGAGATAAAGGATACTACAGATACAGTTAAGTCGGCCTCATATCTTGACTTACATCTAGAAATTGACAATGAGGGTCGGTTGAAAACAAAACTTTACGACAAACTCGTCCAAGTAGTGTATAACAAACAAACTCGTCCGAGTAGTGTATAGCAAAAAAACTCGTCCGAGTAGTGTATAACAAACACACTCGTCCAAATAGTGTATAGAAAACAAACTCGTCCGAGTAGTGTATAGCAAACGCGTACGGAAAGGACAAACATGCGGGACTTTCAAACTCATAATCGAAATAAATTGACAAGTCCATGGCTATAAACAGACAGACAAATAAACAAATTTACACAAAACATTCCATAGAAAACTTAAGACTGAGCAGCACGAACCCAGTCAAAAATTGAGGGCGATCTCAGGTGCTCTGGAAGGGTAGAAAAATCCTGCTTCACATGTTGCACCCGTCGTCAAAAAATGCATTAAAGTATGTATTGTTGTAAATCACCCTAGCTGGGTTGTACTAATTGATAATAGTTTTAGTGAGCTTTCTACTTGTTTGATACAATATATAGAATTTTTAAAAAATGTTTTTTTCTATTTAAGAAGACTTGTATCGTTTTACATCACTACATCACAGTCAGCTACAGATACCATTTATTTAGATTTTCTAACAACGAAGTATTTCTAGTGTACCTGTAAAACAAATAATACTTTCTATATTTTTTATTACAGTACAGAAACTTTTTGAGTATGCATTTTATTTCAGTTTGAATTGTTTTTATATAGCTGACTATCGGCATGAATTTTACTCATTGTTGAAGACTTACATATGGTGACCTACAGATTTCTCTTTCATTTGATAACTTGCGGTGAATTGTCTCTTTAGCCTTATTTTCATACCTTCTAATTTTAATATTTACTGCTGGAGAGTAACTTCATAACACATTATAAATTACTTACTCAAAGTGAAAACGGTAAATAAAGGCAACAGTAGTTTTGTGGATAGCCAAACCTCATGCTTAAATGGTAAAGGCAAATACAACAACAAAATAACAAAATTACATAACAGGACTACAAAACAAAAACAGAAACAATAAAGTGCAACAAAAAACCAAACGACAATGTAACAAAAACACAGAAACGAATTATTTTCCACATTCCTGACTTGGTACAGGACATTTTAAGAAAAAATGGTGGGTTGAACGAACTTGTTTAATGGCTATCCAAACCTCCCGCTTTGATGGAAATACGGATATAACATTTCTAAATAATAATGAAAATTACGTACTAATAATATGAAATTGTGGTAGTAATTAGATAATTAATTGTATTATCTAGCTATGTCGGTGTTTCTTCTAAATCAAACTGCAAACCAAATACACCGTTTAAAATCTAATAAATGAACTTATTGATTGATTATCTTAACCATAACACACGTATACAATAGTAAAAACTACGATTTAAAACTACAAAAGATAAATAAAGGCAACAGTAGTATACCGCTGTTCAAACTCATAAATCCATGGACAAAAAACAAAATCGGGGTAACAAACTAAAACTGAGGGAAACGCATTAAATATAAGAGGAGAACAACGAAACAACACTACAATGTAACACACACAGAAACGGACCAAACAACAGACAAAATCCCACGAGAATAACAAATATAGCATCAAAACTAAATACATGAATTAGGGATAGACAAGTACCGTGACAAGTCTTATCGCAATGTGAATTTACACTCAAAAATAAGAGAAAACAAACGACGCAACGTTAAAATGTAACACATACAGAAACGAACTATAATATAACAATGGCCATATTCCTGACTTGGTACAGGACATTTTTAAAGAAAAAAATGGCGGGTTGAACCTGGTTTTGTGGCATGCCAAACCTCCCCTTTTATAACCATGTGAAATATAACATTAAGATGACAACTCAACACCACAGGACTACAATATAAATAAATTGGAGAATACAATTGACAAAGAAACACACGAACAACAGCCAACAAAAGGCAGCAAGTTGAAAATTTTAATACGCCAGAAGTGCATTTTATCCACACAAGATGTACTAGTGATGCCCAGATACAAAAGTTTGAAAGCCGAAACAAGCACAAAGTCGAACAGCATCGGGCCAAAAGATCAAAAAAGTTGTGCCAAAAACGGCCAGGGTTTTCTGTTAGTTACCAGTAAATTTATAAAATTAATAAACAAAAGCTGTACATGATAGAACTGAAATATTAACTAATTACAGGAAACAACTGAAATACATTACATAACCAGACATTTGCAACACAAAATGTAGACACATCCGAATATGTTTAAACCTCAACGCCAAGTGACGTCATATTTGAAATAAGACATTTTACAAAATCCGATGAGAATAACAAATATAACATCAAAACTAAATACATGAATTTTGGATAGTAAATTACCGTCACACGTCTCTACACTAGTATTCCACATTTCAAACTAAAAGACAAATTGAAAGAGTTGGTATTGCTTTGCTTCGTAAAAACGAATGGCCAACGTAGATACAAGTATCTTGTCTTGGGGAGGGATAAATCCTACTTTGTAAAGGATCACTCTGATTCGAACAAAAAATTCTCTGAAACTGATATTATCAAGATGCTTGATTTCTTGATTGACAACATATTTGTTACGTTCGGGGGACGTGTTTTTCAACAGACTGTCGGCATTCCGATGGGAACAAACTGTGCCCCTCTACTTGCCGACTTGTTTCTTTATTATTATGAGGCTGACTTCATGCAGGAACTTCTTAGGAAGAAAGATAAGAAGTTAGCAATATCCTTTAACTCTTCTTTTCGCTATATAGATGATGTTCTTTCACTAAATAATTCAAAATTTGGTGACTATGTGGAACGCATCTATCCAATCGAGCTAGAGATAAAGGATACTACAGATACAGTTAAGTCGGCCTCATATCTTGACTTACATCTAGAAATTGACAATGAGGGTCGGTTGAAAACAAAACTTTACGACAAAAGAGATGAGTTCAGCTTTCCAATTGTGAACTTTCCATTTCTAAGTAGCAAGATTCCAGCAGCACCTGCATACGGGGTATATATCTCCCAATTGACACGATATTCCCGTGCTTGCATTTCCTATCATGATTTTCTTGATAGAGGGTTGCTGTTCACAAGGAAGCTATTAAACCAAGAGTTCCAAATGGTGAAGTTGAAATCATACCTTTGTAAATTTTACGGACGCCATCACGAGTTGGTTGACCGTTATGGAATAACCGTTTCACAAATGATATCGGATATGTTCCTTACGTCGTAACTACAATCCCCTTCCCTTTCATGAATGTGACCTACCGAATTAGACCATTTACCGGATTTGTTATCACATAAGCAACACGACGGGTGCCGCATGTGGAGCAGGATATGCTTACCCTTCCGGTGCACCTGAGATCACCCCTAGTTTTTTGGTGGGGTTCGTGTTGTTTATTCTTTAGTTTTCTATGCTGTGTCGTGTGTGCTGTTGTTTGTTTGTCTTTTTCATTTTTAGCCATGGCGTTGTCTGTTTGTTTTAGATTTATGACTTTGACTGTCCCTTTGGTATCTTTCGTCCCTCTTTTATAGCAATGCGAATTCACATTCTGCAAAACAGTCACAATTTGGGAATACTCACTAGTTAAAAGATCAGAAGACGTAATGACAAAACACAATCTAAAACGTGGTAAAATGTCCTTAGTTAGTTTGGACAAAGACACATCGTATGGATCAAGCAATTTATGACGATGTCCGTAAACTTTACGAGCTATCATTTTTAATCTGTCCTCCTTATAACTTTGCTGGAGTAGTTTCTGCGTTAGGAGCACACTCCTGTGTATGAAGTCCGTATAGTGTGAACATGCACGAACATAACTTATCAACTGAGATATGTAAACACCATACGAAGGGACAGGTGGTATGTTATTGCTGAGAAATGGGAAAATGATAATTGAGAAGTTGCAATCGTCCCGTTTATCATAGATTTTTGTGTGAAGTCGTCCATCTGTGTCAATATTGAGGACATGACCAAGATATAAAGCATTCCTTCTAGTATCAGTAGTAACCTAAATTTCAAGTTCACTGGGATATATGAGATGTTAGTATAATTCAATGATAGGACATCATCAATATATCGGAAACTAAGATTAAAGAGTTTCGCAAGGTGCTTTTTCTTTTTGTCTTTTAGTAGGTTCTGAATGAATTCTGCTTCATACGAGTACAAAAACAAATCTGCCAGTAGGGGTGCACAATTAGTACCCATTGGAATATCGACTGTTGAAATATAAATCCTCCAAACTCAACAAATATGTATTGTCGATCAAAAGGTCCATCATTTTGATAAATACATGTGACTCTTGCAAAACTTGAATAACAAATTTTAGTGATCACTTAACGATCTTCTTGCACTCTTTTAATAAAAAAAAATACCAATACATGTTCGTGTCGAAAGCTATTTGTAGCTGTTTGTCGGCTTGAATGCTAGAAATTCATACCATTTATTTTTTAAATGGGCTTCGAAATAATTACGAGTATCAATACATGTCTTTAGTAAAGTCAAAGAGAGGTAAAGAATACAAAAGAGATATTCAAACTCATAGGTCGAAAACAAACTGACAATTTCATGGCAAAAAAAAAAACAAGAAACGTTTACTAGTAAGTAATGACTGAAATTATTTCAGATATAGATATAAGCCTGTGTCGTAAAGCGGATTGAGTATTCATTTGTCCTTGTTTGCAGTGTTTTAAGAGATTTGCTTTTAATGTTCTTGAACCACAGTCCGTCCAATTTTCCTCGAATGTGATTGATTGAAGAAAAATAGCACCTACTTTGTACTAACATATGAACACGAAGACGAGGTTTGAATGTCCTTTTAGTATCTTTCGCAATCTCTGTCATACATTTTTTTATATTCTTTTTTTTAAATTCTAAAGAATAGTAAATAATTTATTTGTGGTGATTTTTGCATAAAACCTGTTTTTAAGATATGTCTTTTCAATAGAATGCAAAACAGTTAAGACGATTATTTTTATATGGGGAGGGGTAAATTGCTAAAGAAGTTTGTTATTGGTTTTGGTAGGCGACTTACGTGTGTAGTAATTGCTAAAGAAGTTAATAAACATGGTTCGTGTTACACAGTCTTTGTTCCTACTATATAGTGATTGGGACCTTGCTTGTCGTTTCGTATTTCATTTGGTTTTTGTTTGTTTGTTTGATTGTTTTACGTTTTTTCTTTGTTGTTTTTATGTGGAGTGGGGAATAATAGGCAAGGCGTTGTCTGTTTATCTAGACTTATGGGATTGAAATTATCTCCTTGGTATCTTATTTCTGTTGTTATTTTCTAAAAGATAGAAAAGTTATGAACTAAAATAGGACATTTCATCATATGTCCATCAATCAGAGATGTGAAAGGTAAAACATATACAGCATTTATTTTTATTTTATAAGTAAAACAACAACAGAACCAATATTAACTCGATATGATAAAATGAATGACAAATAATAACAATGTTGACTTATCAATACACTATATGGTGATGACAATGTCAACAAATAAATAAATAAATAGACAAGCAATGATGGTTCATGGTGATGAAATAAATATAAATGATGTTAGGCCTTATGGCGAAACATATGTATAAACTTTGATGAGATGATTTACAAATAATAACAATAATGACTTATGAATTCATTTCCTGGATATGACAATGTAAATAAATAAATAGACAGACAATGTTGGTTCATTATTATCGAATGAATATAAATGACGGAAACATTATGTACATAAGATGGGGGCATGTACTAAAAGATTGAGTGGAGTGGAGTGGAGTGGAGTGGTGGGGTGTTGGAGTGCTTGAGTGTTGGAGTGGAGTCATGGAGTGAAATAATTCACGAATCAACAAATCAATCACACTTCATACCAAATGAAACTGTTAACAAATTCTCAAATCGCAAATTAAAGCCATTTATTTTTTTTTGTCTTGCTTTTTTTTAATTGCATCACACAATGACCCCCTCCCTCCTCCACACACATACTGATTCTATATTACTCCATTTGTCATATTTGATTATTTATCAAAGTTGAATAATGTTTTGGGTAGCATTTTATGAGACCTTAGTTTGGGGTGTGACAATGTTGTCTATGTAGTACATTTGTTTAGTACTGTTCTGAATCGAAATGTATTTCTGATTAGTACGGAAAAGAAAAGCAAAAGACCAATGCTACTATAAAAGGTATTTTAGAACACGGCTAACATAACTTTTATTAAAATGCACATAGTGCTTTTGTTAATTTTCACATTGTGGCAGGTGACTTTAGCCCCTAGTGCCCCTAGTTAAAAATGTATGTATTTTTGCAGAAAAATATGCCAGAGTCAAATAGAGGCTGCAAAAAAACAACTTGTCATAAAGATATTAAAATTATTAATATTTTTGTTAACAATGGACTATGATATAATAAAATTTAATAATCTATCAACATTTTCACTTTGAATATATCATGTTAATTTAAATTAAACAAAAAAAAAAGATTTATTCCCTCGAGTCCCCTTAAAGTCATTAGAAACCTCAAATTAAAAAAAAATAATGCATATGTTTTTTTTTATAACTCAATGGATAGTTTTCATTATAAAACTTATGTACATATACTTTTTTCTGAAGAAAATTCTGTAATTTGTGCATATTAATAAGAAGTTTACTTTATTTTAATTGCTTCCTTCAGGAAGGAATCCCCCCCCCCCCCAACCCCCACATATTTTCCGTATGCAAAGTGACCTCAGTGTGACCCATCTCGTAAAAATCCGGTGATCGCAATACGCATGGATGTCCTTAAAATAAACTATTATTTGTTAATTACATGCCATATTTTTTCACTACACTGACCGATTGAAAAAGAAAGTGACGATTATACGAAATTTATGCGAAAAAAATGATAAAATCGTGCACAGAAGACTAAGTTTATGATGTTTGTGTGCATTGGTTTAAGAATTGGAATAAAATTAATTTTCACCGGTCACTCGTTTCATATGACTTTAAGACAAAACATTCATTTTATGATTTTTACAGCTACACATGTACAAAAAAATATCTTATAAATTGATTTAATTTCAAAACAATTGACCCAACTCAACTACACCCCATTTCCTAACTCCATGTTTTCACTCTGTGACTCCACTCCACCACTCTAACACTACACCACTCCATTCCACTCCACCTTTTAGTACACGCCTAAGACAGATCACCCACTGCAAACTATTTGAGTGTAAATAAAATGATTAGAGAAACTAGTTATCAGGAATCTAAAATACAAAACACAAATGGGTAAATTAAAAGTAATTCAAAAGATGTACAAGTTAAACAAATATGAACAGAATACACGTACCTACTATATTAATAGATCGATGATGATGATGCTGCTTTATTTATTCGTCTTGCTAAATTTTATATAGGCTACTTGAATTGGTGTGTTTTCACCATTCTCTTAGAAAATAACGCTAAAATATTCCGGAAAATGAGAGGTCGACAATTTCTATATTACTTTGTAGTGCAAGTATTTTAACCAACCAAATGCAGACCATTGGACGGTAGGTTAATTTCAAAATACACATTCGTTAACCTATTAAAAACACTTTGATTGTATATTCAGCTTGTCCTTGATCTTGTATTAAGTTTCTAATTTATGGTAAACGAAAAGATGTTTTAAGAAGAGAGGAAGACAAAGAAATATCGATAGGATGGAGTTCATTTCATAAGATGAATATACTTAAAGATTATATTCAATTTGTAGAATGCAGAGTTGTCATCATTAATAACTGTCCAATCACGTGTTTGCGTGCTACAAGATATTAGGACACACAATATATGCATATTAACTTTTACATCGGAATATAGCCTATTTTTCTGGAAAACAAAAAAAAACTTCCAGATCAGAACTTTTCATCGGATTTGGACATTTTGTTACCTTGCTTTTTAAATCAAATTCCATCAGTTTAATGTGTTCAGTTCAGATTAAAAGCATGATACCATTAGACTATTGTAGCGAATGGAGCATATATGTAAAAACGTCGAATAACGTTTTGATGGCTAATACGAACATGTGTCAAAAAAGAAAAAGAAAATTACATTCATGATATCTTTTAAACATGAATATCATAAGGGCATCATTATATTGTCTTTTTCCATAGTTTTCATGTCATACCCATATATCTTGGAAACCTTTTATATGATTCTGACAATGTTTCTCCGATGGAGATATATGTTGAAATACACGCATTGTCGTTTTTTTGCTTTTCATGGAAAACTAAGTTCAAACAATGCATTTCGGTGATCACATTGTATTTTGTAGAAAACTAGCGTAAATCTGTCGCACAATTATTTGGTTAACAATTAACTACCATGGTTCAAATAATACCACTCTAGGTGTTGTTTGCGCGGGCTTTTTTATCACATTGAAAGCTGTAGCACTCCTCACGTTTGGATCATGTAATGAGCTTTCATCTTTAATTGCATCATGCATGAACGAAGAGTCTTTTTCAAAATTAGGCGATATTCTACTTTTCTTTGACGTAAATATTTTAGTTTGAATGTTTGCATTAAGAACGTAAATGTTACTTGTCATTGTTGGTTTATCTGTCAGGCTATTTGCTTCTCCGTCGCTTTTAGCCTGTCGTATTACATTGTCATCAATAAAGACATTGTCATCATGGTGGTCTGGTTCTTTGACTTCTTGAATAGATTCAACTCTCATTATCGGAACTTTGTCAACTTGTACATTATTTTGAACTTGTTTTGCATCTTCCGCTATCTTATCGTCTGTATATGACAAGGCTCTCTTTGAGAGTCTGCGATGTCTAGATTTCACTTTTCTTGTGTCATTTACTTCATCTATATCATAGTTATCAATGGATAACAACGTATCGGTCGACATTCGTCTGTCATATTTTGTGACAGTTTTATTTTCATTCTCATCCAGCGGTCTAAAAGCTTCCTGTAACAAAATGATCAATATAAAGTGTTACTAAGATAAATAACTGACTTATGTATGTATATCAGCTAACACTACACGATGTCATTGCAAATATTTTTACTAATCATAATCAATTAATGGAGAGGATTACGAGCAGAATATGTCGTAGGACGTCACAATAACGGAAGTACATATGTGTGAGTAAGAGAGGCGAGATAAACGATTCTGCCGAATGAGAAAACACGTTATAAAATAAAATAATAAAAGGATGCAGATTCATGAATATGACAGTTTTTTGTTGGTTTTTTTTTTTTTTTTTTCATTCGTTTGATGTGTTTGAGCTCTTAAATTTTGCCATTTGCCAACGAATTTCCCGTTTCGAATTCTCTTCGCTTTTATGTTATTTTATTTTATTATCAATCGTTCCAGCAAAAGAAATGGCGCTTAACCTGACATACACTATTGTAACATCTTTTAAGCTGCTGTTGTGACTTTTACTCAGGTCAAAATTCAGAACTTTTGCAGAAAAAATAATGTTGGTTTCGTGACTTTTTAAAAATATTCATACTTTTTGCATTTTTTAAAAGGCAAATAATTGCAATTGTTAAGACAATAAGTGTTCTATGCAAATCAATATTACTATGTTTGACGTAGCGTATACCTATAATCTTTTCATTGACAGATGATTTTTGATATACTCCCATATAGTGTTATGAATAATACAAATATAAATCCCTTGAATATCTGACATTTCTGATTGATAACGGACAGTGGTGATACAAAGTAAAATCATTATAAAAGCCGTTACTTTAAACAATAAAATTCGATTAATTAGAATATTTACGATCCATTGCATCTACTTTATGATATTATAAAAGTCTAAACATTAGGTTTTAATGCGATTTTTTTGTGAAATGATATATTCTCTGTATGTTGTTATCAGTAAAACAAGATTTGTTGACGTGAGATGCATTAGTTATCTGCATAACAATACATTAAGCCAAATAATTGTGTTCAATCTACAGAATATCAATACTTCATTGTTAATGTCAGGCTCTGAGGATAAATGCTATGATCCTTAAAGCTTATATATATATATTGAAATAAGGATATGGTAGATAAATAAAGGCAACAGTAGTATACTGGTGTTCAAAAGTCATTGATCCATTGAGAGAAACCAATCCGGGTTACAAACTTAAACTGAGGGAAACACATCAACTAAGAATAAAACAGTCGAACAACAGAAATCTGTGCAACAACAACAACCCCCATCATAAATACATAGAAAAGAACTTTTTGATAACGACTGCCATATTCCTGACTTATTATAGGACATTTTAGGACAAAATGGTGTGTTGAACCTGGTTTTAATGGCAAGCAAACTGCTGAACAATAACGAACATAGTCCATCAATGACAGACAGCAGAAACAGTGGCGCGCTTACGTAACGTAATCTCAAGCTTTATAAAATTATTTTCACAACGCCAATTGAATACTGAATAGATGTATATACACAATGACATATAGAAGTCATCACGACTTTGTAGAAATTATATGACATGTAAGAATTTATCATGACTGTGTAGTACTTAATATTGCATTGATGAGTCATTATTAAGGACTTAAAGACTCTGTACGTTTGCTGATCACAAGGAAGATATTAAACCAAGGGTTCCAAATAGTGAAGTTGAAATCATCCCTTCGTAGATTTTACGGACGCCATCATGAGTTGGTTGACCGTTATGGAATAGTTATTAAAGGAAACAGGATTATAATTTAGTACGACAGACGCGCGTTTCGTCTACATAAGACTCATCACAGATGATATCGGATATGTTCCTTACGTCGTAACTACAATCCCCTTCCATTTCATGAATGTGACCTACCGAATTAGACTATTTATCGGATTTTTTATAACATGAGCAACACGACGGGTGCCATATGTGGAGCAGGATCTGCTAACCCTTCTGGAGCACCTGAGATCACCACCAGTTTTTGGTGGGGCTCGGGTTGCTTATTCTTTTGTTTTCTATGTTCTGTCATGTGTACTATTGTTTGTCTGTTTGTCTTTTCATTTTTAGCCATGGCGTTGTCAGTTTATTTTCGATTTATGAGTTTGACTGTCCCTTTGGTATCTTTCTCCCCTCTTTTATGTGACATGTTAGGAGTCATCAGTACTTTGTAGTATTTATATGAAATGTAAGGAGTTATCAAGATTTTGTTTTACAATGGATCATACAACCATTATATAGTGATAGATCTTAATATCTTAAATAAACAATGCACCGTTTTATTGTGAGAAAAGTATTATAATTTCTGGAGAAAATTGAATTTGAATTGAAAATGAACTGTGTTAGGCGGTTTCCGTGTGTTCACATAATATGTAACAATTTGTTCGTGACATGATAAAGTTTTTAATTTCCGATTACAATTACTTTTTGTGATTTATAGAATTAAGCAAGTTCATTTTACGTGCATGGATGTAATAAAAACATAAATGTTAATATTTTAATTCAAATTGATGTGTTTATAATTAATATACTATAGATTTAGAACTCAAAAGATACAGTATAAATAACGTAACGTAACATGTTTCTCGTTTTTATTCTTGAAGAAAAACAATCTAATTACAGTTTCAAAAATAGGCGATTTATAATCAGTCTTTCTCCTTTACGATGTATACACCCATTAGACTTGTCTGATGGAATAATTACTTGGAAAACAAAATATTGCTAGAGGACAGGAGCTTGAAAGTTTTTTTCCTGGATTATTATTCAATTTAAATTACAACCATTATGCTTGACGATTACAAATCAAAAGATTTGTATTATATCAATATTATTCTAATAACGAGGGTGCCAGGCTAACGGATAGACCTGAGTCTTAATTTTCTTTCTTTATTTCGGAAAATTGAAAGCTTGAATGTCGAATACAACCTATAATTTGCCAGAAATCGTTTTCATGGAACAAAATGAATACTTTCTTGCATCCGAAATAAAACATTTCCCTTGTGACAAATTCAATCTTCTCGTCAACCGATATATCTAGACTTTTATTAGCTCTGTCAATTACCTAGTTCTGCCTGCTAGTCAATTTATGCGTCATTTCCTTCTAAATCGCATTTTCATGTATATATCATATTTATTCAATTTGGTGTAATTATCTTTGAAATTTAACTTCCTCAATTGTCGAATAAAAACTAACAAGAAATGGGATGCACCTTATTTTGATTTTCCCCAACTGATTTTTGGTAAATGTGGCTGTTGAGGTCAATCGGTTTTCTTTTGTTCGACTAATATGGTTTGCAAATCAGTAAATGGGAATGCAGTAAACAACACATTTAATATACAAATGAATCGGTATAGATTGTCCTTTAACTATAAAAGGTTTTACGGTTAAATTTCCGTTGTAGGAAACATCTTTACTGTATGACCCTAATGATATATTAAACCAAATAGGAAGACGTGGTATTAGTTACCAAAGAGACAACTCTCAACCGGTGACCAAATGACGTAAAAATTAGCAAATAATGGTCATCATACGGTCTTTTATAATGAGCAAAACCCATGCCCCTAACAGTAAAACCATTCTAACGAGTAAACTAAGGATATTTTGCCTTCTTTTTTTTATCTTATAACGAGAAAACTATGGATATATTACCTTCTTTTTTATCTTATTTTTGTCCTCTTCCTCCTCTTGGTCCGGAGATACAGCCCCCTTCAAGCAACAGTTACGACACATAAATACGACGAGGGGTATCAGAACAGCCAGGAATATAAGGGCACCTGCCGCAATCCCTACCATCAACAATATGTTATTGGTATCCTTCTCAGGTTCTGAAAAATATTCAATGACATCAAATAAGAAATATGAATCAAACAGGACCAGATACTAACTAAAGAAGGGCGTTCTACTTTTTCAAGAAGACATGGACATTTTTTTTTTTTTAATCCAACAATTTGAACTAGTACACTAGTATATATATTCGAAACGGTCTCTCATGTGCGTGGTGGTGGTAGGAGGGTCAAACACCGAGTGTGGGCATTCAAGACCATTGAAAAAGAAAAAAAAGCTGAAAAACAAAAGGCAGTTCACACAAAATATAACACAATTGTTTAAGGGCATACGATACAGTTTGGATATCCCCACGGTGATTTTTTTTAACATTTTATGTTAGCGACGTCATTTTCTCAACAGTAGCTGTATCATATGACCGAGCTAGTAAACAAAGAAACAACTGCGTGGAATTAACGAACAACCAGGGAGTTTGATAACATGAGTGGCTAGTATACTATTATCAAAAATAAATAACAAAATCATCGTCCATCTTTTTATTTGTTCTTATTGAGTGCAAAGGTCCTTGGTGTCATCCCTGTCTGGGTCAAAACAAAAAACTTTCGAAATTGGTATTTGTGGCTATTCGACCAACCACAAGACGCTCTAGTAGGGTGATATACCACCCGGTAGACAGTTTCCATGTGTGCTTGCACATACAAAATATGATTCAGTGTGTTGATCTAGTGTAAGATATATATGCCTTATATTACCGTCAATAAAAGAGAGACGAAAGTTACCAGAGGGACAGTCAACCTCATAAAACCATAACATACATGTAATAATTATAACTGGACGTTAACCATCCGTCAATCAACCTATTGGTCATATCCGTCTGTTGTTAAAAACTTTATTTAGTACATTTTACAAATGAATATACATATTAAAAAAACGACAATGCTACAAAAAAGAAAAAACGTTATACCGCAAAAAGTAGTGTGTGTGTGTTGAAATTGAAGCAATAGTTTTTCTTATGATCAAAATTAATCTTAAAAAGTTTTTTGTGATTTAGGCGCATTATTACCGTTTCAGTAAAAGAAGAATAAATATACCAGATTTCTATGACAACTTGCCTGTTGTTTCTTCAGTTTTATCATATTCAATCATTTCTATGCATTCTTCATCAGATAATTCCATGTATGACGTTACCATTCAGAGAGGTTTGCATTAGAGATAATTGTATTATTTTGCAATACGCACACTATTTAATAGTACCAAAATCACCACATCCATATATCGTATTCCATTAAGAAACAATTACGACTTTGAGCACATTAAATACGCCCATATGATGTAAAGGTACCCAAGAATAAGAACATACAATTTATAATTCGTGTCTCCATTGTGAAACAATACCTTTATTATGCAGTCTGCTATTAACAGAAAAATTACCAATATTCCTCATATCTGATTGTGCTATAGTTGTATCTAAAGAACTTTGTCATTATTGGACGACAGAACTGGACAGTAATACAATTATCAAGTGATTCGTCTCAAAAGTCTATTTTATAGCACATTGTTTAATCATTGCCAAATGTCAACGAACGTCTTATTAGTAGTAAATAATTCCAATCACCTGCACTGTATTTTAAGTCTTAGCAGATTCCACAGTAAAATGGAATATATAAGTGCAAAGGGAAAAAAACGATACTGCAAGCAAGTGTTTAAAAGATTTATCATGTTCAGTGGCATAATTGCGAATAATGTTAATGTACAAATTCTGAGACACTAGGGGAGTAAAATTTATCTCAATATTGATATTTTGGGGGGGGTTTTTAATATCCTTCCTGAATGCGACACATGTTATCATTGGAGCTTTTTGATTTACCCAAAATAGCAGCTTTTAATAAAGTGCAAAAATGATCAAACGTCTTCGCAAAGTGCAAAAAATGGCCTTACATGCGGTTTGGCAAATGGCATAGAGGATAAAAATGCATATCCAAGTGAAGATTATACTTCAGTGATTGTCCAATATTAACATGAAAATTCCTGAAAATTTAAATGCTTTAACTATAATACTCTCAAACTCAAGAATACGATAAAGTGCAATCAATATTATTAATTATTCCTGCTAATGAAAGGTTGCTGACATTACTGTCCAACTTTTATCGGTGAGATTACATGACCTTACAAAATTTTCAAACAAATATGAATAATAAAATAATATTGTGTAGGCGTTAATTGTGATCTTTCTGATTAACATGCTGGACGGTTCAACGTGAAATATAACAATAATATCAAAAGAACAGCGTTTTTATTGACCATTTTTGTTTTAGAATATCGACAGCGATTAAATGGAAAGTTCCAACCTTATACCAAGGTCAAGAAGATTTTTGTTATCTTTGATAGTCAGCTATAAAAGGCCCCGAAATGACAATGTAAAACAATACAAAAGAAAAAACTAACGGCCTAATTTATGTACAAAAAAATGAACGTAAAACAAATATGTAACACATAAACAAAAAACAACCACTGAATTACAGACTCCTGACTTGGGACAGGCATATACATACAGAATGTGGCGGGGTTAAACATGTTAGCGGGATCCCAGCCATTCCCTAACCTGGGACTGTGGTGTAACAGTACAACATAATAACGAACGATAAAAATCAGTTGAAAAAGGCTTAACTCATCAGATGGATAAAAATACAAGTGGACATAGTGTATGGTTTTAGGGAAGAAAAAAAATATACATGAGCATTCAATAAATTGAATATGAAAATCGTCTTTTAAATCATATTACCCATTGCTCGCTAAGCAACTAATATCATTGAAATTACAAATCAAACGCACCGTTTGCCATCATAAACATAGTAATTTATTTTTAAGTATTAGTTTATGCCTGTGTTGTAAAATGTTTAAATTCAGATTTCTGTGAAGGTTTTGATATGTGACTACATGTATTATTAACTCAATTTATATTTCATGTTTTTTTGTCAAACGTATTTCTATTTTTATTTTTGTTTATTGTCTATTGCAATTGTGTGATAAAAAATCAATGTACTGATTATGCCCGTAATGGGTCCACTATTGGAAATAAAATATATCTATCTATCTAAACGGCTTATCCCTCTTTAGACCCTGGTTACACCCCTATTTATAATGTTGGCTTCGTTATCCACAATCTGTCTTTGTTTGTTTTCTGTGCTGTGTTCATCTTTCCGTCCTTTTTTCTGACGCACATTATGTTTGTGTCTCGAATATGTGAATCATGTATGACTTTAAATTCATGTTCATTGACTGATATTATTTATTTGTACTTATAGTTCAGGCTTAAAACTGAAAGAAAATGTAAAGTGGGAATTTCTTGCCAACTAAGAACAGAATAGTTCAGACATATCTATATTTAACGGAAGGAAACAATTTACTCTCTAGTTTGTCAGGTTCAATGGGACAAAATTGTATTTTATTTTGCTTTCAAATTAAGATAGCCGTGTAGTATTAAACACAAACTACTCCTTCCTATATTCAAATTCAACTTAATCATTTCAGTTTTCAATATACTAGTGTTTGTCTTTTTGTCTTTTTCCTATTATGCCATGGCGTTGTTAGTTTATTTTCTACTTGAGTTGAATTACCATTTGGTATATTTGGCCGCTCTTTAATAACAGATAAAATAAAAACAAACAAGGAGCAATAGGGATAAACGGACAAAACTATGGCCAAATATAATTACCAAAATGTTGAGATAAAAGTTAGTTATATTTAAAAGTAAGTCTGATTAAACTCTACGTGAACTATTTACAGAATATATACCGAAAGATATTTGGGTATTAACCTTAATATTTGGACTATACAACTTATCTAGGTTAAAACAAATACTTGCAAAACTTTAAAGTGTCTTAATGCACCATCGTTGATTACAGTCAACAGTTGTGTTCACTTAACAACACCTTCGATTTCGAAACCTATTTTCTTTTAATTAACATGTGTCTGTATATGTGATGCTGGTCAATTAAACTTGTGACTCCGAAATAGATATTGAATGGATATTTCCTAATCCATCAGTCGAAAGAAAAAACATCTCAAGATTGATATGTTCAAAACTTTAGGTCAAATATGGAATTTTAATTTAATCACAAAATTCCAAAACGGCAATAACTTGGTTCTTAAATTGATCTATTTTAATTTTAAAAAATCTCTTCTTTAAAAGAGAACATTTTTAGCTTCAAAATCAGTACATTTTGGATATATTGTCAAAGTACGATGATTTTGTGCAATTTTTGGACCTGAAAGTTTGAGGAAACACTTGGTCACAACCTAGGATCCAAGTTGTTCTTTTGCCAAGAATTGCAAATGATGATATTGAATCCCTAGATACAAAAACTTAATGCCAATTTTAACCCTTCGTGAACTCTATTTGTCGGGAAATGTTTTTCTTTAGATTTTTCATGCATTTAACATATACAATTAATTAAAGCTTGCTTGTGGACAATAATGTAATGAAAAGAAAACTAGGGGTTAGCAGTCAAAACTGTTATTTGCACTACATGGATCTAACTAGAGAATTTCGAAAGTCTGACAAAAAGTCAAAAAGAGTAGCGAACAGAAATACAACTCTAAAAGAAGTAAAAATAAAACGTTACCTTCCAATGTCGAGACTTGTGTTGTGGACGTAGATAAATTTGATTGTTGTGTGGTAGGTGTTGTAACTTTAGTTGTTCTTGTTGTTGGTAGTGTAGTTGTAGTGGGAGTAGTTGGTTTGGTTGTTTTCTGCATTGTCGTGGTTGTTTTCTGTGTTGTCGTGGTTGTTGTTTGTGTTGTCCTGGTTGTTGGTATAGTTGTAGTAGTAGTTGGTAAAGTTGTAGTAGTTGTTGGCTGTGTCGTAGTTGTCGTGGTAGTGACAGTCGTCGTGGTGGGCATTGGTGTTGTTGTAGTTGTTGTTGTTGTCGCTGAAATGATATAGAAGTGTATTAGAGTATACGGAAGGAAAAACAGACAGAAAATTTGAGAAAAAGTCGTGATGAATTCAAATGCATCTATAATTTTGTTAATTATAAAAAAAAAATAGGAAGATATGGTAGCATTGCCAATGAGACAAATCTTCACAAGTTGTAGGAATCGTTGTTGTTATTGTTGTTGGGATGGTGGTAGTAGAAGTTGTAGGCTGTGTTGTTGTCGTGATGATTACAAATGCATCTATAGTTTTGTTAATCATGAAAAAAGGAAGATTTGGTATGATTGCCAATGAGACAAATCTTCACAAGAGACCAAATGACACAGAAATTAGTAACTATAGGTCACGGTACGGCTTTCGACAATGAGCAAGACTCATACCGCATATTAAGCAAAGCCATTTACTGACAAATGTAAGCCTTTTCTCACTGCCGTTGTAAATAAATCACTGTATTATTATCAAAACAATTTTGAAGAGAAGTTTGTACTTTGAGGCACACATTTTTTAGTAATTTCATGACACACAAAACACTAACGATAAAAGGATTCTTCAATTATTGACTTACAAAATGACTTTTTTTTTTAAAAGCCTGACATTGCAGAAAAATATACCAATAACAATTACAAATAGCATGATTTAAAGTTTAAATAAATAACATAATAAACAAGAAAACTCAATAACTATCTTCTACAAAAAAAACCAAAATTTTTTCAATATGTAATAAACCCTATTAAGACATTGCATGGGTGTTCGTGGGTAAATTGATGATTAAATCTCAAAATATTGGAAGTGGGTTTTTTTCAACAAAGCAGGTGCTTTTTTATTTTTTATAAGTCAAAATTTATAAATTATACAAACGATTCTCGTCTAGAACTAACATTTACAAGCGTTTTAACACTGAGACTATTTAAACAGCATTTGTTAACTGAAAGCTTGTAAAGGGTTGATTGACTTAACATTAATCATAGGAGATTGAAAAGAATCCTTCAAATGTCACACAAAATCAATGTACAAAATATATCCTGGATAAATAAAGTATCAACTACAATCTCCATTAAATCAAATCAAAGTTCCAATTTCATTAAATGTTTAGAAATTGATTTTTGTAATTTAATTTGTAATAATGATGATACCTACTTAAGTGAAATCAGAAAATATATTGTTAAGAATTTATATTTGTGTCGTGCTGACTGAGACGTTAAGTCTTTAAATCATCCATTTACAATAAAACATTATGTATCTTGTCATAGTCCAACAGACTATTGTAACTATCATTTCCTTTCAGGCGGCATATTAATCTACGATATAAATATAGGAATTCAGAAGTTTTATGGAGATATTAGTTATTAGAAAGCTACTGGATATGGATGGAGAAACGATTCTATGGTATCTCGCATAATAAAACAGATTTGACTCAGAAGTTATCAATATGATGGATTTCTCAAGAGATATTTTTTTTATTTTTAAAATCCACATTTTCAAATAAATTTATTTATATACTGGGTATTAGTTACATTGTAAAAACAAGTGAACACAAGAACAAATTATCTGAAAATCTAGACGCGTTAATAAGATACTTTAAAGAAGCTACTGCAAACGAAAGTGTGTTTTTTTTTCGATATTATAATATTATTTTCCCCATTTAAGATGAATAAGTACTGTTCCAAGCAATATAATGATACAGAAAACATGATTGGCCATATAACTGACGTTTTAGTCAAATTCAATGTGTTCAAACTACTGTAACAAATATAATATGAACGTTAATTCTAAAATGATTTTATTACTATAATGAAAATCAGACAAGTAATGTGATACATAAGTTTAGGCTTTCTAAAAAGCTTTTTTGTGCTTCGAATATAATAATTTTGTCCCTTCTTTTATTTATCGATATGAATTAGGCTGGACATTGAGTAAACAAGGTAAACCAGTAAAGACAAAAGTATACATTGATCGGGTATCGGGTCGGATCTCGAATACCTATATTGCACTTTTGTTCGTATCTAGAATCTATGGCCGAGTTCACTTGAAACTCTTCAATCGACTTCAGAGATAATAGATTATCACGTGAACGCACTATAGTTGATATTCGGAACAACTCTAAGCAACTCTAGGATAAGGCCCTAACCAAGCATAAAAAATAAAATATTCTCATTGGTTTGACGTCATTCAAGAGTTTTTCGAGTTTAACCCTGGCTCGGTGAGGGTTGGAACCAGGGTACGAGGGGTTAACTCGAGTGGTTCAAGTAAAATCGTTTTGTTGAAACCAGAGTAAGTAAAGTTAACTCGAGAGTTTCAAGTGAACTCGGCCTATAACTCCTGTCCATGTTATTATCCCAATTCTATATTTCTATCTAGCCAATATAATCTTTCTCACATCGTAAGGCAATCAATAAGAACCAATATGTGTTGAGTGATAATTTCAAGATGACGTGCATATCGTACGAAAATACTAGCTTTGAATCATCTAATAACTTCGCGCCATGATGCGACAAGCAACAAGAACCATATGTAAAGCAATTATTCGATCTGAAATATGTGTAATTCGTTCTCAGTACGAATTGAAATATTTGTTCTTGTTCTTTAAAATTTAAAGAGAATATATGAGGTAAATATCTATAAAGTGAGGTTTGAAAACTCCTCATCGAATTGATCCATTTACTTAATTCAGAACAGTAAAAACAAATATTCATTAAGGAAACGGGTATTCCCTTATATATGGTTATATTAATACTACATCTTCTTATATATATATATATATATATATATATATATATATATATATATATATATATATATATATATATATATATGTAAGACTCAAATCGACGTCCGGTCTCTAATCGACGTCCGGTCTCTAATCGACGTCCGTTCCTCAAATCGACGTCTAAATATGACGTCACAAAAAATAACATTCCAAATCGACGGCCAATTTTTATCCTATCTCAATCGACGATTTCGAATTGGACAACTATCCACCATAGTTCAAATAAAGTGAATGTGAGCAATTATAAGCAACCGTTCGACTTTCAACAATGATAAAAACCCATACTTCAAAGGCAAGAAAATTATATCTAAATAAACAATAAAACTTCAGACATTTCTACATCTTTTGGTATCTATATTATGAAAATCGCTCATACGGTTACTGCGTAATAAATTTTGGAAAATATCGATTTTAGTTGAAATGATAGGACATTTTTTGAGTGAGAACTCACTTTTGTCCTATGACTGTATATGTTCCAGACCGTATGAGTATTTGGACCGTACGCGTACGGTCTGGACCGTATGCGTACTTTTTCAAAATACGCATACGGTCGGACCGTACGCGTACGGTCCAACTAATAATAAGAAGATGGTCAAGTTTATCAGATACAAATGTAAATAACAGATAAAAAAATCTTATATCTCAAATTAATATAAAAAGTTCAATTGATATTGAAATAAAAACTTAATATTCTAACTTTTTAAAAAGGTCACGCTAGTTTAATCTGTTAATCTCCTGTAATTAGCATGTCAGTAATTAATTAAAGGCCAGTATGCTCATCGAAATTGAGGTTAACGGATGTAAACAAAACGCACAAGGACAATTGTTTTATAATATTTGAGAACTTTAAAAAAAAAAATGTATATGCAAAGGAACATGAATGGACCGCAAACATGTTAATGTAAATTAATAAAAAAAACATAACATTCCTTGTGGTAGTTAGTGTCAACTGCAGTGAGAGTACAAAAATGGGATTCAGATATAGAATTAAACATTCATTTAATTTCAATTGTACGCTTATTCACTTACCCATCTGATGTAAAAATAGCATCTTGGAGAACTAAAGCTACAAATTTTTGGTTATTGTTTATTTTTTTTAATTTAACCCATATGATACCAAAACATGTATGGTCAGCTGGACCGTACGAGTATACTCATACGGTCCGACCGTACGCGTATGGTCGGACCGTACGAGTATACGTATACGGTCCGGACCGTACGCGTACGGTCCAAATACTCGTATGGTCTGGAACATATATACAACATAATAAGAGCATCATCAACCAGAAACATCATAACTTTTTGCGAGGTTTTTAATCTTTCATTGGAACTTCTCATGATACGAAGTTACATTTATGATCTATATTGGCATACTAGTCTAGTATAACAATTTCGCATTAATCAATACTAACGTAACGGGAGTGTACTAATGGGTATAAAGCCGCTGTATTTTCCTGGTCCGACATCGTTGATAGCTTGCAAAATAAACTGATAAGTTGAATGTGGTCGAAGTCCACTGACGGTATAGTGTGTATTAGCTTCTCCAATCACACTAGCTGATTTTGTTCCTGCAAGACCGGGTCCTCTGTAATACAACCTAAAATAGACAAAGAAATGAAATGTTATTAAAAGGCTGCTACATCGAATTAAACTTACCACTGAATTGGTATAAGTATAAGCAAGAGATGCAACATGTAGAGCAGGATCTGCTTACTTTTCCGGAGTACCTGAGTTCTCCCCTGGTTTTGTTTTAAAATGGAAGTACGGTGCCCTTGCTTTTTCTTTAGCTTTAGCCGGTTTCTATTGAGCTTTTAGTTTTTCCATGTCCTTGTTGATTTTTAGCGGTAACCGTCTTGTTTATCATTTGTCGTAGAATGAAATTCAAAACAGTGTGGCTGTGGCCATTGATTGACACATTAAATTCATCCATTGACTGGGACAATTTAGGTGAACGTTTGTATGTAACGACCACTGCTCACTATGTACTGTTTAAAGACACTTAAACTATGGGGTCACCAAAGGTTCTCAACACCTTAATAAAGTAATTCGAAAAATTAATCAGAAATAACACGATGTTTTGATTTATATCAATTAATTTTTCGAATTATTTTATAATTAAAGGCGTTAAGAAACCTTTGGTGACTAAAACAGTGTAGCTACAGCTAATCAGTTAGAAATAATAAATTCTTACTTGTATCCTTTGATGTCTCCATTCTTGTGGAATATATCTAGCTCATCCCATGCTATTGTCAATGAGTCTATACCTTTGTTTGATGCATGGATATTACCAGGAGCAATTTCTGGTTCTATAACAAGTAAAATTGACAATACTAGTGTTTTATATAATAATTATTTAGTTTCCATTGTTATCTAAAAATATTCCGCAACCAATGTATATAGTTAAATGCACATTTGGATGAGAATATTCTTGGCCGGTAACTGTTCCTACTTCTAATTAGGGTTTTTGTGTTTTGGACTTTGGTGTCGCTAACAAATATTTGATCGTAGCTGTTGATTCTGACAATGAAGTAGTTAAAGGAACGCTCATCAAAAAAGTAATGTGATTTATTGGGGGAAAACTCCAAAATGTGCAGCGATCTACAATGGCAACAGTTATATGTCAACACCAGGGCCAAATTTGATCTTGTTGTATGATCTGAATGATGTTGCTAGTAGTTGAAATATTTCTGAACACTGATAGTATGAAAAATCATGTATATCATAAATTTTATGATCATAATTCTTTTAGTTCGTATATCCAGGGCATATTGCATCATTCACATCCTCCTCGTAAATTTTCGCAATTTTGAACAACATATTGATACATGATGAAAACCTTCAATGTCTTATTGAAACATTTATAAAATTTTAGTAGTCAAATGTTTCGAATTTCTAAACGATTTAATGAAATATATGGTGGTTAACTTTATATTCTTACTTCTTCATTCACGTGAAAGTAGTATGTTCACCTATCGTACTCATTAGCCAACATAGAAATAAGAAACAGTTTACTCCTAATTGCTCGGGTGCTCCAAAAATCAGAAGATACAAGAAACTGCATAAGAGTATAATTGATATCATAAGAAAACATAAGGAGCACTGTTGAATTTAGTACACTTAATATTAAAAAAACTTTCATAAGAATAAAGACGTGTATGATACGAGGTGTGTTCTGCTGAATGCATTGACATACTTTCGTGATCTCATTGACAACTTTATTAAACTATACAAATAGTTACACCATACAATTGTAAACTTACTTATATGTGGATGAGTGTAATTTATTGATGTTGGATTCGAAATGATTCCAGTGGCTGTTAAAGCTTTTACAAAAATATTGTAACTAAATCCTGGAACTATTGGGAATATTTCAACATCATCAGTTGTATTTCCGGTCACGTCTTTGTTTTTATAAGTCTGAAGTGGTAATAATGAGTTGAAGTAGACTCTGTATCCTGTTATAGTATAGCCACAATTAGTGTTTTTTGTGTCCCAGACTACGTGAATACTCTTGGCACTTTTTGTAGTTACTTTAATTCCAGAAGGATCTGAACCACAAAATCCTATAAAAGACCAGAATATATACGTAATACACATGAAATAGTATAATAATGATATTCATATTAAGTTTGGGTTTATGACATAGTCCAAATTCATTCGAATACGGCATTGATAATTTTTGTAAATAGCATAAACTGTAAGTTCGAATATTTAGATAAGTCGGTAACTCTTTGCAAATTGTTTGCCTTTTTTTTTTCACTGCAAGGAGAGATAGAGGTGCATTCAAATAAACTTTGTTTTCACAGAATTATTTTCTGATGATATGCAATTATGCGCTTTACTCGAGAAACAAAAATACTAAATATGACGAATCAAGAGTGCAAGACATGTGTAAGCAATTGTATATACATGTTTTATTTCAACATTTTATCTTCAAATATAAGTATAAAAATCATTTTTTTAAAATACAAAATTATGCATTGCTATATCAAAATAGGAGCTAGAAATAAACAATATAAATCTATATATTCAATAATCGTTACAAACCTGAAACAGGAACTATACAATAAAAATAAAATAATCCTGTAATTAAAACAATCTCTTTAAATGTATTATGCATAGTATTGCACATCTGAAATATTTTGACTCGAAATGATTTATGGGAATTTTCTTTTGAAATCTAATTCCAAAGGTTTTTATATATACGAGATTAAATGAATTTCAGATAGGACAGATTCCATTGAAGGGGTCTATGGTTCTGATTGGTCGAGAATCCAACACTGTATTTATAACAATACGCGTGGAATGGTTACTAAAATTAAGACATATTATGAAATTTATTTTTCCAATGGTCGAAAGTTTTCTTTTCAACAAATGAATCCGGATGCATCGTTTATCATAATTTAGGTGAAATGTACATAAACAACATAAACAATTTACCTACATTATCAGCTGTCAATTCTATATACTATAAGTTTACTTTAAATCTAAGCCCAAGATCTATTTAGAAAATCACGCCTTTTTATCTAAAAGTCTCCCATAAATGGTAAAGCATTGTGTCTCTTAACTTACATTTATTTGACAAATAATTTGCCTGATATGAAATGACTGTTAAATATTTTCATCCTTCCGTCTTAATCTTTAACAATACACAAATTTGTAATTACATGGGTAGGGATTTGTGATATCACATGTATGACGACTTTTATACAGTTGGTACAAATTTAGGGAAGATAGTTTATGATATCAGACCCTACATGGGGTAGTATGTTGGTGTAGAGTAAGAAAAAAGTTTATTGTCTTTCACTTTTCAAAACAAATGATACCCACGTTTACTTTATGAATGTTTTCCCTTCGATCGTGATTTCTGGAACATCGTCGGACAATTGGCTTATATTCCTTAATTTTGATATTTCTGCTTCACAAGAGAAAGTAATTAACATAATTTGCGACAAAAGAGAAAATTTGTCTTTCCCTACAGTACATATCTGTTCCTATGTACTTTGTGACAAGAATAAAGATATATATATATACTGTGAAGATCCTTTGATCACTTTATTTGATTCAATTTGAATCAATATCATCAATGAACAAACTGGTTTGAAAATTACTTAGTCAAGGATTTAGTTACAACAAATTATTCAAAACCTGTACTGAGGTCTGCAATACATGCAAGCAAAACATTGGTTCGTTTACCGTTATCTACAAAAAATATTTTTGCGATTTTGTTGATTGCAGAGCTAGTACAATATTATATGATTATTTTTAAAGTTAATTGGTCCTTTGAAGAAACTTATTCTTACGAAAGATATTAGCATTGTAACCAATAGAATTATATAGCTCAGTCTTTAGTCTTGTTTTGTTTTGTGTACTGCTGTTTGTTTGTTTGTCTTTCTTTTTTTATCTTTCGCCTCTCTTTTAAAGTTAGCATGAGGTCTTTAATGTTATAATAATTAATTAATTTTGCGTAATAAAAATTGTTTCATATTATTAACCATCCAAGCGAATATTTTTTTTTTTTGGAGATCTTTTTTTTTTTATTATTTCAAAACTAGTGTTGGAATCACATATTTGACTTCCATGGATAACTTTACTTTTCTGATGTTTTAATTTATCATAATGTTTTCTAATAAACACAGTTTAAACTAATTATATTTTGGCCACGAGCTGTTATATTTTCAAATATTTTACCTCAGAGTCGGTTCCACACGGCAGTGTTTATGTTTGTTTTATTTGTTAAATTAATGTTTAATTAAGTAAAGTTGAATACCTGGATTAAAGTCTCTATTGAAACGTGTAATTTATGTGCAGAGTTATCAATGATACCCGAATCAAATAGTGATCTCAGTGGCGACATACATCATTCCTCTTATCATTTACCGTCGGAAATTGTTAGCATTAAGTTTGCCAAATGTTGCACTTTTAACAACTGATTGGCACTTTTTCTAACATTTTAACCCTTTGCTATATAGAAACATAAGTCACATAAATAACGTATAACCTTCATTGCTTAACGACAAGCGTATAATGATTGAACTCGATGGAAAAGAATATAGATTACGATGCGATTATACTCTAATGACGTGTTTAATTGGATTATACAAAAACGTGTCCTATAAGAATATCATAACTGCCCCTGTTGTAAATATCAAAGTATAAAGATACATGGATTTTTTGTAACTCTCAAATCATCTTGCATGCTTAAACATAATAATTTATTTAAATTTGACAACTTTCTATACTGTTATAACATTGCAAAAGGAAGAAGCTGCTACCTATATATATGTGTGTACTACGCAACCACAAAAGGAAATATAAATTTTCGCACTTATAAGATGTTATAAGGGAAAATATGCCAAGGGAGCATTCAAGACCATGGACAAGAAAAACGACAAAACACAACCATTTCCAGAAAACCCTTAAGATTAATCAACCACAAACTTCGTAATCTGGGACATAGATATTTCATAACGGTTAACAAACTATACGCAGACTTTTTGTAAAGAAATGGAAAGTTCACAATCGGATATTCAAAATTATATCTTTTTCTTTGTCAAATATGAAAAGTTTTACAATATGAAATGGACACTAGTTTACTACAATTACAGAATATGCTTTGAAAACTCCTCTATAAACACATTTACAATATCTTTTACCCACGATAACATTGCCAAGCAGTTCAATACCAAAAAGTGTAATGACCTTTATATATACTAGTTCATAACATCTTTTATATGTCAGAAAATGAGAATATGTGGCACTTTTGTGAGATTTTATAAATTTTAGTGCATGCATATTATATTAGTGCATTCAAAGAAAAAAAAAGTTATCAACTTTTCTCTAAACAGAAAATACAAATTGCGGAAATTAGGACTAACTACTTAGTTTGTTATTTAAATTTACTACAAAATTCTTTCATAATTTAATATGCACTGACAACCCTGAAATGATTAAACGTTATAATTTTGAAAACTACGTCAATTTGTTACTTGGACCGATAAAACTATACTAAAGAGCCTAACGAAATCGATGACAATAATCCTAACAAATTGTAAATAAAATGTTAAATGTCATTTTGTCTTTTAATATGATGATATCAGCTAATTCAAAATATTAAAATTGGTTACATTCGAACATAAGGACCTAATCTTCAATTTTACAAAAATTCTCAAAAAATAATACAAATATGTTTTCGAGATAACAGAAATTAGCATACATTCATAAATGATTTTTTTTGTGACTTGGTGACACAAATATTTATAAGGATATATGATTATTTACAGAGATAAAAGGGTAAAAGACGAGTTTGTAAAAGTACAAACCAACATCACGATCTTAATAGGGATGGACAAAGTCATACTTAAATATTGTATGACACAACATATTAATGAATACATATCTATACGTATTACGATTAAAATACCAATACGTTGAATTTGTTTAAGTTTAATGGCCTTGATATAAACCCGCTGACAAATGGGACACATTCGCAGCCGTCTACCTTTTCTTTGTTCTAGTCATGAACATGCATGAAATACATGCCACTGGACGTTAGGCAACCAACAAACAAGCAATCAATCAAAAAACAAGTACTGTCACTCTTCCAACAAAACATTGTTTTAAGGTCACAAGAAATATTGAGATGCTTTATGTTGTGAATAGAATATTGATTATTCATTTTATTGGTTTAATTTGAAAATGTAAAGAGATGTGGTATGAAATTCAACGGGACAACAATCCGGCAGAAAACGAATGCCGTGGATTAAAGTAACTTTAGGTAACCGTACGACAATTAACAAAACCCTTACCGTGTAGCAAGCGATACAGACCCTAATAAGATCAAAAGAAAATGTTATCCAAAAAACAAATTCAACAGTCTGATATTCAATAAAACAGTGAACGAAATAACTATTGCAGAAGGTATCCAACGACAACCAATGAATATCATGCTGCTTTGGACAGTTACATAAAAAGTTTCTGTGAGCGCTTAACTCTCCTCCTCAGATAGTGATGTTACGACACCTCATAAGAACAAATAAAATTTAGAATGGAAATGGGTAATGTGTCAAAGAGACAACAACCCGACCAAATAAAAAACAACAGCAGAGGGTCACCAACAGGTCTTCAATGTAGCGAGAAATTCCCGCACCCGGAGGCGTCCTTCAGCTGGCCCCTAAACAAATGTATACTAGTCCAGTGATAATGAACGCCATACTAATTTCCAAATTGTACACAAGAAACTAAAATTAAAATAATACAAGACTAACAAAGGCCAGAGGCTCCTGACTTGGGACAGGCGCAAAAACTGTAAACAATCATTTAAATAACTTCTGACTCGTCAGACCGGGCGGCGCAGAGCACACAACAACTCATAAAACGACAAAAGGTGCAAAAAACAGAGTACTGTTTAATATGATAGTTTAATTGTTATTTGGTTATGTGATGTTTGGCGTTTTGAAAATTGTTATATTCATTGAAAAAAGTAACACTTTATCAAGCATGCATTTGTAATTGTATTTGCTTATTATCAAGATTTGTTAACAGTTTGGTACAATTGTATTCAGTATTTGTACTTAATAAAGTTAATTACGCAATAACTAATAAGAGTGCCAGCAAGTGCAAACTATAATAGACAAATTATTGATGTTGTTTGTATACGTCAATTTTCAGTGCTCAGGTAGATTGTTTGTTCAACATTCTTTTTGTTAACAATTCTGCTCCGTATGCAAAATGTAGCTACCTCGACTATTTTCGTCATTGCCAGAGACCATTTTGATTAGATTTATAAGTTCAACACAAAGCTAGAAATAAAAAAAAAATAATAATATAGGGAAACTTGGACATATGTCAACAGAACTATGCAAAGGACTCAATAATTCCTAATGGTCAAGTTTTTAGTTTTTTATGTTGTGTGTTGAAAATTGACATTTTTGTTGGTTTTTGTTTTCTGTTTTTGTTTTCATGCTTTGGCGTTGTCTGTTTATTTCGACTTTTGTGTTTGACCTATACAGATCTAGAAACTTTTGCAGTAATGCACATAAAATTTCATATATTCTTAACTATTTATCCTCACAGTTCACTTTCAAAATGTCTATCGTTTCGGGGTGTTCTTCGATTTATAATTTGCGGTTGCTATAATATTTGCATTTGGCAAAAACCAATAGTGTATACGTGACCATTAAAACAAACTGCATTTACTGCATACTTTAAAAATTGAAATTGATTTTTTTTTTAGTCATGCGGTTTCCGATCATTTTGAATTTCCCCTCACATTTTTTGGACGTGGCGTATTCTTTTATTTTACTTTTGAACTCTTGAAATATTACGGAATATTTTCGTATGTATTGTATTGAAGGTAACACACATTTCATACTATGGAAGATTTACGTCTCTTGCTATAGATTGTGTTTACCGTGAATCCTTTCTAATTTGGCATATATTAAAAATTTATCTTATAAAAAAAAGAAAAAGAAAAAATAAGTTTCAATTTGTAATTTTAAATTCAAAATGTCTTTTTATATATTCTACTGAATGAATATCAGTTTGCATTGGAAACAATAGTTGTATAAACATTGTGCTTCTCTGAGTATCAATGCAAAACAAAAAAATAAAATGCAGTAAAATAAATCTGTTATCACCTGGGCCCAGTTTCACGAAGCTGTCTTAGGACTAAGACATGTCTTAGGATGGTCTTACGACATATCTTAGTCCTAAGTGGGTTTCACAAAGCGGTCCTAAATTAGGACATCTCTTAAAGTTGGTCATAAAGTTAGGACAACGCGAGAGGTGTCTTATGATGGTTTTAGGATAGTTATACGTTTATTTATATAAATTACACTCATTTTTATATTAATTTTGAAAAAAAATATCTTATTATTATCTTATTATCTATTCTCCTGTTCCTGCTTAAAACATATATACATTGACGGATTATCAGGATTTGTCAACAATGAAAATTCGATGTATTGATATAAAAATGGCACGATTTTATCTCTTAACCTTTTATAACCAATAAAGTCGAAATTGAATTCAACTCACTTGTACCAAAACAATGTCATAATTTTATATTCTTTTTTCTTAATTTTGCATTGAAAATTTCATATTTATATTGTTGTATTGTTTAAAGATAATTTATATATAAATTACTTTTATTTTTTTATATTTATTTTGCAAATTATGTCATTATATTAATCAATACGTTTAGAATAATTTATGGTAAGACATACTACATTTACATGATTTTTTTCCGTAGATCATATTTATATGTGAAAATTTAAAGAACTTGCGACAGGTTTAGGATGTCTTAGCTAAGATGATCCTAAGACAGCTTCGAGACGAGGTCTGAGATATGTCCTAGGATAGTCATAAGAGGATCATAAGACATGTCCTAGGATATGTCTTATGACATGTCTTATGATAGCTTCGTGAAACCGGCCCCTGGTGCGCATGCGTATTTTAAACAAATTAACAAATTGATCTTTGACAAACAACGCTAAATGAAGATTTGACTGAATTTATTCAAGTCAAAGATGATAAAAGAAATAAGATTAAATTTGTAATGTGGAATACATTAAATGTCTTTTTACATATAAAATTAAGAATGGAAACGGGGTAGAGTGGGGCGCTCATATTCGCCGTGGACACAATTTCGCCGTTTTATGATTTTGAGGCGTAAAAACTTCAAAGGATGGTTGAAATGGAAGAAATATGCCGTTAAATTATATTTTTATAACAAATATGATTGTTTTTGAAAATGGTAAGACTAAATTTCGGCACTTACGGCAAAGGACCGAAAAATGGACAATTATTTTCAGCCAATTTCCTGAATGAAAAAAACGATTTCAAAGAAGCATTCCTTAGTAATTCTTTGACTGATTGCCCTAAATTTCAGTTTTTTACGCCTTTCAAATGTCTGCTATTCGTCTATAATGAAATTTATTTGATAAATATTGTTTAAAGCTGCAGTTATTTGGTTTCAGTAAATAGATATGTAAAAACGGCGAATATGTGTCCCCCGTTGACAAAAAAATAGGAAATTTCATACACCCTTTAATCCAACTTTTCAGATGATTTTACTCAAAACAAACACGTTTTCAAGCTAAGAATATTTTGCATTTGAAGTTATCTTCATATAGAAATATCTGTATACTTCAAAAACATAAAGACCTAAACATAAACTGAAGAAAACATGGAAAGATATGGCGAAAATGATCACCCCACTCTATATAATTTATTAAAAACATTTGAATTGAAAATGATACAATATGCTTAGCCTTGAACTGTTTTTAATATAAATGTAAAAAAAAATCAAAAGCAGTTTAGATGGTTATGATTTTTTTCGCTTTAAATGAAATTAGAAATAAGACAATCAAAGACAAATTCTATAGAAATTCAAATAAAATAGCATTTCGAAAATATATCACTGGTTGTGAAAAAAAAATAATCAGTACGTAAACGAATATTTACAGAGATTATATTAAACAGGATGAATGTCGACCACAATAATAATACAGGGACTGTCATATTTAAAAATGTGCAAAATAAAACAAATAAAAAGGACAGAGACTCATTTAGGTATTTCAAAATAGTGTTAATAATTGTAGATTTCTCAGAAATACGTGACATGAAGTTCTACATTCCAAACTTAACATGCTCTTTTCTTTTCTTCTAATAAATCCGGTGCAAGATGAAAGAGATTGTTTATAAACCGACAACATCATTGTTTAATCAATGTATGTGATCTTCTTTGCACCTATTTGACATATCATTCACGTTAGTTTAAAGGTGGGGTAGTAGATGTGACAGCCGGCGTTATCTGTTACACCCCCGTGATGCATTGCACGTATTACCTTTATTTTACATAACTTTTTTAGATTTTTTTGTTGAAAATGCTCTTAAAATTACTGATAAGAATTTCTAATTTATTCGAGCGCCACTGTGGCGTCTTTTGTAGATGTAACTCGCGCCTGGCGTACTAAGTTGTAAGTCTGGTATATTTGATTACGTTACAAATAGTTTGGGCACTACAGATATCATAGGTTTTCTGGATTTCTTAAATAAGTGAGATGTTTCTTTTCCTTTTAGGACAGATTTCATAAAATTTAATCATGAAAAAATTAAGTTAGAAGTTATTAGACTTTATAATTACATTACATGTATATTTCAGAAGAATCTGTTATTTTGATTGGATAACAACGCTTGTGCGTCATACTAAAATTCACCTTCATATCCCAATGAAGTTTAAAATTCATGCTGACACGTGCTATCAAAAAAAAGTGCACATGTTATTTAAAGAAATAAATGATAAAAATCGTTTTTTCATGAACATGTAGCGAAAAAATGTAACTATAAGTCTTGAATGTTTCTTTTAGTAATTTCATAGGGTTTTAAAAGCGTTGACCGCGCGCACATTTTTTGAATGAAGCGCGAATGTACTTCGGTCAACGCTTTTACACCCAATGAATTTACAAAAAGAAGCATTCAATTCTTAAATGATCGAATGATATCAGTAGCTCTTCACTTTTAGTCTTGCTTTAAACTTTTTAAAATAGATGAATTGATGACACATACAACAATAAATACGACAGACGCAAAGTACCATATATGTATTTTAATCTGTACAATTGTAAGGAATACTCTCATCATCAAGGTAAGTTAAGCAGTTTTCCATGAAATGCAAGAAGTTTTGGGTTCCTTACAAAATCGTTAGACAAAATATAATATATCCGGGCATCCAGGCCAAAAGTCAGATAATCAGAATACATATTGATTATAGTTTTAAATTATCATGGTAAGATATAATAAAAAGATGTAAACAAGACACTAAATAATTCCACGAGAAGAAAATGTTTAAAGTTAAAAGGTATAAGCAGATCGATCTAACTATGCTTATGATGATAATGAAAATGATAAATTAACCAAAATGCATTGTCCTCTTTTTGACACCGAACGTGTCTTCTTTAGTGACGTACAACAAAATCCAAAAGATGATATAAGCATGCTTTTTTATTAGTTTTTTTTTTAATAGAAATGATTCCAATTTAACTTTCACAGTCTGCATGGGTCATCATAATTGCGTCATTCTCAATCCTTTAAGTCTTATAAACATGGGGTTTTCAAAGTAAAGTCTGTGATTACCTTCCTACACTTAATGTACTTCACAAAGAGAAACAAGGAACTTATTTTGTGACATTTGTTCGTTTGTTTTGAGTCAATGTGTACACTTTGATATAATTTTATGACATATTATTAATGCATAAAAAAATAAAACATTTCAATTAAATCCGCCTTGCGATTCAGACATTCTTATGTTTTAAGAATTAGGAAAAGTTTAAATCAACAAAAGGGAAAATAAACACCGACTTGTTCAGATCATAAATCAATCAATATCGGAAATCACGTCAATTTCCCAATCAACGATTTGTAAGAACTGTCAAATTGTTAGATATATTTAGTATAGAGAAATTCTAAATGGTAATACATGTGTAGATAAGTAAATATTAAGCAGGGTTATCAGAATTTAAATATCAAAGTCATGTGTAATTTGTTGCAAATCTGTAGCAGTAAATATATAAGTTTCTTTTTTGTCGTTCTAATGTCGTGCTTTTACTGATAAGGCACATCAACCCCCAAAGAAGGTAATTTGTATCATGTTGAATTTAGCATTATTAAAGGTGTGCAATAAATCAGACGGCAGAGTATTAACGGCATTAAAAGTCCAATTTAATTTCCCTCAAATACATCTATCTGTTGACTTATAGTCTTCAAAATCATTCAAATTCATTCTCGCTCTTGATATGTATATTATACTGTAATCTTGAGACAGAAAGATGGGGTCAAAAATGCTAAAACTCTTAGGCCCCGTTCACATGCACACATGTTCGCATGTATGCCTATGCATTTTTGCACTTGTACTTAGAAAAAAAACCTGTCCTAGTTGTAAATCGTGCTTGTGAACGCAAATGCAAACGTATGCAAATAATTTTACAAACAGTGCAATTTTGCATCACCAAAATCTTGTTGCAGCAGTATAATTGGACAAATGTATTAGGTGTATGTAACATGTGTATGTGACCACATAGTAAATAAAAGTACCACATTTTTAAAACTCCAATCAATAATAAAGCGGCTGTCTGTCCGTCTATACACGTCTGTCAGATCGTACTTCAAATTTGGTTTTACTATAAAATAATTTTAATCTGAGTGCAACCTTACTAGTTCAAAGATAACAAGACCAAAACCAGGTATAATTCATAATTTTACAATCCCCAGCGGTCACTAATACATCAGTGACCGTGAGCGCGCTGTAGCTTGTAAACCTGGAATTGATAGTGAATAACAAATACAAGTTAATTCTAATATGGTTATGTTCATATGATACAGAAATCGAGAAAATACTTCAAATTGACAAATTAAAACAACAAAAATAAGGGATTTAGGAAATGTCCCTAAGTACCAAGTGTATGAAGTAAAAGTCAAAGTTACTATAAATAGACTGAATTAAAAGCAGAGAATGTTATTATAGTTAATACCTCCACAATCTTTATTGCGAGTGCAAGGAAATATTTACACAACGCCGGTCTTATGAGTCTAAACCTTTTTTTCTGTCCACGGTTCAGGAGAGGGTTGCACGCTCCTGAAACATTTACCTCGCCTGAGTTTAAGCCTGTCCTAAGTTTGGTGTTGTTGAACCGGGCACGCGTTTGTTTTCACTTTGGAATCGTTTAATGTAATGTCACATTTGGCCCTTTTTCATGACCAACTTAACTTAATTCTAGGAAAAAGACAGAGGTTGTGCACTAAACAGTTCGATTTCATTTATCTAACTACAAGTATACAGACAATACAGCCATTCTAGTAAAATGTAAAATCACAAAAATACTGAACTCCGGGGAAAATTCAAAAAGTCATTAATACTTTTAAAAATTGAATGTCCTTTAATTGAAAACAAAGACTCCTCTCGCCCAAAATTTGAAAGTTTAATAATAAACTAGCAAAACGAATATTTGCAAGAAAACATGTAAGTTTCAATTATGGTTATTATTTAATGATTCATGTATATTTATTCCCAAACTATGAATAACCGTCTGATTGAAAAGCGCTTCCATCTTCAATAAATCTTTCCTTCAAGATATTAAAGCATATGCCTGCATCTTTGTAAAAGTCTATCCCCCCCCCACCCCCCCCCCCCCCCCCCCCCCCACCCCCAATTGATTTTTGAAGTTTCTATTTATTTTGTATAACCCGGAATCACATTACCCGACTATCAAGTTTAATCTTAAGAAAAGAAGTACTAATTCGTTTAAGGCCATAGTGTATCATATGCAAACATCTAAACACCAAATGAACGCATTGCATATTTGTATTTATATATACATTAGCAAATTTGCACCTGTATATATTTGCATGCACGTGTATATTTTAACCATGTGGACTGAATTTTAAATGTTAGTCTATATTTCTCAATTAATCGATTCTGAAATACGTGATGTGGTACCACGCGTGTGGTGCATATTAACGTTTTCATTTATTTATTTTTTATATATTTTGGTTTTATACATATTCAAATAAAGCTAAACTATACGTGACTTTCAAACCACTTTCAGCTGCAAAATCTACCAGTATCTTCTAAGGTTGAATATCTCTTGATTCAATCTCACGTTGTAGTAATGAGGCTCCCACAGGGTACCCCCTCAGGTCGCAAGGTCGCTTTTAAGCTCGTCGAGAGGTCGTTTTTAAGGGAAATGTACAGGTCGTAGGTCGTTTTTCCTAACACAGAGAACGGAAGATGGTCGGAGGTCGTTTTTTCCAAATTTTACAGGTCACAGGTCGTTTTTAGAAGGCCCTCAGGTCGGAAGTCGCCTCTAAAAAGCCCAGAGGTCGCAGGTCGTTTTTGACCCTGCGGGAGCCTGGGTAATGTTAACATAAATTTACCAAAATGTCGATAGTAATGATCGGTTCTGAATTGTTTGCTGTGGTTCATTACTAGGGGTTTTCGAGGTTTTCTAATATAGAAATTATCACTCAAAGACCAACTACAACCTTCAAACCAACTTTCAGTTTTCAAAATTCATTATCAGGCTTAAATACTTCTTACTTTAACTTAGTTATATCCTTGTTATTATGAATTTGTCTGTCTATTGAGTGCATGTTACTTCAATTAATATTATTCTTTTAACTTGCATGTTTCAATGAATATTATCCATATCAGTATCTGAAGTAGGCATATCTTTTGTAAAGTAGTATTTCCTTAGATTGCTATAGCAGAAAAACTGAACATCAATATAAATATCATATATAAAATCTATATAAAATTGTATATTGTATATATATCATTATAATAGTATATGTACTTTAAAAAAAAACATTTTATTATTATTTTTAAAACTCTCTGGGAAAATATTTTTAACTCGAACTTCAATATAACTAGCTATTGCCCAAAAGAACCAAACGTCGAAGGCAATGTATAGCACTATCGGTAGATATCAATAACTAAACAGAAACCAAAAAGTTTTTTTTTTCAAATTATCCTCTTTTACCTTAATCGCATTACTTTCAAGTACCTACTAATTTTTGGTAAATTTTGATTTGTTTGGTATGTATGAAATATATACCAGTGGAAATTGAGCAATCATTTAAAATTTTGAAAGTTTGGGAAATTTTAAATATGTTTTACATTTGACTCTTTATTTTTAACTTTGAATAGCTTTCTTCAATCTCTCGATATTGACCAAATTGTTTATAAAATTCACTAAAAAAAATGACCAGCCCTTTTCACGTCACATTATTTCATTTTTTCCTTAGTGAAAACTGTGAGAGTCATCTCCTTTATGCAAATTGTAAATTATAACATTAATACTTTATTGGCAGTAAATGATATTGACGGTAAAATTGTTAGAACTACCTTAATCTTATATTTGTTCACAGCGTATAACTGAAATGAAATTAAAAGTGTTTTGGATTGTTAAAGGTAACATCTGATAATACAAACTTTTCAATTCGTCTTAGCTCGGCCGGTTCCGTACCATCATCTAGAAGGAGAGAAGCGGATTCTACCGATGATTACCGAATGAAACTTTTCTTGTATTGTAGTGCAAGGGAGAGAATATGTCCAAGGAGGGATAACTCAGTCAATCCAAAAGAAATTCCTGTGATGCATGATCATCTAGAGTAGTCCTTCATGGTCATGTTTGTTGACTCTTTAAGAGTTTCTTCCAGGTGTATGATCGTTGGGAGTTACACATGACATTTCAACTTTGAAATCAAATCAGATAACTAATGGTGGTCTTTAAGGACAGTTGCCTCATTGGTAATCATCTCTTTCCTGTGACCATGACCATATGCTGAAATATATTAAATAGCGAGCGCATTCTAAACAGTATCTTGATTTATCATATGTTCTGCAAGAACAAATTATTTGGGACGCCAATAATCGTACATAACACACTTAGTTGAAATAAGTTTACGCATACACTAGTAATTCATTGGAGCAGGAAGTAGCACATGAGCCATACTTTAAAGAAGGAGGAAGCCGGTCATATGCTACTGATGTAAAAACGAGCGTCGCATAGCTATATGAAGCAAAGTTTACTACCTCACTCTCACAAAGCATACAACTTTCCACCAATTTGTGCTGAAGATGTATGCCTCTAATCAACAGCAGTCACATAAATAATCACCTGGTTCACCTGGAATTCCTGATGAAGTATCAGTCAAGATCAACGACGTTATATTATCTGCTTTTCATTATACTGTATCAACCGTAATAACACTTAGAGAGACATTTGCTGTATAACAGATATCTTGAAGATCAGATTATTCTGCGAATTGACCAGATTCTTGCTGGTGGATAAGACATGTCCTACTTAGGATACATCACAGCTATAGTATTGAGTTACCAGTAGCAGCAACAGCTGGTAGTCTTCACCTTTGATTTAATTTGCTTGTACCGAATATCAATTACAACAGATAGGACCCATTACTGCTTGGTACTGACATCTTAAAAGAATTCAAGGAAGATCTCAAGTTACGTTTTTGGCTCAATATTTCTTCAAGATGCCAACCTACACACCAACTTGTACCTAACCTTTCGACGTGTTTTATTGAGAGAGAAGGAATTACAGAAAAGGTCTAACAGATTGGGCCTTGTTAAATCACCTGATGGAAAAGCCATCAAGAGTCTTCCAAACAGAGATGTCATTTTCCATGGTTACACAGATCACGAGTAACCATACAATACAGTATGTGCCATGCTACAACCAACCGAGAAAGCACCTATTCCAACTGACTTAGATTTCGCTCCAACATTGTTGTCCTACAGTAACAGAAACAACAGCAATATTCCAGTTCAAATAAGCAACTTCACCATCAGAACAGTAACTATTTAACCGAATGCCATCTTATGCGAGATACAGCCAGTTTCAGAAGTCGATATCTAGATAGATACTGGGTTAGATGATGATCCTACACATTAAGTTACCCTGCCAACGCACTTACCAGATGCACAATTAAGCAAGGAAAAGATAAGATCAAACAGTTCAGAGATGTTTTCAGCAAGAGAAAATTGATCTCATCGACGAAAGACATTTCAATCATTGACATCGCAGTATATCTCCAACCATGATCAATGAAGTACGTGACATCTTCAATAGTTGTTGGCCGTTGGGAAATTTTCGGCGCCCTTATTCACCATTATCTTTCAACGTTGTTTTATGCCACAAGAAGGACGGAAAGCTGAAAATGTGCATAGATTATCGACAGGGGCGGATTTAGGCGGGGGCGTGGCGGGCGTGCGCCCCCTCCCCCCCCCTAAAATTTGCAAAGCATGGGTTGTCCGGACGTAATAAAGTATCAGACGAAAGCAAATGTCGTCGCATTCAATCTGTTTTAACATTCAAACAAGTTTTACAATATAAACAGTAATTTAACAGAATCATTTAACGTGATTACTAATCAACTGACCTTTTTTTTGTTTATTTAGAGGATGAACACGTGATACCAGACGAGCTAGACGTATATTATTATAGCTCTCAAAAATTTGTGTTTTCTTCGAACATCTAACCCTTTTTTCTGGTTTTTCGTATGGATTGATGTTTCAGTTGGACATGAGAACATTTTAATCGTGAGTTTTCTCATTTTTTACCCATATTGACTTTGATAAAATTCATTACTTCAAATATGTACACAACACCACAAATGAAAACTACTCACTAAGGCTAAATATGATATTAAATAATGAGTCAAATTAACAAACTAACCTCTCGCTTGAACCATAATCTTTATCTAATTTCCTTAAGAAAGAGTCTAACTGAGACTGCTTTCTTGGTCGTGCCATGATGAAATAACCAACCGGTTACCCAAATAGCGGGTAGGGCACTTTCACCTTCTTCGTGGAAAAGTGATGTAGGGATGTTTTTGAACTTCGATTATCAAAGAAATTGTTAATTAAAACTGCAACTACAATGTCACAATTGTTTTTTTCTAACTGCTAAAAGTCTATGATATTTGTCATCAAACGCAGTACCGCATTTGACACCTTCCTTTGAAGTGTAACATGTTTATAGAACTTAAATGCAATGGTCACCGTAGGACCCCTATGAATTCCACAGACTGCCATTTTAACTCGTTAACAGTCCAGCCACTTATCGAAGTTCGATTGATGAAATAATTGAGACTTGCACCTGAACATGTGTTTCATCAACCTTGATGACTGGATTAACTTCTCTCGATACCTACGAAGAAACTTCGAGATAGTGTTATGATCAAAGAATTTTTTCAGGAAAAAGTGAAGTACATTGGTCATATAGTGTCGCCACCTCTAACATCTGCAGATGAGGTAAGACAGTCCCTTGGTTTTATTGGATACTACCGGAAGTTTATTAAAGACTGCATATTGCAAAGCCGTTTACAGACCTTATGTCACCACCTTAGAAGACGAGAAAACGCAAAACTATAACCAGCTTATACAACATGAATATTTGGGGAACCACAAGAAGATGTATTTCAATAACTGAAGTCGTAGCTCCAATGCCACTCGATACATGGATTTCCAAAAACTCCAAGCTATTTGAACTTCATACAGATACATTAATGCTTGGACAAGGAGCTGCTTTGTACAAGCAACAGAATAAGATTGTCATCGCCTATACCAGCCCAGGTTTGGGAAAATCCGAGACGAGACGAATTTCTATCCACAAATTGTAGTTCTTGGCGTTACTGTAAGCAGTAATAAAAAAGTTCCAGGACTTCTTATGTGGCAACTGCGTCACTGTAGTAGCTGACAGCAATTCACTCACCTATGTCTTGATGTCAGCTATAAACGTGATGCTATCGGACACAGATGGATAGCAGATCTGTCATATTACATTTCCAAAATTGTATACAGACAGGAAATGCGAATGCAGATGCCGATGGATTATCAAGACTCCCAGCAATACCTAGAGGTAGTAAGAACACTCAGCCAGTCATTGAAGGCCATCTGTAACCTCCAACATGCTCAACCCCATAACAGAGATTACTTCGAATGCATCTGTGGATCCTTCATAACCATCTCAGAAGTTAGTTGTAGTTAAAACCTAACTATGCAGAGACCGATTCATCAGAGACTGGATAATCTGGATAAGTGAGCATGGTAAACCAGATAAACTATAACTGAATTGTATACCACTCAACAAACTTGCTGTTTATCCCCTATTTGTGACATTTTTACCTATTGTGTCGGTTTGTTTTGTTCACACATTGTTGTCAATATACTAGTAATGGAATTTGATGCAACTGTCATACAAGTGAGAGGTTTAGCTAGCTATAAAACCAGGCTTAATCCCCCATTTTCTACATGCAAAATGCCTGTACAAAGTCAGAAATATGACAGTTGTCCATTTGTTTGAGTGTTTGAGCTTTTGATTTTGCCATTTGATTAGAGTCTTTGATTTGAATCTTCCTCAGAGTTCAGTATTTTTATGATGTTACTTTTTACAAGGAAGATGTGTCAGATGCACTGCCTTAAAATGTTGTTTAAAGACATTACAGAAGCACCTAGACTGAACTATTTAAAAAAAAGATCAACATTGGTTTTATAAGATATTTATTCTGCATGGATATACATATCACTTTGGGGAAAGTTTGACATCATACGCAAACATCCCATAACAAATTGAACGAATGTAATAGGGAAGGTACTAATGAAGCATCAAAAACAAAAATAATAAAAGAAAATATCATTAGAAGATTCACATTTCTTCTCTAGCTAACTACCATTGGCCTTCATTCTCACTTTGTGCATTTAAGGAATGATAAAAATGTCACCAGGTAAAAAAAATTGACAATTTTCTGCTTACATTAAAAATCTTGATTGATTATTTGTTGCTTGCTTCAAGGTTCAGGATGATGCTGAACTAAAAAATATTAATAATTCAATATTATTACATGTAGAAAATGTATCTATATCAAAAAATATTACATGTATCTGAATCAAAAATCTGATCATTTGTACATGTGCCGTAAAAAGAAACTTTTGATTTATCAAACACTTTCTTTCTGACTTTTGGATTGAAATACACTTACTTTGTGAACTTTGATGTACTCTACTTTTATGAATCTGATTTACATATACACTACTCCAAAACTGGTTTACTAACTATACAATGGACCTATTCATTTGTACTGAGTTAGTACAAGTAACTGGAATGTTCTACATGTTCTATATATCAATTAGTTGTTAGTTATACATGAATCAGAAAAAGTTATACACTTGTAAGTTAATGGAAATTGTTAACTTAAAATTTATATGTGAAAATACCTCAAAACTTACAGTATACAGATAGATTTAACTATGTTTAACCCTTATTTGATTTTTTCAAAATATCATTACCACATTATTTCATTTCAAAATAAGAACAATTTTATCATGTATGTTGTGCTTTGATTACATTTTCATACAAAACAACAGGCATCTTCTAGCAAATGCTAAAATTTTATATAGCTCCTCAGACTGACATAAAAAAAAGTTCATATCATGGAAAATACAAATGATTTCATATGAAGGGTAAATCTTTTACAAACTACATCTCTTATTTAAAGCAATCACACTAAGTCAAGATAATTTTTATAAAGCTCTTACAAGCAAACTCCTATAATAACAAACTAGAACTTTAATCAAAAACCCAATATTTATAAATCTGTCCTTAAATCTAACTTTGTGGTCAAAAATTCTTTCTAGTATAATTATTGTACTAAAACTGAGAAACAACCAATCAAACACTGGACTTGGTGCTTCAAGTTCAAATTGTTTACTGAGTCAACATTTATTGCCAGGAATTTGTCTGTGGCTAGTGCTATTTCATAAAACTTTTCTGTCTATTGAAATTCTACTGGTGGTTATAGAGTATCCAAATTTGAGAAAATGAGTGGGTCTTTTCAGCTTCAAATAGCAATCAGAGGCAAAAGTTTGTAAGACCATCATGACCATAGATAATCTGTTAACTGATAGGAAAATTATGTCATCAGGTTTTCCATAAAATTGACAGTGAAAAATATTCTTAACAAATTAAAAAAAAAATCTTATACAAAAAAAAAACTCTAATAAACATATACTTGTGTTTGAGGTTTCTTAAAAATATAATGCACTGTGCACAATACAACTAGTGTCATACCTTAATAATAGCACTAATTGTACATGTGTTCTTTTATATGAATACACATTCTTCATACATATAAATCTAGGTATTAACTTTTATGTAAGTCTTTCTTAATACACTGTAATAACAATCATACATTGTAAATCAACTGTATATGACATTGTACTTTCAATATTCTATAATGAGTGTTATTCATTTCAATTCACAGTAACACTAGACTTAACTGAAGTTTGCAACATTTTAGCAAGTAATAATACAATGACTCGTGTTTATTTTTGATGTTTCGTACAAACAAATAAAGACTTGTAGCCCTTTTCACAAAAAATCTGAAGTGTAAGGAATATTTTAGACTTGAGATACATTTTACTCCTAAGATTTTTTGTGAAAAGCAGAGGCAGATTCAGGGGGAGCCCTGGGGGCCGTGCCCCCCCTTTTTGGGAAAAAAAATTGGTTGCTTATATAGGGAATCATTGAAGCGTGACTGGAGCGGGCCTCCTCTCAGGTCAGTCAGTGGGCACCCACTTATGAAATTTTCTGGATCCGCCACTGAAAAGGGCTACAGGTCAATTAATTGGAACTTGTGTACAGACCATTTGCAATTGTTTTGTTATGTCATGATAGAATTCGAATTTTGATTGGGCCAAATAAAAATATATGTGTGGTTCCAGTAACCCTACCGTCCCTACTTTTTCGGCTTAAAAATAGCCTACCCTTAAGATTTTGTTGTCATTTTTCATTAAGCACTGTTAAAGTCAGAATGTTGCTCCCATAGACTCAATGTAAAAAAAAAACATAAAATAAAAAAAAATCCCTACCTACCTACCCTAACTTTTTTTCAGATGTAACTGGAACCACACATAATTTTTTATTTGGCCTTGGATATTGAAAAGCAGACACACATATATAAGACACTGTAGAAATACATTCACATCAAATAAATACACACAAAAACTAATATATAGGTAATAAAGAAAATCCAAACAGAAAACTGCAAATATTTGCTATCAAATGATTTGTTTTTAATTTGGATGATTTTAACATACACCATGATTCATTTTAACATGATGATTCTTTATATAATGTTTCTATAAACTCCAATGTAATGAGAATATATATGTCAAAATTTGATACATGTACCTCCTATTAAAGATAATAAATCATTATCTATTGAAAAATTTGACTGTTCAACAATTTAGAATTTTTGGTACAATATACATGTACATGTAATAATACAATGTTGTTCCATATGTATGTGTATCAAATTCAATGTATATTGTTAATGTTGTAATGTTACTTTTTTCCAATAAATTAATTATGTCAGAACTATTTTTATAAACAATTCTTACCATGTTTATTTTACATTTTTTTGGGGTGGTTTAATTTTTTAATTAATTTTTTTTTTTTCTGAATATTTTTTTTCCTAGACATGCTGCAAATGTGCAAGGTTAAAAAAAGTTTCAAAGCTATAAATGAAAAAAAAAGCAAATTGATATACATGGTATTTTTAAAAGAGTTTGTAAGTTTTAAGTGTAAAAAAATATTCTTATTCATACATCATCATGATCATTGTACAGGTACATTTGTAAATTACAGCTCAATTAACCTCTTCATCATTTTCATGGCACAGACACAAACTTTTTAAAAATTGATAATTTGACAATTTTGTGGTTTCTCTCTTTTTTAATTGTGTATACATGTACAACATGTACAAATGAATCTATAAACAAAATGCTGGCATGAAGAAAATAAAATTTATAATTTCTCTTATTTTGTCATTATCATCACGATCATGATTGTATAAAATCTAAGCAGTTTATCCATGTTATCATCATGATCATGCTTTTATTTAGGCCAAATAAAACAGTGGTTCCAGTAACCCTACCTTCCCTACTTTTTCGCCTCAAAAATAGCCTACCCTAAAGATTTTATTGTCTTGTAATAACAAATATAAACCAGATTAATTCAATAGATATAAACCAGATTAATTCAATAGTCAGAAACAGAATATAATTTGTTACTTTTACAGTCAGCAATAAACAAAATTTGAATCTGGTTTCACAACAAATGTACCAAAAACAAATTGTGTTGTCTTACATCATGTACTGGTTTTAACAATGTTCCTGATAATGGACAATTTACAATTCAAATTATATGCATTGCCAAATTCTTTGAAAAAGTTTGATTTTCAGTCAGTTTATAGTTTTTGTGCAGATGAATTGTGCTGATATCACATCATGCACAAACTATGCTGATATCACATCATGTACAAACTGGTAATTTAAATATAGTAATTAATAGTGACGCTCGTATGTGTAGCACATAATGTTTAAGATACCCTTGCAGCCTTGCTCCTTACATGTACATTTGTACCAAAAAAGTAAATATTAACCCTTCCCTTTCCTGCCAATTCCCAAATTAATTTATGGATAATAACCATCTGGAAAGACCATACATTGTATGTGATTTAACCCCCACCCCTAGCCCTTCATGTACATGCGCATCTGTGGACATAAAAACATTCAAATTGTCAACACATGTACTATTTTCATGTACATTTTGAAGTATAAATTTACATTTGTAAAATGTAGCATTAATAAATATAGAATTGTTTATCTTAATACAATTTTACCCATTAAACATGTAAAAAGTATCTATACATGTACATGATGTATGTGAACAAAAATTTTAAGAAACTTTTATTTACAAAATATAAATTTTGCTTTGGTTCTTCTTGAATGAGGTTTTGTTTTGTAAACTGCTGAATTTAAGAACTGATTAATTTTAGAAGAAATATCACATTCAAAAGCATTTGATAATCACTTTACAATTCATTCTAATGCATTTCTATAAAATTCTCCAACTTTTTAGGAATCTGTCCTTTATATGATATATTACATTTTACAATTTTCCGTGCAGATAGACATTGTAGCGTTAAATAATTTAATGGTGAAACTATATCATTAATCGACATTCCTCTTATCAATTGCATTGGTGTTTTTCTGTCTTTGTTGCATCTGTCTAAGTGAGCTCCATTCCTCAACAAGGTACGTATAACCTCTGACCTACATGGGCGATTGCTTGAGGCTATATGTAAAGGGGAATTTCCATCAAGGTCAATAGCATTTACATCAGCACCAACGTCCATTAGAAGTTGGGCTACGTCGGCAGAGGGAAAGGAACAAACAGGATATCGTCCAACATTAGTTGTCTCCCTTGAACACGCCAAATGCAACGGAGAAAACCCTTTAGTGCCGATAGGTTTCATGCGAACTAGTTTATAAACCACCTCTTTAAATGAATGTTCTTCTGACTTTTTCATAATCTTCTGTAAACGGCACATTAAACATAAGAGATGCATAATTATCACAAGTAATCGGCTAAAATGGCTGCTGTCTTTATCAGCTGTTTCGTCAGCTTTACCTTTCTCTAATTCCATTATCGCACGTAGTAACACATTATGAATGTCCTTGAAAGCTATAGAGTGAGCTGGTCGGTTCCTCCATTCAGTCATCATAAACGAAAACAATTCTGCAAACGAAAGAAAACTACTTTGTGTGGTTGGACTTAAAGGTTCTAAAACTGTCTGCTGCATATCTAATGCATACATCCAGAGCATTATGCATCTCTCAAAATTACCCATATCTGCATATAATGCACCTCTGTAACGTATATAGTATGATGTATCTGGATGGGCGGGGCCCAGAATTCGTTCACGCACTAAAAGGGCTTGCATTCTCATATCATCAGGATCGGAAATAAGTTCATCTAATTCATCCAGATTTGTCACTTCTTCTGAGTTTTCATACGCAGCTACCTGTGAGCCCTGTTTTGGCTTTGGTAAGGAAGGATCATTTGACCGATCTTCCATAGCTTGTCTCCAGAAGTTGATAGCACCTAACATGTCTCTTTTTTTATCCACATATGTTGCACCTAGTAATTCTAAAGCATCTATTCGTTCATGTTTTGTACATTCCTGTCTCCCAATCAAGAATTCAACTATTTTCGAAAATCCTGCCACACTTGCTGCCATTAAAGGTGTCATTCCATATGCATCTTTTTCCATTTTTGCTCCATGTTTCAATAATAATTTCATGATGTCTAAACTTCCTGATTCTGCACAATCGTGTAAAGCAGTATTTCCTGAAATAAGAATGAAAGGTAAATATGCATGTAACAAGATCACAATGATTATGATGGTTTAAGTTGAAAGACTCCAAATTTATAAAAACACAAGCAAATTTTTGCAACCAATAATTCACAAAGAAATCTACATCACAGAACAAAAGTATTGGTAAATGACTTCAATTCTATACTGTAGTTAAGCCATTTCAATTGATATTTTATTGTGAGTCTTTCTATGTTATGATGTTACACTATTGTTTCAGATAAGGGTGAAGGTTGGTACCTATTAAAACATTCAAATCTGCAAAAAACATTTGTTTGCACCTGTCCTAAGTCAGGAATCTAATGTTCATTAGTTTTCGTTTATTGATGTGGTTTAAATAGATTAGACCATTGGTTTACATCATATAGACCATGTGGAAGTATGGCCTGCACATCTCGAAAACATATGATCCAATGTATAGATAGCATACATGTAGCAGCAGTGCAATTTGTGTGTATTGAGACTTATAAAAAAAAGAAATTTCAAACTACATGTATATGAACAAGTCTAGATCTTAACTCTGTGAAAGAAATATACCTATATATATATACCAGGGGTTCAAATTAACATTTGGTACTGGAAGGTCCAAAACCTTTGACACACCAAAGTGAAAGGTCCACAACCTAAATTCCAGGTCCTACTTTTAATTAAAATATTTTATAACTCAGTAGGATACAAAATTAATGATGTGCTTTTGGAGTTAGGTTTAATAGCTTGTTTCATTGTCAGCGTCACTGTTGTATAACATGTTTATTTATAAATGTAATTGTCAGGTACAATGTATATTATGAATTCAAATAATCTTTATTTTTTGGTATTGGGAAAGATGTCACTGTGGGTGGGTAAGTTGTCTCAATGATTGGTAATTAATTACTAAATATACCATTATATTAAACAGTTCAAGTTCAAAGCTGTTTAAGGGTATCATATCTAGTTGCCTTATTACATGTATAGTAGTTCCTCTATGAAAATAAAGCAAGAAACGTCCAGATTTTTACTAGCCCTTCAAAATTGATAAGACATTCCCACTTAGAATTGTAGTAATATCATGAATATGTTTACACTATAAAAACATCTACATGTAATATCAACATTTATTAATGATAAAGAACATTAATATCACATAATTATGGCTTGTACATGTACATTTTGTATATTATGAATTCAAATAATCTTTCATTTTGGTATTGGGGAGGGTGTCACCACCATGTATCATCGTATAGCGGATATACATGTAGGTACTAACCAAGCGGGTGTGAGCGATTTTGATCTGGCACGGTAACGAAAATCTTTGTTTTGTTCACATAATATCAATGTGTACTTCAATCTAAACATAACTGCTGTTTTAAGAAATGATTTGGTCGTAGGCTGATGATTAGAGATGTGTCATTATTTTCCCAAAACAAGAACGATTACTAAAAACATGTGCAAATACTTGTCAAAGAAGTTGGCCCTCGTCTCATCCGATATAATTCTATATCCATTGCAATTCTTTTTCTGATAGGCCACTGTGTGTGTGTAATAAGTATAGCTGTTTCAATAATTGGCATTGGAATCTTTCATACATATGTTATTTTTCGATATTTTATCCCGAAAGAAGCGTTGTGTACGTTGTTTAGCTCACTACATAAATCCTTATGTACGGTGCATAGTTAAGTTGTTGTGTACCATACACAAAAACTTTTTTTCATACTTGTTTATTACCCAAAAAAATTTGAAGGAATGAGTAATCACAGGTAGGTTTATGATTGGTAACTATTACTTTTGCCCTCTATTAGTTTTTTTTTTTCAGATAAAATATGTAAATGTCTCAACAACTGTATCGAAATTGAAATGGGTGTTGACATTCACAACTATTTGCGCATGTACAAGTTAGTTGTTCTTATTAGAATATCAAAGTTGTTTTATGAATAGGAAAAATCAATGCGAAAATTATTTGGGAGCAAGAATTTCAAATGTTGAGAAATGTACATTGAATATTGATAAAGCAAAACAAAGATTTTCGTTAAAGTACTGTGTAAGGTCAAAATCGATAATGCCCGCTTGGTTAGTACCTATATCCGCTGTACTGATGATACACGGTGGTCACTGTGGGTGGGTGTGTTGTCTCAATGATTGGTCATTAATTACTAATTATACCATTATATCAGAGCTCACACTACTTTAAAATCATACGGAGAAGTGACTTCTTTTTTTGAAATTTTATAGTAGGGAGATCCGAGAAGTGACTTTTTTTTTTTAAACTTTCTGATGGGAAGAAGTGGTGAGATTTGAAGAGAAATGCTCAAGACATTACAATGTTGGGTTTTTGTAGTAATATGTTTACAATATAAAAATATCTACATGTATGCATGTAATACATTGTAATATCAACATTTATTAATGATAAATATAAAGAAACTTCGTCACACTTTATTGGATGTTGACATGAAAATTTGTGAACTATATGTAATTTTGAGTTTCTGTACAAATTATTTCTTGCTTTTCCTTTCTTTTCCATATACAATGTATATCTTTTGGTTTTCAATTCTAGGATTAATTCTACACAGTGGTGTATTAAACGACTAATTTTTTTGTCAGAATCATCCATATACAATGTACATGTGGCAATCCTACTCAATTATGATCATAGATGTGATCATGTATTTTGTCTCCTGCCTAAAATTTAATTTTTTTATTGTATTTGATCGGCAAAGCCAGAATTACCCTCGGAATCTGATCGGTATTGCATGTTTTCATTTCCGGTTTAGGGCATCCATTGTTTCAATGTTTCTTTTGTCAGTCAAATACGATTTTACTTGGATTTACATGTTACTTGTTGGCGATTTTCAGTACAAATCTAGCGGTTGAACAAATAAAAATTGCTGTAATGAATAATAAAGATGAAAATAAATTTTGAGATTGTTTATGGCTTTTAAATGACCATTCTGATGGTAAAAAAGATCGTTTTATTTTTTCAAAACCAAGGTGCTTCAGGCATAATTAGTAACCAAAATGAAAGTCTGATTGCAAAAGTGGAAGGTCGCAGACCTTGGATTGTAATTGTCTTCATTTCTGGTTTATGGCACCCATTGCTTTTCAATAATGTTTTTGTCAGTCAAATACGATTTTACTGGGATTCACAGATTACTTGTTGGCGATTTATGCTAAACAGCTAGCAGTTGAATAAAATAAACATTGTTGTCATGAAAAACACAAATAAATAAAGATAAATAAATTTTGAGATTGTTTGTAAATTTCAAGTAAAAAAGGTCGGCAATGTTAATTTTTATTTCCTTCAAATAGGACAGTCTGTCGGGCATACCTAGTAACCAAAATGAAAGTCTGATTGCAAATTTTAGTGGAAGGTAGTGGACCTCACACCAACGTTAATTTTAACCATGTTAACCCCTGAAATGACGTCATAAAGACATGGGAATTGAAGATCTTTTCCAGTGAAAGACAGGATTCAAGAAATTATGTACATTTGTATATGTGTATTATCAGTCTGTGTGATTAAATGGATACATTTATACATTGTAACTGTCCTATTAATAGGCTGTCCAAATATAAGACTGTGTACATGACTGTGGGATTATGTGTCAGTCAGACTGTACGATTGTCAGTATGAAGTTGGACTATAGGTCTGACCCTTTTAGCAATATACATGTACATGTATATCACTTTATAATAACATGTTTATAAACATCCATTTGATGAAAAAACACATACATTTGTATAACGAATTAACTTTTATAAATAAGGTAATCAAAAATTACTATTATGTACCTTTCACACTTTTTCTATTGACATCTGCATTTAATTCTAATAAATACTGAGCAATCTCTCGATGACCTTTGTAACAGCTTATCATTAAACAGGTGTGACCATGTCGGTTTGCAATTTCAATATCAGCTTCATTATTTACTAGGTGTTTTACTATTTCGTAGTGTCCGTCGAAACAAGCAGCTCTTAGAGGAGTTGAATTAGTGTATGTTGTTTTGTTGACCCCTGCTCCCTTTTGTATCAAATACTTAACAATGTCTAAATGACCAGCAGCAGCCGCACACCACAAAGGTGGTGCCCCTTCAATTGTCTCTCCATCAAATGTCACGGACCCTACTTGTTCAATTTCAGCAGTACATAGTTCTATGATATATTTTACAACTTCTAAATGGCCATTACGGCATGCCATTATCAGTGGTGTAGCCCCATTTGTTTTTGCGTGTACAAGTTTCCCTATTTCTTCCTTCGATTTGTGGTCGAGGAAAATTTTAAGACGATTCAATTTACCGTCCCGTGCGGCATTATAAACAACACTTCTATATTCCATAGCCTTCATGAGAAGGCTTTATTGATTAGGAGACCTATATATTGATAATTTTAAGGGCCTTTTGCTTGATATTGTGAGTCCAACTCCTCTCCTCGTTGCCAAAAATGTCAAATATGGCGAAGATAGTTTATCGCCAGGGGGCGTCATTTCCGGTTTTCCTTGTTTAGCTAAACACCGAACTATAAAACTAAAATATATACTGCAACGTACATTTTAATGTGGTATACAATCGTTTTGAAGTTTTTTTTTATTTATCAGTTGTCTCTTATTACATTATATTATGAACAGGCATAAAATGTAGTAAAAGAAAAAGAAATCTGTACTATGCGGTTAAAAGCTCATTAGAGCTTATGTTTGTCTATGTTTGTATACCTTGCCGACTCTAAATAAAGCTTATTTATTATTATCATTATATATTTTTTTGGTATCCTAAGTTAGTATGATAATAAAATAGTTCATTACTAATAGTATATCATCTTACTATTTTATGACTTATAAGTATTTAAAAATAAATTTTCTCTTTTTAAAATTGTAAGATATCAGTTATAATTTAAAGAATAATGACAAGATCTCCATATAGTAAATTAAACTGAAGAAAATTTATGTATATATTATAGCTTAAATTTTTTCCAAACCCCAACCATTTTACATTAGTCTTATAAAATATAATTTTCATTATAGTTCCCGATGTATGTATAGCACTCTTAACTAATAATTATAAGTAATTTTAATTTTGAGACCATTTTAATTCTTATTTGTAAATATATGCAGTCGTTTCTTAACATTTTCTTACAACCTGGAGCACATATGAATTATTATATATCTTTTAAAACTTCATGATGACAATCTTATGAATTAATTATGATATTTATTATTTAGTGATTATTATAACCAAATTCAGTCATCTGTATATAATTATTTGTTTCCTTATGTTTTAAGGTGTACATAGTTGCTAAAACTATACCCTTTGGGTAGTGCTCCACAATTAATGGAGGAATATACAAGAAACTGAACTATGATAGTCTTCCCAGTAATCATTGTAATAATTTTGTAAATCATAAGTTAACTTGTGATTATTCTGCCTGTAATGTGCGTCTTTAATTGACAATAAAATATATTTGATTTAATTTCCCAAATATGAATTATCTAGTTTAGTTTAAACATATTTGATTTCAGCTGAATTATACAGCAAAATGGATTAGACACAGGTAAATAATTATGAAGATTAGTTTTCTCCATAATACAATATAAAATTACAATAATAGTATAATTTAATGAACATGCATGTAAAGCAAACAGTTTATAGAACATTATACAAGTTATCATATGTATAAAAATGGGGGAGAGAGAGAGCGAAACAATATAGAAAAAGAACGTTGAAAATAATAATTCTATAAAGTTTTTCTACATGACGTGTATTTTGGACAAACGAAGAAGTTATGATGGACATCCTTAATATCTGACCCACAATGGCAAGAAGGATCACTGGTCATTATCCTTTATTGTACATCATTATTGTACATTATTGAAATACAAATAACCGGGTTTTATGGATAATGATAACTGAAGACAACACATTTTTATCAAGTTTATTGTGTGAATTTTCAAAGCTTTATATGCAGAAAAAAAAACCAGCACAATTGTAAAAAGAAAATGTTTATTTCAACAATCAGAGTAACACTCTCAGTTATTCACTATCTGGACTTGAATTGTATGATATATACCTATATGATGACTTTTATTTATGTTCTAATGTACTGTATCTACTTAACTTTGTGATTAAAAAGTCAAAAAGGGCCTTATGACTAGAAATAAAGCCAGGAAGGGCCTTGTGATTAAATATAAAGCCAGAAAAGGCCTTGTGATTAGAAATAAAGCCAGAAATAGCCTTGTGATTAGAATTAAAGCCAGAAAGGGCCTTGTGATTAAAAATAAAGCCAAAAAGGGCCTTGTGATTAGAATTAAAGCCAGAAAGGGTCTTGTGATTAAAAATAAAGCCAGAAAGGGCCTTGTGATTAGAAATAAAGCCAGAAAGGGCCTTGTGATTAAAAATAAAGCCAGAAAGAGCCTTGTGATTAGAAGTAAAGCCAGAAAGGGCTTTGTGATTAGAAGTAAAGCCAGAAAGGGCCTTGTGATTAGAAGTAAAGCCAGAAAGAGCCTTGTGATTAGAAGTAAAGCCAGAAAGGGCCTTGTTAATAAAAATAAAGTCAGAAACGGCCTTGTGATTAGAAATAAAGCCAGAAAGGGCCTTGTGATTAGAACTAAAGCCAAAAAGGGCCTTGTGATTACAAATAAAGCCAGAAAGGGCCTTGTGATAAGAAATAAAGCCAGAAAGGGCCTTGTGATTAAAAATAAAGCCAGAAAGGGCCTTGTAATTAAAAATAAAGCCAAAAAGAGCCTTGTGATTAGAAATTAAGCCAGAAAGGGCCTTGTGATTAGAAGTAAAGCCAGAAAGGGCCTTGTGATTAGAACTAAAGCCAGAAAGGGCCTTGTGATTAGAAATAAAGCCAGAAAGGGCCTTGTGATTAAAAATAAAGCCAGAAAGGGCCTTGTGATTAAAAATAAAGCCAGAAAGAGCCTTGTGAATAGAAGTAAAGCCAGAAAGGGCTTTGTGATTAGAAGTAGAGGCAGAAAGGGCCTTGTGATAAGAAATAAAGCCAGAAAGGGCCTTGTGATTAGAAGTAAAGCCAGAAAGGGCCTGTGATTAGAAATAAAGCCAGAAAGGGCCTTAATTGTGATTAAAAGTAAAGCCAAAAAGGGCATTGTGATTAGAAATAAAGCCAGAAAGGGCCTTGTGAGTAGAAGTAGTAAAACCAGAAAGGGCCTTGTGATTAAAAGTAAATCCAGAAAGGGCCTTGTGATTAGAAGTAAATCCAGAAAGGGTCTTGTGATTAGAATTAAAGCCAGAAAGGGCCTTGTTAATAAAAAAAAAAAAATAAAGTCAGAAAGGGCCTTGTGATTAGAAATAAAGCCAGGAAGGGCCTTGTGATTAAACATTAAGCCAGAAAGAACCTTGTGATTAGAAGTAAAGCCAGAAAGGGCCTTGTGATTAGAAATAAAGCCAGAAAGGGCCTTGTGATTAGAAATAAAGCCAGAAAGGGTCTTGTGATTAGAAATAAAGCCAGAAAGGGCCTTGTGATTAAAAATAAAGCCAGAAAGGGCCTTGTGATTAAAAGGTCAAAAAGAGCCTTGTGATTAGAAATAAAGCCAGGTAGGGCATTGTGATTAAATATAAAGCCAGAAAAGGCCTTGTGATTAGAAATAAAGCCAGAAAGAGCCTTGTGATTAGAAATTAAGCCAGAAAGGGCCTTGTGATTAGAAGTAAAGCCAGAAAGGGCCTTGTGATTAGAACTAAAGCCAAAAAGGGCCTTGTGATAAGAAATAAAGCCAGAAATGGCCTTGTGATTAAAAATAAAGCCAGAAAGGGCCTTGTGATTAAAAATAAAGCCGAAAAGAGCCTTGTGATTAGAAGTAAAGCCAGAAAGGGCTTTGTGATTAGAAGTAAAACCAGAGACGGCCTTGTGATTAGAAGTAAATCCAGAAAGGGCCTTGTGATTAGAAGTAAATCCAGAAAGGGTCTTGTGATTAGAATTAAATCCAGAAAGGGTCTTGTGATTAGAATTAAAGCCAGAAAGGGCCTTGTTAATAAAAAAAAAATAAAGTCAGAAAGGGCCTTGTGATTAGAAATAAAGCCAGGAAGGGCCTTGTGATTAAACATTAAGCCAGAAAGAACCTTGTGATTAGAAGTAAAGCCAGAAAGGGCCTTGTGATTAGAAATAAAGCCAGAAAGGGCCTTGTGATTAGAAATAAAGCCAGAAAGGGCCTTGTGATTAAAAATAAAGCCAGAAAGGGCCTTGTGATTAAAAGGTCAAAAAGAGCCTTGTGATTAGAAATAAAGCCAGGAAGGGCCTTGTGATTAAATATAAAGCCAGAAAAGGCCTTGTGATTAGAAATAAAGCCAGAAAGAGCCTTGTGATTAGAAATTAAGCCAGAAAGGGCCTTGTGATTAGAAGTAAAGCCAGAAAGGGCCTTGTGATTAGAACTAAAGCCAAAAAGGGCATTGTGATAAGAAATAAAGCCAGAAAGGGCCTTGTGATTAAAAATAAAGCCAGAAAGGGCCTTGTGATTAAAAATAAAGCCGAAAAGAGCCTTGTGATTAGAAGTAAAGCCAGAAAGGGCTTTGTGATTAGAAGTAAAGCCAGAAAGGGCTTTATGATTAGAAATAAAGCCAGAAAGGGCCTTGTGATTAGAAGTAAAGCCAGAAAGGGCCTTGTAATTAGAAATAAAGCCAGAAAGGGCCTTGTGATTATAAATTAAGCCAGAAAGGGTCTTGTGATTAGAAATAAAGAATTTGAATTTGAACTTATATAGAAATATAGAATGCGACAACTCATTACACTGGTTCAGTCCAATTGCGAACTGTAAAATTTTGGACTTTGATCGATCATGATTACGAAAATAAAGAGAGATGCACTGGCTTTATAATGTTATGTAAAACCGGGAAACAGTAAGAAAGTCATGGTTCTTAAATTAAAAGCAAGTATAAATCAGGTTGAATTTGTGATAGCAGAAACTATATCGAAGATAAATGAGTTATGAGTTAACACAAATAGTGACAATGCTACTGAGACTAAAGTCAGGTATCTGAAATCAGAGATAGCACAATGAAGGAGAAAATATTGTCATACATTGTGTTAAACAATCACCAATCATCAGAGATATAAGTGAATCTTGTACCGGACAGAAACATGCCATAATGACATTGTTGAAGAGATGTATTTAATTGTGTTAAGGCTCACTCAGAGATCATCAAGAATATAGTTCGTCTTTTAGAACTATAGGCGATACAGCTTCAAGTCAAGAGAGAAGTCCTAAGGTAACTTCCGTCTTTTCCTGGCAATGTAGGTGTTCCATAATCTAAAACCTCCTCAGTGAAATCATTTTTCCAAGATACGGAATCAAGATGTATGCGTATCTAGTTTGTATAGTAGGCAGGATGATCGATTATTTATCATGAGTACGTAGCATTTGTTTGGCATAAAAGCACCCATGTTTGAGATCTTTGGGTGTCCTCCACCAATCTTAATTCATGGTTTTGTAACCAGTCATCATCAAAAAGACGTTATATTTGCAATAAGTTAATATTAAACGTGGACCGAGCACTCCGAACTAATGCAACGCACAGTAGTTTGCATATATAACTGTTCGGTCTTAATAAAGTGTAAGCTATAATAGTTAAATATGAATCTATAATTGTATTGCTAAATAAAGGCAACAGTAGTATACCGCTGTTCAAAAGCTATAAATCGATTCAGAGAAAATAAATCCGGGTTCCAAACTAAAACCGAGGGAAACCCATCAACTATAACATGGAAACAACGAAACAACAGAAACGCTGAAGTTCAACAAAAAAAAAAAGAAAATGCAACATACATAGAAACGAACTATATAAATAACAACTGCCCTATCCCTGAATAATTGTGCCATGTATTGTACTTCCTACTTGTATATGTAGTTGGTATATTGCTGATGAAATATATCATCAGTTTGCTGCATTCAGTTGGTTTTGTGCAATCTGAAATTAAAGCAAAAGCTCCATTCTGTAATCTTTATATTTTTATTGCAGATTATGTTGAGTTTTATCCTGCGTATCCTTCATTCTTCAACTGTTGTGGTTCCAAGACAACCTCGGCTTTCAAATATTTGAACACGAACGATCTTGGTGATTGTAAATCCAGAAAAAGAGCTTCGGACGCATGTAATTATAAAGTGTCTTTTTAGTCTTGGTTGATATCATGGTTTAAATGATTAAGAGATAAAAAAAAAAAAAAAAAAAAAAAAAAAAAGGGCAAACATGTGAACGCCTTCTCAGAAACATTTTTTGTGTGTACGTGAATCTTAATATTATGAGTTGTACTTTCCATAAAACCGCCGTGCAGTCATGGAGGAAACTCAATATGTTTGATTTTTAATAATTGAATTCTGATGGCAAATAAATTTTGTCAATTTGCAATACTTCTCTTCCAAAATTAAACGAGGACAGTACAAGGGAGCACTTCAAACTGACTGTGTGGTTATCATACCTACTACTTCTGTTTCTCACATTTGATTCTATTGGTTAAATTGCAGGAATTTACAGATGAACTCGGATAGGTTCCAAATGTCGTTAGCACAATCTTGTCCTCTTTTCCCTTGATTATGACATCACTAAATGAGACATCACCGAATTTGCACTTGCCATCAACAACATGACGAGTGCCACTAGTGCATGGAACATAATCTAAAATTGAGAATGGAAATGGGGAATGTGTCAAAGAAACAACAACCCTATCAAAATCCAGAAACAGCCGAAGGCCACCAATGGGTCTTCAATACAGCGAGAAAATCCCGCACCCGGAAGCTTACTTCAGCTGGCCCCTTAACACAAATGTGTACATGTTCAGTGATACTAAACTCTGAAACATATAAAATTCATTCAAGACTAAAAAAAGGCCAGAGGCTCCTGACTTTGGACAGGCGCAAAAATGCGACAGGGTTAAACATGTTTTGTGAGATTTCAACCTTCCCAATACCTCTCTCCAATGTAGGAAAAACAAATACACAGCAATACACACAGTAAAAACTCAGTCCGAGTCCGATGTCAGAATAGTAACAAAATAGACTAGCAAAATGACAATGATACTGTTACATAAATTAACATAGGACTACTAGCAGTTACTGACATGATAGCTCCAGACCTCAATTAAACTGATATGAATATCAAGTACAATCCCTCCAGTTAGGAGTTTGGAATCATACCTTCATAAAATATATGAGGAGAACATAACCAGTGCTATGCCAACAAATGCATACACTTCAAAGTACCATAGTTCAACCTAGTTATTGACGAGGTTAGTATTGCCCAGTCAATAGTTTTTAATGTATAATGTTTTGTGGACTGGGTTGTCTTATTTTTGGCGTAAGTTTCTCTCACCTTTTGAGTATCTTCCGCCCCAATCCTTATATCGACAAGATAAGCATACCCTTAAATACTGTCAGTTTTCAAAGTTATATCTAGTGGGTGTGAAAATGACAGAAACGATCCAAGTTGAGCAATAGGACATTTTATTTATAAAACTACAAAATCTACAAATATAACAAGCAAGTATATGATAGGCTTATAGATTTCACTATTTTGTCAAATCAGCACAAATGAAGTTGTTGTAATCATTTCCCCTGGTAATATCTTCCCCGTAACCTGTTTCCGCCTCCTCCTCTACTTCGACCAAATTGATATCTTCCCATTCCTACAAAAAATGTATATTGGTTTATTTATATATGTATGTAAGTGTATTCTAATCAACATGAACCCCAGCAAAAACTAAGTAGTCTTATTCGGTAGGTCACACCCGTGAACAACAGGCATGACAATAATGCATTTTTGGTTTACCTTTTTTTTTTTTTTTAACTTTACCTAAACAATTACAGCAATTATAACAGAGTATAATACAATTTTCCGGAGTTGTTGAACTCAATGGTCTAGTTTAACACAAACAGTTTTTTATACTGCCATTTATCACTAACCGATTTATATCGTTCCTTTCGCGGAATTTAAATTGAATGTTTTGAGAAATTACTCTCAACACCAATTGTAAACCGGACATCCATACGTCAAGAAGCTGTTACAAAATAAATTGAAACGATGATCCACTAGCATTTCCAGGTGACCATGTACAACGAACCATGAAATTGAAGTCAAAAGCACTTCTAAATTTGTTATGAAATTTCAAAAATTCTCCTCAGAATGCAAATTTGTTCCAAGTTGCTGTGACCATTCAACCTGATAAAGTTGCAATTTTACACTGTCACATTGTTATGTCCAATGAACCATATGCATGAAATTGAGATCAAAACCGTTTTTTGGTGTATATTTTTAAAAGTTAACAGTATATATAACTGACAAGTGTACTAAGTTTTAAATATCCATGACACACATATCAGATAGTATTAAGCACCATTTCTACCGTAGTCCGAGCTTCAAAAAATTACAAACCTTGACCAGAGTAATACTGGGCTACAGCAGCTGTTAAAACCAACAACAATATGTACACAACAGATAATATCTTCATTGTCTGAAACAAGATTGCCGTAAGTTAAAACATGTCTTTCAATTTTACTTAAAGATTAATTGTACTTTGTAAAGAGTGAATTATAAGACATCCTAGAGAGGGATTTCTCATTTATAGAAAGGTTAATTGTTCTAGTCAGAGATGGGCTCGACCGAATGTTTGGGAGATGATGTTTGTCTAATCTTTTACACATCTGTTCAGCATTTACAGCTATATACAACAATCGCCAAAAACAAAAACTAAATAAATGGACACCAACCAAAAACAAAACACGTATACTTTTCCCGATTTTGCATATGAAAGATACACCGAAGTACAACCTCTGATATTATAACGTATGTAACGACATGCTCCACGGGAGGTGTTTAAGATTTACAATATAATGGTTTTTTTTCGTTACTGCATTTTGATATCATTTACATCGGTAATATAAAGTTGAATGCTGTTTTCATACAGATCCCTCTTAATGTGCCGTTTGATGTTACACTGATGAACCGAACCGTTAATGGTGTTTGTTTGAGATATCATACTCGAGTTCGAAGATATTTTCAACAAAATTCTGACGATTTATACCTTTTGAATATTCGAAATATACGTAAAATAGTATCGTAATGCATTCATCTGAACATAATAGTACGATAAATAACACCAGTTATCAATTGCTCCTTTCTGATCATAAAACATGGTATGGAGCTTATTGCAAACGTTCAAATGGAATTGTTTTAGTATGCAACTTTTTTTAACATTTATTGACAGTTAGTTTTCCTTTCCTTTAATGGCTTTATCAAAGGACTGTTGATATAGCCCCTTTATTTTCGATCATTTAACTTAATGCGACAGAAGACATTTCATCTTACCTTGTAAAATGTTACCAGCGAAGAAAAAGAAATAAATGAATATTGTGATTTTTTCCTATTTATATATTGTAAACATCTTATACAAGACGATGGTTTAAACTTCGAACTTTCCCCAAAAGACAAAAATGTGTACGGTATTTGTAAACATCTTTAATTGATGCTTAATCACTTGTTTATTCCTATTTTGATGGAGAATTGATTAATATGTGGCTTTCATGATTAAAGTACATTCTGTAATTCATTTTATTTCACGATAATAAACAATAATATTGACAGGCTATTTGGGTTAAAGGTGTGTAAAGGTGCATATTTAAAAAATATATAATCACATCTACCTAGCTTTTTTCATTCTTTTGAATCTTATATCCAATTCATAGCAAACATGTTGCACCGCACATTCGCAAATTAAGGCGTTGATACAAAACTAGTTGTTCGTACAATGTTTTGTTTTCGTATACGTGTTCAATAAGCACTATGTGTTGACTTTACTGTGTATTAAATGTTGGACTATTCGAAAAATGTATGGTTTTTAACCGGATTTTTGTGACAAAAATGTCGGTTATTGATTTGGGGATGTACGGCGGGCGGCCGGGCGGCCGGGCGGGCGGGCGGGCGGGCGGCAATCAAATGTTGTCCGTACATTAACTCATGAACCTTTCAACCGAAGCTTTTAAAATTTTAATATGTTGTTACTGACAACTAAATGAAGGTCAAGTTCAATAATGGCGATTTTGACTTTTACCGTTCAGGAGTTATGGTTCTTGAAAGATTGAAAAATGGAGTTTCCAGTCCTGTCCGTGCATTTACGCATGAACTGTTCTACCAAAGCTTCTAAAATTTTAATATGTTGTTACCGATGACAAAATGGAGGTCAAGTTCAATAATGACGATTTTGACTTTTACGGTTCAGGAGTTATGGTTCTTGAAAGTTTGAAAAATGGAGTTTCCAGTCGTGTCCGTGCATTTACGCATGAACTGTTCTACCAAAGCTTCCCAAATTTTAATATATTGTTACTGATGACAAAATGGAGGTAAAGTTCAATAATGACGATTTTGACTTTTACCGTTCAGGAGTTATGGTTCTTGAAAGATTGAAACATGGTGTTTCCAGTCGTGTCCGTGCATTTTCTCATAAACCATTCAACCAAAGCTTTTGAAATTTTTATATGTTGTTACTGATGACAAAATAGAGGTCAAGTTCAATAATGACAATTTTGACTTTTACCGTTCAGGAGTTATGGTTCTTGAAAGATCGTAAAACACGTTGTTGCATTTACTAATGAACCATTCAATCTAAGCTTTTCAAATTTTAATATGTTGATACTGACTACAAAATGGAGGTCAAATTTGATATTGACGATTTTCACTTTCAGCATTCATCAGTTATGGTTCTTGTGATATTGCCAGGACACAAATAAATGTTAATAAATCCGGTTTGCTGTCGTTGTGACAGCCTCTTGTCTTGAGATAATTTGCTCTACTCGGTTATTGGTACACATTTTCAATTTGTAAAGCTCTTCACCTTGTATTTCATTTGGCATTCCAAATATTTTAATTCGAGTGTCACTAGTGAGTCTTGTAAATACCAAACGTGCATATATCCTACATTATTATAAACTTGTAGTGCTGAATTAGAGGCAATAATGTAGTTCACCGATTTTCAAATCTCTTTAATTAAGTAAAAATATAAACTCAAAGACTGTTGGAATTTCATTAACCAAGAAAAGAGTGGGACAATGGTGGAGCAACCGTAACAAGCATAATTGCTTTACGCGACAATAATTGAGATGCATGTTGTTATGCTAAACAATTCAAGTATTCAAGTAAAACTAACATTATTAATCTACAAAACAGCTAGTTTTTTAAGTAGTGCCGATTTCAGTCGTTGATGAGACTGTGTTGCAGCATTTTTCGTTTAAATTGGGAAATAATGTTGATAAAGCATTGTAGTGTGTGTTGCTGATGAAAAAAAGGAAATTGATTCTTGGAAAGTCGAAATCATCATGTTTATCGCAGATTTTATTTGAAGTCGTTCATCTGTGACGCTATCGAATGAAAGATCAAGATATAAAACAAAATGTGATATATTAAACGCAAGTATTCATTGAGATGACAGGATATCCACGGGTGTCATTTGGTTTAACGAAAGAAATGATCGTGAAAGAATATCTAACGGCGGTCAAGTATTGAGAGACGATCGTGAAAGTTCTGGTAACGGATCGTGAAAGACATTTAATCGAGAAGACATATGAAAGGTCAATAAATATTCTAATCTAATTAATTACACAGACAAATTAACGACAAAACAAAACTGTCTGTCAAAATGGTTCAACATTATGATCAGTATGTGAGAATATCCAGTTTTAAAAGTACATAGTTATTACAAACCAACAAAAGGCAGATTGCTTCTCGACATTTCAATGACATCAAAAATGTAAACAAACATCATTTTTTTACAAATTCGACTAAAAAAACTACTTTTACCCGAATAAGGGCATTATATTTGAATTAATCAAATGGTTTTCATAGTTATTTTGTATAAACATAATCTGAAACTTGGTAAATAAAGAACTATTTACACAAAAATTAATTTTTTCGGATCGTAAAAGATCACGTACCGCTTTTTTGAAGATCGTGAAAAGGATCGTGAAAGATCTGATGCTACGAAGATGTTCAAAGTATTCTTCAATTATATCATAATTAATATTTGTTATTGGTATTGAGAAAAGTTATCGCTCAACATCCTCAATAGGTTTAAGCATTTCAAAGTATTAATATTTTCAGAAAAAATGAAATGTAAAATAGTTTGATGATCGTAGGATGAACCTTTTTATTGACATGTGAAGTACTCAGTTATCGCGAGTTATAGGATACCCACAGTTTGTATATTGGATCCTATAAACTACATGTCCGTCAGACAGGCTTCACTTGACCCCGAATTTGCCTCATTTCATGGATGAAGATTCAGTTTTGTGGTCAAGTCCGTATCGCGAATTCGTTAAACTTTAGGATACTAGTAATGTCTGTTGTTATGATTGTAAGGTGTACATTTCCGACTTCTGCAAGGTTTCAAATAACATCGAACTCATTATCACGCAATCATTAGGCAATGTTCGTTTTATGTTGTTTAGCCTCTTGGATATATACCTGTATGCTATAGCGTCAATTAGGTATTTCCTGTATGGTGTACATGTCTGTCTGCATGTTTCATATATGACCATGATGACGTCAACTGTATTTGATATATTGCATGATAGTAAGATGTCTATGTCTGGCTGTCGGTCTGGGTTCATATACTTTTGACCTTATGTTCCGAATTAATTGACCAAGCATTACTTTTACATTTGTCAGTTTCAAAGGCACTGTAAGAATCGGAACACATTTATTTGGTGTACGGGATATTTGTAGAGATCTGTATGGCATGGTATTCTGACCGTAAACTATTTTTATGAACCATTGACAATCTTAAGCGCATCTGACACTTCTAGTAAAACCCTTGATATTATAAACGTTTAACACATATATTATCATAGGTAAAGCAGACGAGACATTACAGCATTTGTGCTCATGTATTCTATAGTCTGTAGTACACATGTATATGGTTAAATTAATCCAAATCTGCGTTGTATACAAAGAACTTACGAAAGTACTGTTGCACAAAATGTTGGTTATCGTTCAATCTCAAATTACTCATGAAAGATGCCGTTTTTCTGTAACTTTTTTGTTTGATGGATATCATTTTGGTTTAAACGTTGCATATCCATATTATTGGTTAAATAGTGTCGGTCTGCCTGAATTGCACTTGACCGATTCTCAGAGCTGAATCTTTCACACTTATTTAGACACGTTTTTAGTTGTTGTTTTTTGAACTTTCGAGGTAAAGTGTTGAATAGAAAAAAATAATAATTTTAATGTTCATCCTTATCAAAAGAGTTACAGGCTTCAACAAGTTGTTTATCAAATGGTAAAAGAAATACTGATTTCTGATTACTAGTATTAAGTCTGGTCACGCATTATTTTTCACGATCAAAATAATGCGTTGCCTGATCTTTCACGATCAAAGAAATGCGTTGCCTGATCTTTCACGATCAAAGAAATGCGTTGTCTCATCTTTCACGATCAAATTTGATGGAAATTCAACAAATTCAAGATTTTCATATACAAATTAATGCTTTTTAAGGGAAGAACATACTTTAATTTTACTGTACAATCAGATACACCAAAGATGAAATTTCAACTATATCATGATAAACTGAAATATGACCATTATAGGTACATACAGCGTGTTATTTGTAATTAATTTCATAGACATGCATTGCGCCTTTTGTGTTTTTTTCATAAAGTACTGCATATTTTCTTTATCTTATTTCACAGTTATGTTGAGGAAGTTAAACCATTTTGACAGACACAATTTTTTGTTCGGATTTGTTCTGCGTTTTGAAAAATTAAGCGACCTTTTCAAAGATTCTGAACTAGAATTTACATGAAATGTCTTTCACGATCCGTTACCAGAGCTTTCACGATCGTCTGTCAATACTTGACCGCCGTTAGATATTCGTTCACGATCATTTCTCTCGTTTAACCGAATGACACCCGTGATATCATCAATATGTATATATATAAAAGTGAATTGAAGAACTTGTCAAATTTTCTTTCTTCTGGTCTTTGAGACGGTTTGAGTTTGATTAAAATACAAGTATATGTGTAATCCACAACACCACGTTTTGTAAATCAATTTAAACTACAATTGACAGGATTCGTTGATATCTCACGATAAGAACATCTGCATTTGCATTCACGTGTATATTAGAATTATAGAATTTAGCAGATGCCACCTTTTCAATAAAGAAAGAAAAATCATTAATAGATACGAATATCACAGACAATGAAAAATGAAATATCACAAAATATAACATAGCAACTTAAGCAAACCAGCAAGAACAGAGCTCAAATGCTGCAGTAGGGTACACACTCCCTGCTCTTATACTGGCATCTGAGGAATTCATTTTGAGTAGTCAAACCCTCCAAAAATGTCGCTACAATAGTTTACCAATGTTTAAATCGATTAATTATGCAGAGACCAACAAAGGCAACAGATAGAAGCGGAGGGAATGATATTTTTACAACAAATAGTCTGGTTGGGTCGATCAGGGTATCTAGGTCGACAGGGGTTGGGTCGACAGGGTATCTTAATAATGCATCACTGGCATCTGAGGAATTCATTTTGAGTAGTCAAACCCACCAAAAATGTCGCTACAATAGTTTACCAATGTTTAAATCGATTAATTATGCAGAGACCAACAAAGGCAACAGATAGAAACGGAGGGAATGATATTTTTACAACAAATAGTCTGGTTGGGTCGACAGGGTATCTAGGTCGACAGGGTATCTTAATAATGCATCACAAACCTGGTTATGAAAATTGGATTGTGGATATGTTAAATTGACAAATACATGATCACTAGTGATAATCAAATATTCTAAAACAATCAACAAAAAATTATGAAGGTTTAAGAAATAACTTGAATTTTATTCAATTAGTTCCGTGTACTTCAGCTTTGAGATTCTCTGGTAAATAATTTGCCACAAATACCTGTCGCGTGAACAGATATATACTTTGCTACAATTTATCGATACAGCGCTATGCTTCAAAAATCATTAAATGACCTAACCTCTTTTCTTAAAAGGAAAAGACAAGGTTTTTTTTAGAAAACGAAGCATTCAGTCAAAGTGTGATATTAGATGTATGTGGTAGAATTTACATTGTATCCATAATTATTGACAATTAGTCTCTAATATGTACCACTTAGATGTTTCGTCATAGAATGTGTAAATATCTCCACAACAATGTCATATATCATTTTTTTTATAATTTCGATGTGTGACCATGAATATATGGTCGCTTTATTGTCAACCACCTTAGGTAATCAGTGTATTTATTTTTATATGATGACTTAAATGAACTAAGGTTGAGAAGAATGACTGAGATTATCCTTATTAACGTGATATGGAGAACTTTATATAAAAAACACACAACTGGTAGTTAGGTGATAGAGCAGATACCCTTCTAAACGCATTGTAAACTGAGGCTTCAATGTGTTATTCAATTTAAAAAAAACTACATGGTCTGTTATCATTGTCCTTTTAATTATCATGTCATGTACATAACACCAATTCGTATTTACGGGTGCCACATGTGGAGCAGGATCTGCTTACCCTTCCGAAGCACCTGAAATCACCCCCAGTTTTTGGGGTTCGTGTTGCTTAGTCTTTTGTTTTCTATGTTGTGTGTTCTGTACTATTAGTTTTCTGTTTGTCTTTTTATTTCAAGTCATGGCGTTGTCAGTTTATTTTCAATCTATGACTTTGACTGTCCCTCTGTTATCTTTCGTCCCTCTTTTTTAATAGAGCGAAATAATTATCATGAGTAATAGAATATAATCTATGGGATTAAGTATAATCTCTAACCTGTTTAAACCCATGATAATCTGGCATTTTAAAGTAAAGTTTGAAGAAATGAGTTTATTGATTATTACATTGAAACATTCGACTGTTTTCCAATATGTATTCCTCATTGCAAACCAAAAGACATCTTAAAGGAAGAAGACTTGCTTTGTCATATTGTTTCATACATCAGGCCGTTGATTTATTTTGTTTATTTGATTTTTTAATTTCTCGGGTCGTTTCATAGCTGCATCTACACGGCCGACACTCGGCTAACCGAGAGATTGGTCGGTTAATCTATATTGAGTATGCGGCTATATGGGAGATTGGTCTGTTAATTGGGTTGGTTATACGTCTGTTAAGAGTAAAACGCACAATTTAATGTTAAACTCTATCAAATATACAGATTTTTGGCATATTATAAGAACCAAATCAAAAAAAGAAAAGTGTCTGACAAAATGATATCTATCATAGAACATTTTCCACTTGTAAAAACATTTCATAGTCTACTCAGTTTTCAGTAAAATTAAAAGGCGTCGCGCAAGTATGTAGTATTTATGCTAATACGCATAGCATTTTTTTTAATAAAAGTCGAAACAAACAATTTAAGATATCATTTAAAGGACACAAAATAGTACTTTGGGTCTAAAAAATAAATTTACATTGGTAAATATTTCATAATTGTAATATAACGTGAATATTACCACGTTTTAGTAAAAATTGTGGGAATAAAGTCTTTTAATGGGTTGGACAATTGAAATTGTGTCAGTTAAGAGTTATTTAGCCACAGTTATTTTTGCTACCTTTATATTTTCCCATAGAAAAAGTTAAGAATGAGATGTTCCTAAGTAAAAAAAAAATGATAATACGATGCAACAGTATTCTACGGAAGCGAATTAGCGCCACACATTTTTTTTAAAATTTTTCTTCCTATATTTGCGTTATAACGCAAACCTTTTGCGTTGTAACGCAAAACTTTGCGATAAAACGCAGACCTTTGCGTTGTAACGCAAACCTTTGCGTTAAACGCAAACCTTTACGAAATAACGCAAACCTCAAATATCTTGATTTCAATTGTTCATTAAGTTTTGTAAAAAAATCTCCGTCTGTCATTCATTTCGGTTGTGATTTACTAGTAAGAGCATTTTTATTTTGACTTTCTTTGCATTTTATTGAAGGATGTGCCACTTCAATATAGCGTGATATGGATTGGCCGCTGGAATATGCATGAATTTATTATTAACGTTTTCAATCAGCCTCATTTTTTGTGTTTGTTCAAAGTAGCACGTTCTCAAATCCGACTGAAAGTGTCTTTCTAATACAACACAAGGTCCCGGTAAAATAAATATAAACTGTACATCTGTCCAGTGCATATAACGTGTTGTCATTCTCATATGCACATGATATGTTAAACCCTAATTCGTAAGCATCATCCAATTGGTTCTTTATTTCTATTACTTAATCATATGTTGTTTACAAATCATTCTCAAGAAGTAAATGGAAAGGAGCGAATGCAGCTACAATTGGTCATCTTAAGTTTTAATACATTTTATTCCGTTTAGTTCCTTTCTTCATAAGTGTAGAGGAGAACGGCAGTTGTCCGCATGTAAACTTCTAGCATTTGTCACCAATATGAGTACATCGCAATCCGTTACTGTTTCAACACCCAGGGGTGTTTCATGTCTGTATTCTTAAACAATTATTATTTTTTCTCTCTTGCATCACTCTCTACTGTCCTTATCTATTATTCTATATTCTGCTACTCCATCCAGATTATCGTATATACCATGAGGGTTCGGATTGGGGTGTTGTTTATTTCTGTATCTTTTAAATTGTTATGTCACGTTTCTTCCGTGACTTTTTTTTCTTTTACCTTTTATTTATCTTACTCATTATTCTATTTCTATTCTTTATATTTTAGCATCCCAATATATTTTACTAACTGATGTTTAGTAACATCACGACGTTTATCTCTGATTTATATACTGGTTACCAATACATAGATGACAAGTTGGTGTCATTCATGACAAATAAACAGAATCCACATGACATATGCGACCATTCTTGGATGAAATTAACATTACTTTAATATTACACTTTTTGAAACCGTTTTTATTAATTTTCAATTTCCATTGTTTAAATTGTTCATTGTTCATGTGTTGTTTCCGTATATTTTATGTTTCATTGCTCATGTGTTGTTTCCGTATATTTTAGCCGCTCGTCTTGAGCCTACCCATTTGATCCGATAAAACCCCATATAGCAATAAAATTATACTTTTATTGCCATTCATAACTCTTAACAGACCAATTAACAGACCGGGTTTTATACATCCGACCCATTAACAGACCAGGTTTTAAATAAAGATTGATTTATATCACCAAAATACAGATTTTCGTGAAGATTTTACACACAATGATTTCAGTATGGTTAACAAACATAATGCCTGTCTTTTTTCGATGTTCAAAATATTGCATGCACGTAAATTCAACCAACGTGTCATTTTGTGTACAGTTTGTGTGTGTAAAATGTGTATAAATTTATTGATGAGTAACCCGCCTTTTCATTTTATAGATCGTACATTGAAGCTAGAAAAATAATAATTACACCACTGGATTCAGTACATTGAATTGTTTTGTTAGACATGAATATTTTTTATGATAAAAATATATTTAAAAAGTTATACAATGAAACATGCTGAACTTTCAATGATTTTCTCGATAACACCCGATTAACAGACTTTAGCCAACCCGATTAACAGACCAACCGCCGATATAGCCGCATACTCAATATAGATTAACCGACCAAACGCTCGGTTAGCCGAGTGTCGGCCGTGATCTATATGTTGAAATCTTGTTGATAGTTGTCCTGTCCTGGCACTCATACCACATCTCCCTATATCTGTTTACAAAAGTATGAATTATTGGAAATACTAAGGATTTTCCTATCCAGGCATAGATTACCTTAGCCGTATTTGGCAAAACTTTATGGAATTTGGGGTCCTCAATGCTCTTCTCAATTTAATATTTGTTTGGCTTTTTAATTTTTTGATCTGAACGTCACTATTGAGTCTTATGTAAACAAAATGCGTATCAAAATTATAAGCCTGGTACCTTTGATAACTATTCACAAACATTAATGTTCCATTTTTTTTGTAATGTATAACCTAGTAATAAACATATGTTATTTATACATTTTTATATTTTTATAGGTTGTTTAGTAATCAAACGTTTGTAATTATAAGGAAGTCGATAGTTATTTGTTTTGATTTTTTCATGATAATAACGAAATTTATAACTTTAACAAGTAGGTATACAATCGATTTTCGTATCTGAAGATAAAAGAACGTAAATTCGTATCTTCGTTTGTTTTCTCTTATTTTTGAGTGTAATTTCACATTGCGATAAGACGTGTCACGGTACTTGTCTATCCCAAATTCATGTATTTGGTTTTGATGTTATATTTGTTATTCTCGTGGGATTTTGTCTTTGCTTGGTCCGTTTCTGTGTGTGTTACATTTTAGTGTTGTGTCGTTGTTCTCCTCTTATATTTAATGCGTTTCCCTCGGTTTTAGTTTGTTACCCCGATTTTGTTTTTTGTCCATGGATTTATGAGTTTTGAACAGCGGTATACTACTGTTGCCTTTACTTACAAACGATATGTATTATTGACAGTAAAAGTTAGTGTTGAATTCATTTGTTGCACATTCTTTGCAAAACCTGGAGAGAAAAAGATGATGGATTATACGGGAAATTACTCGCATTTATGTTTTCAATACTATTTATTATCAATTCTCCTATATGGAATTTCTGTTTTAAAGATATAGTATGTCCCAACAAGCGCATCAAAGAAACCAGGATTGATATTTTGAATTTGGACCAGATTAAAATAATCGGTTTCTGAGGTAAACAAAAAGCCTTAGTTTTTCATCAATGTAAAGTTTTGAAGGAACATATCCGATTTCATCTGGGAAACGGTTATTCCATAACAGTCAACCAACTCGTGATGGCGTCCGTAAAATTTACGAAGGCATGATTTCAACTTCACCATTTGTAACCCTTGGTTTAATAGCAACCCTCTATCACTAATGACATAATTTGTACATGCCATGATAAGAAGATACTGCTTCACATACTTAGTTTAAACTTTAATTTAGTTTAAACTAAATATGTGAAGCAGTATCTTCTTGTCATAGTATGTACAAATTATGTCATAAGTCTCATTTGGTAAAACCGAAAAAGGACGGTATTTTGGGAACACAGTTACATTTATGAAATGCTAAGGCTTTTCTAGTGTTGTTTTTCTGTTAGGTCGAAGTTCTCATGTATTTGATGTGTTTCCCTCAGTTTTCACACATTTAAGGCGGCCAAAGGATTTTAGAGAGAAAATCCGGAAAAAATATGTTCTTTTATTTTCCCCTTTGGAATTTTCTTTACTGGATAACCAAATTGCTGGGTCTTCCGAATGTTTATACAAATAATTAACATCTATTTTACCAATCAAATTCGGCTTCACAGTTTCTTTCTGTAACAGTATTCAATCTAGAGTACTAGTGTTGTGAATCAGATGCAAATACTTAAACTTTTACGTACCTGTTTAAATATAAACAATCTTTGTAGCTTTCGTCGTATAATAGTATACAAACATTTGACTTCTCAACATGCTTTGTATGCTAATAATCCTATTACTGAAATACAGATCGAAAAAAATAGTATAATTTTGTGTCATAAAACATGGCCAACTGTAATACACATATTTTTGTCATAGAAGAAAAACTCATACTTTGTTTTGAAAAAACACATACTCTAAATAAAACAGTAGAACGGAAATTCTCTGAAATTTATTTCAGCAAGCGTTTGATATTTCTATTGACAAAATCTTTGTTACGTTATAAGAACGTGTTTTTTCAACCGACAATCCATATCCCTATTCAAACCAACTGTGTTCTCTTCTGCCTAACCTGTTATATTATTCATATCAGGCATAGATTAGCTTTACTTTAACGGACACCAAAGATCCAATCAAATCTGCATAATAGCCTTACTAATTTTGTGACTAATCGGACGGTTGAGAATTAAACTAAATAAAAACAAACATGATTTCAGCTTTCCTATTGTGAAATTTCATTTTCAAGTAGCACCAGTTCAGCAACGCTTACATGCAGTGTATATATCTTATAGTTTATACACTATTCTACAGCTTGCGTTTCCTATCATCATTTCATAATTTTATGTTTGTCTTTTCGTTGTTTTCGGATTATCAAAGGTATAAGTCGTTGTTTTCGGATTATCAAAGATATAAGTCGAGTTTTTCGACCCATGGTTATTTATTGCACATTTTTTGTCTCCTGTCAAACATTTTGTAGATGTTGCTGAATCATTGTCACATATATTTGTATATTTTAAAGTATCAAAATCAAATTGAGAGACAAAAAGACAATTAGTCTACAATGAATCAAAATACATTAAGTCCGAGTACACAGTTATCGTCCTTTTATTTTCATTGTCCTTAGTGGACTTAGCGTGGACAGTGTGTTACTTGCCAATTTTTTTTTTTATACCCCTTCCAAATTTATTTCACCATGTTTTCAGCCAGTTGGGGGGTGAAATGACACTGTAAAGAATTTGGGTCATGACTTGAAATGCATTTATTGAAAATCACCTGAATAGAATTTACCTTGTATAACCCAGGGATGTATACACAAGGGGCCCTGTGTTAACAATGATCCATCTTCCAGGGATAAACGGTGGACTTTTTTATAAAAAAAAATCTTTTTTATATTTTTTGCATACATAAGTTTTACATTCATATTATTTACACAGACAGAGTTTGCGTATAAAATATTTATAACATTCTACAGTAAATAAAATACATCAAAAGTCCCCAAAAGACACACTATAATCTACACAATAATTTATCTTTACTTATAATTGACACTGGGTCATGATTTGTTTAGTAAAGTGGTGATTTGGTCCAGCTGAAAAAAGGTTAAAAACTACACATATTTTGAGTTGGAGCCGATGAAGTTTTCTATATTTTTTATATAATTTGTCCCAAAAGTGGTAAAACACACTGTAAAATAATTTTGAGAAAGCGTAGGTGGGATTTTTTTTATTTTCATTTATTGTCTAAAAGAAATGCACTACGAAATAACTGTGTACTCGGACCATCTATTCTTCAACAAACCTTGTGAAAAATTGCTATATTTTTTTACTCATTTGCTTTAAAAACATAGACACGTAACTTGAAACGTTTTGACCGCCTAACCTAAGATGTCGTCAACCCTTGGATTGTAATACTAGTATTCTAGTCTACCTTCCCTTTTTTATTATTAATTCACTTGCGAGTAGTGAGCACGATCCAATGCAACAGATATATCAGGTTCATGACTTGAAACCTATAAAAATATAAACTTTTCAATGTCATCACCAGTTTGGAAAATAAGGAATGGCAAAGTTCAGTTTAACTGGTAAATAACCAATCCATGACCTCTTAATCATTACGTAACTGACCATAACAGCTTGATGTAAAACATTTGTATATAGTAACCATCCATCATTAGTTTTATTGATTCACAGATAGATATGATAACATTATTTTCATTTGTTTTTTTCTAACTTTTTGCAGATATAAATATAAGGCGATGAACTCTTGTATTCCTAGAATAAATATAAATGAAACCTAAATTTTAACGTATGATAATTTCATATCATATGCCAAAATTATCAAGATTATGTAATTCGCCTAAATTTTATGAATGACTAAATTAGCAGTAAACAAAGCCATTAACATGTTTATATTAGCATAACCTTTAACTTTCGTTACGCTAACGTAAAAAAAAACCGGAAAATTGATCGTCTAAATAACTATTGTTAAACGTTTTTATGGTGACATAATTACCGAATGACATACGATCCAAAAAAATTAAAACATTCGACATCAAGGTCTAGAAGCTTAAAATTTTTGATTTCAGATATCTTGTGGTAAGTGTTTGAATATTTAATAGTTTAGTTTAGTTTTAGTTTAGTTTAAACATATTTATTGATAGTGGATTGGGAAACAAGTTTTGCAACTTAAATTTTTCCTTTTCCACTTTGCGGGTGCGAGTGCTGCCTTGTAGCGGCATTAGCCTGCTCTTTTTTCGAAGTTTTCAAGGGTGTTTTTGACGTGCAAGAGATATGGCTCTCTCTCAACACGGGTTAGCCACTTATCGCCCCCTTCCGACGGACTAACATCGTTTCTTCAAGACCATACTCGCAAATGGTGTCAGGAGAGAGCCGAAAATTTTATGATTACTGAAGAAACATTCAAATATTTGACATATAATTTGAAAAATTTTTGTGCTAAGGTGAAAGATTGAAAGTATAAATTACAAATTATATTTATGTTGGTTTCATATAACATGAATTAATACGTTTCGAAATATTATCAACAGGTGATAGCGGATATTTTCAAAAATCGTCCCCTTTTCCCCAAATATGACCGACCGAATAAGACGATGACTGAGTTTGTTCTATTACTACGAGTAACACGACGAGTATCATATACGGAGCAGGATCTCCCTACCCTTCAGGAGTACATGAGAGCATCCAGGTTTTTGATTCAATCATATTGTTCAATCTTTAGATTTCCATGGTGTGTTTTGCGTACAATTGTTTGTCTGTTGTACTTTTTTTCATTTAAGCCATTGTTATATTAGTTTATTTTTGACTTAAGAGTTTGAATTTCCCTTTGGTATCTTTCGTCCATCTTTTATCAACTGCCATCAAATACCTCGCGATTGAGTATTGTGGCAGATTATTCCGGTTAATGAAAAAGAAAACGGATTCGTTTTAATTTATTTTTTAAGAAGTGTTTACATGGGAGTAAAAAGACCCATCATCAAGATAAAATTCATTAGGTTTTATAAATAATATTACTAAAGGGAAAATTTGTTTAGCAGGTGCAACAGTTAGCGACAATCAGACAACGAAAAATGGATTTTTTATTGAGTTTGGAATGACAAAAAACAAAACCAATTATCTTGCATCTTGTTCAGTTATGTATATGTGATCAGATACTGAATAAAAATAAAAAAAACAAAACGAAATTAAGAAATGTGTTCATGTTGATCCTAAAGGAAATCAATTTGTCAATAACCCGACCGATCCCTCCATGTACATTTAATGTACACAGTTATGATATAATCAATGAAAACGGGAACTGAAAAAGCAAATATATATCTACAATAGAATTCAAATATTTTTACAGAATGACGATTCATTTCAAAGTTAACATTTGTATGTTTATTACTTTGGTGAACTAAAATGAATTATTCAAAACGGAATATGTTATTGTTCCAGGTCAGGAATATGGCAGTTGTTATCAAATAGTTCGTTTCTATGTTTGTTGGTGTTTGTTTTCGTTGCACTTCAGTGTTTCTGTTTTGCCGTTGTTTTCCTCTTATAGTTGATGTGCTTCTGTCTATTTAAGTTTTCTCTTACTCGATTTATGCCATTTTGATCAGTGATATTCTACTGATGCCTTTATTGAATATAAAAAAATGATATAATCAATCCATTGGAAGGAACTAAGACCTTGTTGATACTTATAACAATGTCAGTTGTTATCCCATAGTCTGCTTCTATGTATGTTTTGGTTTATTTTTATTGCAGTTCCGTGTTTTGTTGTTCCGTTGATTTCCCCTGATAGTTAATGTGTTTCCTGTGGGTTTGGTTTGTATCCCAGATTTGTTTTTTCTTAATAAATCTATGACTATTGAAAAACGCTATACTACTGTTTCCTTTATATCCTGTCCCACTCCGTCACGTTAAATGGTCGTTCATGGCACAGAATAAATATACGAACAAGATTTTATTCGAAATTATATCAATGTCAAAACAGAATAATAATCGCTTTTAAATTAAAATTGAGAAATGGTTAATTTTGGCGGTAATCAGTTGATAATATGTTTATATGAGACAATCAATAGTATGCCTTTTGGATAATATAAGTAGTTATTATATTACTCACTGACCTATTCAAATATCTAAAATAATAAATTGTTATGATCAAAGAGTACTGAGTATAATTTTGAAAAGCCATTTGATGAGTTTCCCTTAGTTGTGTTTCTTCGGTTAAAAAGTGTACCGAAAAAGTAAGGTTCATAACAGTTAAGAAACAAATAGGACATAAGAGAAAACAGTTATAACTTCCCTTCGCATAACCTACACTTGACGGAACATTGTGCCTAAAAAAGGAGCAAAGGTATCACCAAGCAATACAATGACGGCTTAACTATTTATATTTATTCCTTATCCTATCAGTGAAGTTCTTTCCGTTCTTATTTATAAACATGATTTATTAATTATCACCTGTGACATCAACTCTTATGATCAAATATCACACCATATATAATCATTTGAATAAAGTATCCTCTTTTATTTTATGTATTGAAACTGTGAAGCTAATTCTTTTTTCATTTGTAGTACACCATGAAGTTCCTACTAGTTATAGCTTTGATCATTGTGATATTTCAAAGTTGTGTCATGGGTTTCCAAAGTGCTAACTACTTCTACCGCCAAAGTAAGTCACATCTTTAAATTTGTTCCATTGAAATACTGGTAAGCAACTTATATTTATGTTTTCTTTTACATTAAGCTTTCATAGTTTTGGTCATGGATAGGCTGTGCCGTATCTTGTTTATAAAAAAAACAATGTATTTGCAAAACAATCCAAGGTGAACTAAATAAACGGGAACACCATTGAACCAGACCAAGTCAAACGCTCGACTATAACGGAATGTATTGAAAACAACTGTCATATTCCTGGTCATATTCCTGACTTGGTGTTAACAAATTAAATGTATATCATTCCTTAAAACCAATTGTCTCTTCATCTACTTCGTATGATAATGATAAAATATCTGTTTCGGTTGGGATGATATACAAATGACCATTGACGGATTAGTTATAATCATTCAGAGATATCAAGCTTAACGTTTGTACACAATACGTTCGTGTCGACTTCAAATGACTCACCAGTGATGCTCGAATTAAAACAGTTGGAATGTCAAATCAAATACGATGTTAAAGATCAATGAAAATTAAACAACAAAAATACCGAACTCCAACAATACTTCACGATGATACCTTAACCTATAATGGTTTACTTTTATAAATTGTGATTTAGATGGAGAGTTGTCTCATTGGCGCTCATACCACATCTTCCTATATATATTCCCTTATTTAATGGCAATTTCAAAAGGTCAAATACATCAAAAGAATGGAAAAAACTGTCATATTCTTGGCTTGGTTTGCATTTCCTTGTGTAGAAAATGGTTAATTTAATCTGGTTTTATAGCTAGCTAAACCTCTCTCCTGTATGAATTGTGAAACAGATAATTCCGACTTTTTATTGAAAATATGATGGGCTATGACAATATAATAGTAACTTACATAAGGATCACTTGTTAAATAAAAAAGAAGATATCGGTGTATTTAATGTTTCAGGAAATATGATAGGCGGTTTGACAAACTTTGGCATTGCTAATCGGGGTGGTGGACACAACAGCATGATGAGACATTACTACCGGGGATGATTACTAGGTAACAGAAGAAACGTATGCTTCGTTTATCTGGAGTAAATAAATAAGTGAATGAAACATTTTTGTCTAATGATTGTTTTAATTAACATTAAAAAAACTTGTATGAAGTATCATTCAAGTATTAATGATTATAAACAGGAAGACTGTAAAATAAATATTGTCAAAAGGGGGACCTTTAATGTACATGTAGTTATTCTTGCAGGCAAATATGTATTGGTGTTCATATGCTTGTAATAATGCCTGTAAATTATCTTGAAATTTTATGTTGGAGAGTATATAAGATTTCTATGTTTAGAAAGATATGACAGAGAAAAATGTGTGATATTGTATAATAAAACAACAATAGACCTATGCTTGTATCAATTACTCAATCCACAAAACAAACGAGCAAAATACGTTATGAATATCTCAGAATAGTTTACGATCGATTTTTGTCGTAAAAATATGAGTGAAAACAGCTTCAGATCCCTTTCCTGCAGTTATACTATGAGTCCCCTACAGTAGCTTCTGTCTATTTAAACGGTTCAATTTTTACGATCCATGTGTCTCGCTAATTAGGTATTTGCACACATATAAATGTTGCAACTCAATCGTGAAAAGTTTGCTTTTCACGGTTTGTGATTATGTGTCTGCCCTTTGTATGATGGTGCTTTCAAATGTCTACTTTGTTTTGCCTTCCAAACACCTATATTGACATAAAAAAATCATTATTTCTCTTGTCTGTCCTTTATACAAGAAGCAGAATAATTCTGATGTTAGTTGCTGTTTCATTGACATGTATCCACACACTGTCTTATTCATATACATGTAGTATATAAGATTTATTTGGCTGATATTCATGAGAATAAATTCTCGATAAATATATATCAAACTGAAGGTGTGCCTGATTTCTTATTGCTGTTCAATTATTTTTAGAAAAATCAGAGTAGTAACTCTTGGGAACAGTATATATATTGTCAATATAATTGTCCCTGGTAACTCAAACAGATGTTTTTAAACTTGTCATTTTATTATCTAGGGAATCAATATTACATAATAACATCAACCAATAATCGATTAAACTAGTCCGAAATAGTAAATGAGGCAAATTCACGAAATAGAATATAATTGATATCGAACTTAGTGAAGAAAAAGAGAGTTATTGTGTAAACCTATGCATGTATGGCGTAAAATACAACCATGAATGTCTCAGTATTTAAATTTCGTTAGTGTTTTTTTTTGGACAATTTTAAGATATATTATATGGTTATAAGACGTTACTGCAACTATGTGCATATCAAACTGGTTACAACATTTGGTAGATTTTTGGAAATATAGTAAATACAACACAACAAATAAATGGACCGAATAAGTTTTTCCAAAAGGTGATAACATATAGGGCGACACAGTGTCGCTAACACTTTTGAAAATCTTTAAGATAACACTACAAATAAATGTAGAGAATAAGTTTTTTCAAAAGGTGGCGACATATAGGGCGACATTTTTTATGAGAATATGATGTATAGATTTGTTGACAAAACCTAACACAAACATTAATTACTTCTCATTCGTCATTTTTTATTGATGAGTTGAACAAGGAAAAGGTAAGATCATTATTTAACCTTACGGTACAACTCTACTTTTAAGGCGTAACACTTTAAGAATTTGTCAACGATTTCTAAAAATAGGTTTTTTTTATGTCATTTTGTATATATTAGTATAAATTTGGCCTTGTTTTTTTTAAAGATTTATAACTAATTTCTACTTATAAACATTTCTGCATAATAGTATGTCTTATTTATGTCACAAATGAACCTTTTAACAAAATAGTATTTATATAAGTTGTTGTAACAAATAAGTAAAACATAAAATTTCACTGAAGTCAAAATGAAATAAATAGATATTCATTTTTTTTTTCTTTTATATCAATTTAAAATTTGAAATATGTGGTAATTTTGCTTAAAAAAAGGCTTGGGAAATCAAAAGAATTATAATCACAAATTGAAAAAATTCTAAAAACATCATGGCAATCAATCAAAAACGACGAAAATATATAATATAAATGAAACCCACAAAAACAATGTTGGTGGTCTTAGTTAAGCAGGTCGTCCTTTATATGTGTCATACTTAATAGTGCCAATGCCAATACAATTCGGTGATAAATCTCAATTAGTTATGTCACAATCAAAGAGAAAAGAACATTTTCGTCTTTATCTTTGACACAGGTATTCCATAACGGTCAAACGAATTCTGATAAACTTATATATAACTGACTATTTTGTGAGGTACCTTTTGGTCATAAAGTACCTTTTAGTCATTAAGTACCTTTTGGTCATAAAGTACCTTTTAGTCATTAAGTACCTTTTGGTCATAAAGTACTTTTTGGTCATGAAGTACATTTTGGTCATAAAGTACCTTTTTAGTTTTTGGCTTTGACATATTTCTGTGCATTCCTGCTTAAAGCATATCTAGAAAAACGTATCGGACGCACGAAATTAACAAAGTGGTAATTTTATTGACAGTAAGTTTATTTAGTACTAGACACCTTATTGTACATATATTTGCTAACGTATCTTCGGATTAAAGTATCAATTGCGCATATCCAACGTTTCATTTTATCTACACGGTCACGAGTAAAAATTATTTAAAAATTGACCTGGTTTTGAAGTATTTTAAACATCCATTTTAAAAGTCAAATATATTGCAAAAAAATGAATATCACAAAAATACTGAACTCCGAGGAAAATTCAAAAAGGAAAATCCCTAATCAAATGGCAAAATCAAAAGCTCAAAACACACCAAACTAATGGAAAACAAATGTCATATTCCTGAATTGGGACAGGCATTTTCTTAAGTAGACAATGGTGGATTAAAAATATATCAAAGGTACCAGGATCAAAATTTAATACGCCAGACGCACGTTTCGTTTAAATAAGACTCATCAGTGACGCTCAGATCAAAATAGTTATGAAGCCAAACAAGTACAAAGTTAAAGAGCATAGAGAACCCAAAATTAAAAAAAAATTGTGCCAAATACGGTTAAGGTAATCTATTCCTGGGATAATATAATCCTTAGTTTTTCCAAAATTCAAAGTTTTGTCAACAGAATTTTTTTTTAAAATGACCATATAATTGATTAAACCTGGTTCTATAGCTCGCTTAACCTCTCACTTGTATGACAGTCGCAAAAAAAACTATTATATTGACAACGATGTGTGAACAAAACATATAGACATAACAGGTAAAAATGTCACAAATAGGGATACAGCAGTCAACATTGTGTTATAATCTTAATGATAATGCGTCAGTATGACTGCGACGAAAATTCAAAACCGAAAGCCAAACAACTGTCATATTCCTGAATTGGTACAGACATTTTCAAATGTAGTAAATGGTGGATTTAACCTGTTTTTATAGCGCTAAACCTGACACTTGTATGACAGTCGCATCAAATTCCATTATATTTACAACGATGCGTGAACAAAACAGACATAATCGGTAAAATTGTCAAAATAGGGGTCATTACCGTGTCACAATCTCAATCAGAACAAAAACAAACAAATATTCAACAAAGTAGCACAAATACATTAAATTAAACAACCACGTAAATTGATTACTCATAGTTGTATTTTAAGTCATAAAGGATTAAAATATCTGTAATTCATTAAGATTATCTTAAACTACAGATGCAACTGTCTCAGACGAAGTTATCCCAAAATTTCAGTATTTTTTCAAGCAGTTGATTTTAATAAATGATTTTATATTTAAACAAATTTACATTTGTTATATTTCGTAAATATATCGGCAAATTGTTCCACAAGGATGGTCTAGATTACATAAAAGAATTCTTGAACAATTCTATTTTTTGTTTAGAAGGGCGCGGTTTCATTGAACAGCATTTCAGAGTACAGATTAGAGTACATCATGATAAAAATGCAGCTTTAGACAAACATTCATCAGTGGTATTAGTGCTTTTGGACCTTTACGCTGCATTCGATGTCATAGAACACATAATTCTCCTGGAACGTCTGTCGTTTGCGTATGGCATAACTGGTTGCGCTCTCGAATGGATTAAGTCATATTTGACAGATACACATTAGCGTGTTGTAATTGGAACAACTACGTCGAAGAAATGTCATCTTAAATTCGGTGTTCAACAAGGTTCGTGCTAGGAACGAAATTGTACTGTCTTTTCTCGAAGCCAATAGGTGAAATATGCCGTCGTCATGGCATGACATATCACTGCTATGCGGACGATACACAAGTGCACATGGTTATCAAGCCGCTAGACAACTGGGAGAATTATTTTTCAAAACTTGTATTGTGTCTTTCCGGCATTAGTTCATGGATGTCAACAAATATGCTTAAACTTAACCAAGATAAAACCGAACTTATCATATTCACACCGAAACATCTGAAGGCAAGTGTACATAATTTCCAACTCAAAGTCGGCAAAACAGTGATAAATAGTGTATCCTGCGTAAAAAACATAGGTGTATACTTTGATCAACACCTTACGAGGGAACGCCAAGTTTCTGCCATAGTAAAATCTTGTCATTTTCACATCAGTACTATTGGACGTATTAGCAGCTTTATAACAACATCCGTTTGCAAGACAATAGTGAACAGTCTAGTAACATCTAGACTTGATTATGGGAAAATTCTGCTAAACGGCATTAACAAGACTACGATGAACAGATTACAAATAGTACAAAATACAGCAGCTCGTCTTATCAACAGGACAAGAAAACATGAACATAGTACGCCGATACTTGCCGATTTACATTGGTTACCCGTCCAATACAGACCACAATTCAAAATAATTACTTATGTGTACTGCGCTTTAAATGCCATTGGTCCTGCTTACATTCGGGAACTGGTCAATTTGCACGTACCAAACCGACCTCTGCGTTCAAGCACAACTAAACTACTTACCGTTCCAAAAGTGCGGACAAAGACGTACGGTGAAAGACAATTCGATTGGGTAGCGGCATCTCTTTGGAACAATCTCCCGAACAGTTTAAGACAGTGCAAGTCCTTAGAGTGTTTTAAATCTAAGCTAAAAACTCATTTTTATCGCATTGCTTTTTAATCAGACTTTTTCCTTTCTCTTTTACAGGTTTTCACTAGTTTATGTAGTTTTGTATAATCTTTTAATGCATTTTGTTTGTATACCTTTTTAGAATTTTTGCTTGTTTTGCATGCTTTTAACCTAGATTGCTATTTATTCTTTAATTTGTTGTTTTACAATGGGTTTTTTGTATTGACCTTTTATATTATGGTAGGCATGTTCGTTTTATATTTTATGTTAGTACTTGAATCTAACACAGTGTATGTTTTATGTTTTTGTCTTTGGTTTGTTTTAATTACCATGCTGAATGTACAGCGCCTTAGAGTTATTTTTATCTTTTATATAAATTTTCATTATTATTAGTAGTATTTCTCAAGGGGTATGTATTTCTGTCTGAAACATAATGAAATTGCCTAAGATAGGAAGGAATCACTTTTGATACACTTAAATGTCATCACAAACTTTTTATATGATATTCAATTTATCTGTTCAACAAGAACTGTCATCCAGTTAAAGTGTTTAAATAAGGGCTCAGTAGGAGTGACGAAGGGTATGTTTCGTATATGAGGATGTTAATTTGATGTATGCCTTTTTGTGCTTCTTCGTTACATTTGTTGTTTTTATAGTGATTAAGATGATAACACAATGTTGACTGCTGTACCCCTATTTTTGACATTTTTACCTATTTTGTCTGTTTGTTTTGTTCACGCATCGGTGACAATTTAATGAAATTTGATGTGACTGTCATACAAGTGAGAGGTTCAGCTAGCTATAAAACCAGGTTCAATCCACCATTTTCTACAACATTTGAAAATGCCTATACCAAGTCAGGAATATGACAGTTCTTGTTCATTCGTTTTTGATGCGTTTTGTTATTTGATTTTGCCATGTGATTGTGGACTTTCCGAATTGATTTTCCTCTGAGTTCAGTATTTTTGTGATTTTACTTTTTTCGAGTAGCAGCTCCCTTTTGTAATTCAAATAACCTAATTACACCATCACTGCTACAACTGCTCATATTCACTTTGTTTAAATTTCGAAATGCTTTTAAAAGACTCTTTTATTTTGAACGCCTTGAAGAATTTGACAATTTTGCATTCTTAATTAAATAATGACAAATGTCTTTCCAAACCTGGCTGCAGACAAAATGCACCAAATGTCACATGTTCTTTATTGAAATATCCATTCAAATTAGTTTGAATAGATATTCTGCAATCGAGCCTTTAAAAGTAAATCTAACAACAGCAACCTTTACTGTACCGAAATAATGTCTGTTCATTTATGCTTCAGCCAGAGTATTTGAAAAAACAAAGCAATTTAAAACATTGAAGAGCTATTAAAACCATAAAGTACCTTAAGTGTATCTAAATTTGGTCAAGGAATCAGAACATTGCACGAGGGAAATAAATTTTCTATTTAGAATGAGCTCAAACTTTTCATATCAGAAATTTTAATCAAGCAATATCCACTACTAGGCTTATATGAAGATTTCGAGAACTGTCACGGATCAGTTCCGATTCGAGAAATTATGATGATAATACTCATCATAAATATAGAGCAAAAACGGCAAGTTTCTAAACTTCTATAATGACAATCAGGGCAAAAGCAATTGTCTGGGTTAGATTGACCTATCCAAAAGGATAAATTTTACAGGGAAAAATGTGCCTTAAAAACATATGTTAAACTATTTATGCAAGCTGCAATATGTCTCAAAATTGAGAGACACTAACAATTTGGGATCCAACAGTATTCATATTTCACATTTGGATCCGTTGTGTAACACCATGGTACACTGTAGCCATCCCCAGGATTGCGACAGTAATTGCTAGTCTGGTCCTTTGGGTCATCCAGTACAGTTGTATGTACATGAGGTGTTTGACTATTCCAGTTCTGACAGGTCCTTCCGGTCACGGTGCACGTCATCTTTCCTATGTACGCAGAACCTAGATCGTGACAATCAACATCTAAAAAATAAAATCACAAAAATACAGCACTCCGAGGAAAATTTAAATAAGGACAACCCCTCATCCAAAGTCAAAACAAATGGATAACAACTGTCATATTCCTGACTTGGTACAGGCGTTCTAATAACCATGACTCAACAAAATATTTTTATTGTTCTATAACATGTTTGATTTGGGTTTGTTTTAATTAAAATAAAAACATCTATTTGTTCTAAAAGTTATATTACCAATACATTGCTTATTAACTTATATACCATATGGCTTATATTTGCATAAGTCATTTAAAAACGCAATACAAATTTTATCAAAGCAATAATTTACAATGATATATTTCAAAATATGATATTCTGTGTTTACATAACTATATACGTTTTCTACGTCCGGTGATATCAGAAATAATTAAGGCTGTCTTTAAGCTGTTGCGTTGCTTTTTAGAAATTTTAATATAAAAAACAAACATTGTCTCTATAATCTATTTTTCAAATATGATTATTTAGTTTCCTTTTTCCTTGTAGGAGATTTGATAACAAAAAATATGATATCTCTATTCAACTATGCTTGCTCTTAGGGATGACATCAAAAAAATCAATGAAGGATAAAAAAACTTAATTCAAATAGTTTGGGGATCAACTTGCTGCAAGTTTTGTAAAAAATGATTTTACATATTTTTTATTGGTCAATCAATATTTCCCAAATTAAGTTAAGAGAGGGGTAGGGGGGGGGGGGTCAGTAAAAAACTATGTGAATTAAGTTTTTTATCCTTCATTGAACTTTTGATGTCGTCCCTTAATTGGTCGATAGAAGTTCAGGAAACTGTATGTGTTTACCACAACCAACCTATGGTTTATTTTCTAGTACAATTATAATACGATATGTTTAAACAATCTTTGGTTGGTTGAAGATCAATAAAACTCACTATAGACGGTAAGGTTACCATATGACAACCGAGGCTGTCGAATCTTATTTGAGACGAAGGTTATAGATAGACAGTCACGTTCGAAAGGGGCGTTAAAACGAGACAGTGTCTTGATTTTCGCACGTTTAAAAGGCATTGAAACATCTTTTTGAAGCGTAAGAGGTGGCATGTTGCAACCAAATGTTCTTCCCCTTCCCAATGTTCCCTCTTTGTATCGTTAGCAGTCGGAATATACTCTTACTTCATGACAGGTGACACATCTATCGGAACCTACTTTAATTTATACTTGTTTTGAAAGGGAAAGGTATGAAATATACTCCGATGTAATCTCAGCTTTACAAGATTATATAAAATGGAAACAGTATGGTAAATAAACTCATCATAGATACCAGGATTTAAATAACATATATACGCCAGACGCGTCTCGTCTACAAATGACTCATCAGTGACGCCCGAATAAAAAAATGTTAAAAATGCCAAATAAAGAAAGCGTGTACTACATTGCATGGTCATAATCTTTAAATTAAGAGGATGTTATTTTTACCTGAGCATGATAGATTTACTGATGACCATTTCCTGTTTTCATACCGAGACACAGGACAATGTTCCAGAATGGCAGTACTGTTTGTTTCGTAGCACTTAAATCGGGTGATCGGTACGTCTGCAAAATGTTGAGTGTATGAATGAATGGGGTCCGGGAGATGTTGGTAATGTTTATTTGGATCTGAAAAAAATAAAAAAAATAAAGTAGATTCTAAAGGCGTTACAGGCTGTTTCCTTCGTTATGTACTCTTAGTTGTATCTGTCCGTGCTGTGTATTGATGTTGCTGTTGTTTTTCATTGGGTTTCATTGTAGGAATGACTTTACTTAAAGTCAAGAAAAAGTCAACATTGCAAAATCACAAAAAAATACAAAGAAAGTACAAAACGAATGCAATAAAAACAAAAATTCTTTCCACGCTTGCTTTGGTTCGGAGAGAGTTATATGCTATAACTTATATGATTTTTAAATTCATTCATCACCTTCACGACTTATCTTATTCCAGTGTCGTTCTTTGACACAAGGTTAGAGAAGCAAAGTAATCGGAACTTTTTGTAAATACACTGTTGTTCAATTTATGTCACCATACAGAATTTTGACATTGAGTCTACGGATAATGTACTGTAAATTCAGAAATTATTGAAAGCATTTATTATTGCGATTTTGTTATTTAAGAATTTTATGCGATTTTAATTTTTACGATTTTGAGAAAAATTCTGTTTAATTCGTATAAAATATTTCAAAATGCGAGTTTAAATTATTGCGTTTACAACGCTGTCGCATTTTTCGCAATAATAAAAACCTCGCAACAATTTCTGAATTTACAGTACACGATTCTTTCCATTGCAAAACTTTTTGAGTATGCCTAGATATTAAAATCGAATCGGTGATATGATTGACAATGAGACAAGTCTTCACAAGAGACCAAATGACACAGAAATTAACATCTTTATGTTATCGTATGGCTTATAACAATGAAAAAAACCAATTAGAGCCTGAATATATATTAAAAAAGTCATTATTGCTTTATTTGTAACAAAAGATATCTATAATCATAAAGCAAATTATAAAGGAAATATAGTCAATTATATTTTGAGTTTTAATAATAAGTCAAACCTTCAGTATAACACATTGGAACGGAACATACATCAAAGGTCATTTTCTGGTCTCCAGTCATACACCAAAAATATGGCCGATCAAGGTCACTTCCGGTTACTGGAGAGCGGCAGTGATTATCTGCAGCTGAGATAGTATTGTCTGGAAACATTGCAGGTGTTAGTTTAGAGGATTGAGCCTGTGAAGTTTTGTCCCATCTTTGGCATTGATGACCGGTCAGTGTTATTGAAGTGTTTACTTTTGTATCACTAAGGCTTTCGAAGCACTCTGAAAAATGAGTATAATATTAGTGTATCTTTCTGAAATGTAAAACATAAAACTCGATGTAATTTTCTAGGAATTTCATTTTTTGTACGTTAAATTAAACATTTTATTGATTTATTGACATTGTTTCTGTCACGTAGTGTTTTAGATATATTTTTTAACATTGACAAAAAGCAGCCGGTTTGGCATGTCATTAAACCATGTTCAACACCAATTTTTCTCAAAATGTCCTAAATTAAAACAGGAATGTGGCAGTTGTTATCAAATAGTTCGTTTCTAAGTGTGTTCGCGTTTGTTTTTGTTGTACTTCGGTGTTCCTGTTGTATCTTTGTTTCCCTCTTATAGTTGATGTGTATCACTCGGTTTTGGTTAGTACCCCGGATTATTTTCTCTCTATCGATATATGACTTTTGAACAACGGTATACCACTGTTGACATTATTTATCAATATTTGTAGGTTTAAATTTGATTGCTTTTTTCCCTGTTTTTACGGAAAAACTGACAAAAAGCCTCATAAGCTGACTTTGCAATAACAATATTTTCTAGTGGCATTTCTCGCTGTTAATCACGGCCGACATCCCTTACTGAACACATCTATTGTATCTATTGTTTTTTTTTTCTTGTCTGGATAAATATGACATATTTGTTACTTGACGTTTAGCAAGCAATACATCAAAAATAGGTTTTCCAAAGTTGATGAAGTTGGTTAAACATTTTGTTGAGTAAGGCATTGGTTGAAAAACTGTGTGAAAAAAAATCGTCTTTACTTTGTTGTTATGCTAGCTAGTTCAAACTTCATACAGGAACTTCTGAGGAAGAAAGATTAGAAGTTAGCAATATCCTTTAACTTTACTTTCCGCTAAATAAATGATGTTATCTCACTAAATAATTCAAATTTAGTGACTATGTTGAACGCATCTATCCCATCAAACTAGAAAAAAAGGATACAACAGATACAGTAAAGTCGGCCTCATATCTTGACTTACATCTATAAATTGACAATGAGGGTCGGTTGAAAACAAAACTTTATGATAAAAGAAATGATTTCAGTTTTCCAATTGTGAACCTTCCATTTCTAAGTAGCAACATTCCAGCAGCACCTTCATACGGGGTATATATCTCTAAATTGATACGATATTCCCATGCATGTATTTCCTATCATGATTTTCTTGATTGAGGGTTGCTGCTCACAAGAAAGCTATTACATCAGGTAACAATACACAGTTAGGAGTTTAGTTTCGCATTTTGGCCCCTGTGAATAATTTTTTACATGTTTTATGGGCTGTTTTCTGTTTGACAATCCGTATTTTCATAGCTAGACCGGCCATCGGTCCAGAAATTAATGTACTGTTTACCAACACTCTTTTTGTACTCGAAGTTTTTAACGGAATTTTACAAAAAAATGAGACGAAAGACATATGATTTTTATTGGATTTGCTGAATGATGTATGTACACAGTTTCAGAAAAGGTATTACTTCAAGCGATTTAAATTTTACTTTTAGCCAAATTTTAGGGAAATATGTGACATCTTTCCCCCCTTTTTGCAATATTTTATAACAAATAAATGCAGATTGTTGCCATGGATACACCAAAAAGAAATTATATTTTACCATTTTATATACTGGATATAAAATCTATAGAACATTCTGATTGCATACATATGCCCATATATGACACAAACAGTAAGCTTCATATTGCAAGAAAGCAATGAAAAGGGGATGGTAAAATTCATAAGGGCAAATTTTAGTATTTTTTCCCACAGGCGCTTGGGTGTATGGTACAGATTTTTTTTTTTTTGATTTTTTTTTTTTTGCTGATTAAAATATTCAATTTTCTATATTTATAATACATATCTATCACTTCTGTGCATGTCTCACCTAGTTTCGAGTGATTTAAACGACCCAGAGAAAATACCCAATTTTACTATCCATACTAAGAAACAAAAAGGCAACTTACTCGACGCCATTTTTTTTGCTATCTATAAATAAATAGATTGACCTACCTGGATTCCCCAACGATTTCTCTGGGAAAACGTGCCTTCCTTGCCGTCAGATCGCAGACATCGTTTATATTTATCAAACTGGTATTGGTCGTAACATTTTTAGTCCATCTCCAGCATATAATAAAAAGATTTTAACTATTTTGACTAATTTCAAATTTACGTGCCCGGAAGTTGACTGTTTTTCCCGAACTTTTGTTAAAGGGAAGTAATATCTTCCCGGACTTTTTCGAAATATCTCTCAAAGTACGTATGAAAATAACAAAGTTTCGGGAAAAACAGTCAACTTCCGGGCACGTAAATTTGAAATTAGTCAAAATAGTTAAAATCTTTTTATTATATGCTGGAGATGGACTAAAAATGTTACGACCAATACCAGTTTGATAAATATAAACGATGTCTGCGATCTGACGGCAAGGAAGGCACGTTTTCCCAGAGAAATCGTTGGGGAATCCAGGTAGGTCAATCTATTTATTTATAGATAGCAGAAAAATGGCGTCGAGTTAGTTGCCTTTTTGTTTCTTAGTATGGATAGTAAAATTGGGTATTTTCTCTGGGTCGTTTAAATCACTCGAAACTAGGTGAGACATGCACAGAAGTGATAGATATGTGTTATAAATATAGAAAATTGAATATTTTAATCAGCAAAAAAAAATCAAAAAAAAAAATCTGTATCATATACACACAAGCGCCTGTGTTTTTTCTAAACTGTTTATTGCTACCTTATGGCATACTTACCAAGCTCAGAATTGTATAATTTAAGACTTTTCATGCCACAAATCTATTGATATTTAGATTCTAAATCAACTTCTGAGTAAATTAAGTGTTTAAGAATGACAATATATGTCAATTTTATTGTTTACAGTCCTTAGCAACCAAAATTAGACATTTTGACACAAGGCTTATATTTGTACTCTATCGGCTTAACTCTTGCTTCTGATGGATTGGGCTACATGTAGTAGCCTAAGTATTGAACGCATTAGTTTTTTTTTCTTGCGAATATATCAAATTATTGTTTTTATCAAGATTTCATGTTACATTTTGGCATATATCAATTGTATAGTTAAATCAGATGTAAGAAATTGATTCCCTATCACAAGTATTTTAATCAAGTCTTTGGTATGCAATAAGCATTAAGATTAACATTCTTATGCTTGAAATTGCTAAATTTTATACAATGCTGCATCATCAGAGATCTTATTAAGATATTTAACATTAAAAAGTTGACAAAAGAGGTGCAGTTTTTAAGATTTGGCTAAAAATTGAGGGAGAGACAAGATTTTACACTTTGACTTGGCACCTTTCTTTAAAATCAGTTTTTGTCGCGTTTCAGTGTCAACTGCTTACCTTCATAAGATATTCATTACTCAACCAATTTTCAAACATAAAAGGCCATTTTACTCGTATTAGCTAGCAGAACTCAGAAAATAAGTTAAAAGGGAGAATTTGGAAAAAATATTTACTATTAAGGTAGCAATACACAGTTAGGAGTTTAGTTTCGCATTTTGGCCCTGTGGATTTTTCAAATAGGAAAGTTATTGTGTAATAAAATTCATTTTTAGACAGATGAGTGCTAATTTAGCCTTCAAAGATGGTTTATAAGTGCATCGATGGTTTATAAGTGCATCAAGATTATTTTTTACATGTTTTATGGGCTGTTTTCTGTTTGACAATCCGTATTTTCATAGCTAGACCGGCCATCGGTCCAGAAATTAATGTACTGTTTACCAACACTCTTTTTGTACTCGAAGTTTTTAACGGAATTTTACAAAAAAAATGAGACGAAAGACATATGATTTTTATTGGATTTGCTGAATGATGTATGTACACAGTTTCAGAAAAGGTATTACTTCAAGCGATTGAAATACTACTTTTAGCCAAATTTTAGGGAAATATGTGACATCTTTCCCCCCTTTTTGCAATGTTTTATAACAAATAAATGCAGATTGTTGCCATGGATACACCAAAAAGAAATTATATTTTACCTATTTGTATACTGGATATAAAATCTATGGAAGATTCTGATTACATACATATTCCCATATATGACACAAGCAGTATTGCTTGATATTGCAAGAAAACAATGAAAAGGGGATGGTAAAATTCATAAGGGCAAATTTTAGTATTTTTTTCTAACTGTTTATTACTGCCTCAAGAGATCCAAATGGTGAAGTTGAAATCAGCCCTTCGTAAATTTTGCGGACGCCATTACGAGTTGGTTGACCTTTATGGAATAACCATTTCACACATGATATCGGATATGTTCCTTACGTCGTAACTACAATCTCCTCCCCTTTCATGGATGTGACCTATCTAATTAGACTATTTACCGGGTTTGTAATAACATGAGCAACACGACGGGTGCCACATGTGGAGCTTACCCTTCCGGAGCACCTGAGATCACCCCTAGTTTTTGGTTGGGTTCGTGTTGCTTAGTCTTAGTCTTCTATGTTGTGTCATGTTTACAAGTATTTGTCTGTTGTTGTCTTTTTTATTTTTAACCATGGCGTTGTCAGTTTATTTTCAATCTATGAGTTTGAATGTCCCTAAGGTGCCTTTCGCTTCTCTTTTGTTTCCCTATGACATCTCGTTCGTTCCCTATCAATTCCTCTCCAAATAATGAAGGTTTCCTTTCATTTACACACATGGTGAGGTAGTTTCAACAATTTCATTATTTCGTGAGTTTTAACACGCCCATGTTTATTATATTTTTTCATGAGAGGTATGTAGCTTGAATATTTTTTTTTCTTTTTAAGCGGCAAGATTATGGCTTTCACTGTACTTACTTTTTTGTCTGTATCATTATGTGTCGGGAGATAACCTTCTATCCGCATCAAATTAGGTATTGTTTACGATGGAAGTATGTTTTATCTCTCAGGTTAAACTTATTTTTGATTCAAATTAAAATTTATTGATTTTTAAAACATCAAATTAAAAATTTATAAAACAATAGTCTGACAAAATAATTATCACCGATTCTCAATCCAAAGTATAAATAAATATATTGAACTTCAAGGAAAATTCGAAACCGGTAAAATGCATTAAAACTGACATTATCAAACACTATCAATCAAGGAATCATTGGGACAATTACTACACATTCCTGACTTGTACAGGTATAACCTGGTTTTATAGGTAGCTTAACCTCATACGTCCTACGTGTATGTCAACCATTGAATTTAATTATAACTTATAGGAAAGTTCACTTGGGCAAGAGGCAAATTGCACCCTCCTCTTAAGGATGTAGACCTGGTATATGGGAGACAACTCTTACATTTGTATTGAAAGTCATTAGTGCGTTTTAACATAGCAGTAAATAAACAGTGATCAAGCATTTATGTTGTTTACATTTGACTGTGAGTACTTAGATAGTGACAGACTGTCAAAACAATGAATTCTGATAGTGTCTGCTATTGATGACAGGGGCATTTTGAAGTCTGGGGAGAGAAACTAATAAAAGGTTGTGATTAAAAAATTATGTCAACCCGTCCCAAGGATTCTAGTCCCATACTGAATATTACTGTTTTTCTGTATAAAATTTATTACAATTATTATTGGGACAGTACTCCTTTGGTTATTTCACATAAACAGAATGCAAAGACAGTCTGTAGGAGGTTTTGTAAGGGGAAAATGGATTTTGTCTCAAGTTTCTACTTTTTTCGTCTGCCTTGTCAGTCAACTTGTTGGAAAATTTTGAAAATTTCAAATGATAAAATCCGATAATTTTTTTTTTATTTTAAAGATTAATAACTACAAAATGTTTGAACAATTTTTTTTCAGGAATTAAACGACAAAATTTTTTTCTGGCTAAATTTGAAAAAAATAATGTCTTATCTGAGCTGGCAAGACTTTTCGCCGTTTAAATTATAAAAAAAAAACGTGTTTCTTTACATTCAGGCTATTTGTTTTACTATGATGTTTCAGATTTACTTTAAAATATGTTTCTTCTATGCAATTTAACAGTTAGGGGTATTTGTAATGGCAACATGTGCAAAAACACTCAATGATTTTTACCTACTAGTGTTTTCGACCGTTTTTTAGGGTACCCCAAAACGGTTCAATATAACCTAAATATAAAATGAAACGGTGAATTTCCTTAAGACTTTGGCAGATGATGCATGGACCTCTACCTTTTCAATGATGTAAATATAAACAAAATTAAATGAGAGGAAAATTTTGGTGTTACCAAGGCCTACCCCCTTAAGTTCTTCAAAGCTGTGATCCTTACAATTTCTTAGGAACATAAATGTTATAAAGAAGAAAATTGTTGGTCTATTTTAATAATCCTGAATACGGCGTTATTAAATGTCGAACATGTAATCTGTACTTACAACGTTAGCTTTCTTTTCCAACTTTTAGATATTTTTTTCTACCACTATTTTCAGTACCTTCAACATATTTTGTTGAAAGTGCTCTTGGTTAACCATAAGATAAAAAAAAAAATAATGTTCTATGTATCCTCTTTCAACTATCTTTAATAATATTCAATAAAGATGTTTTATGAATGATAAATTTAATTTATAATATTGTTATTTTTACCTATGCAGGAAAAACTAGCTTTTTTCCATTTTCCATTTGGCTGACATGCAACTTCTGTTATAACATTCCAAGATGCAGTTGAATTTACACACATTTGTCTATTGCATTTTTCTGGTAAGGGAACTGTTTTATTTTCACATGTGTAATACGTTTCGTTTCCCATTAACGAACCTCCGTTCGACCAAATTGCATTTGGAACTTCTTCAATATCGCTTCCACATTCTATGTCTGAAATGAATGTTTCTGTCAGATACTTAAAGGGATGTACGCTCTGACATAAGAATTTTACAAACAAGGTTTCTTACCAATCGTAATAGCTACTCTTATTTATGGTGTGACTGTTAAAAAATTGCTGTGACCTACCTAAACGGGAGTTTGCTGTGACCTACCTGAGCGGGAGTTTGCTGTGACCTACCTGAGCGGGAGTTTGCTGTGATCTACCTAAGCGGGAGTTTTCTGGGATCTACCTAAGCGGGAGTATGCTGTGACCTACCTAAGCGGGAGTTTGCTGTGACCTAACTCAGCGGGAGTTTGCTGTGACCTATCTTAGCGAGAGTTTGCTGTGACCTATCTAAGCGGGAGTTTGATGTGACTTATCTAAGCGGGAGTTTGGTGTGATCTACCTAAGCGAGAGTTTACTGTGACATACATGAGCGGGAGTTTGCTGTGACCGATCTAAGCGGTAGTTTGCTGTGACCTATCTAAGCGGGAGTTTGCTGTAGTCTATATAAGCGGGAGTTTGCTGTGACCTATCTAAGCGGGAGTTTACTCTGACCTATCTAAGCGGGAGTTTGATGTGATCTACCTGTGCGGGAGTTTGATGTAATCTACCTGTGCGGGAGTTATGTAATCTACCTATGCGGGAGTTTGATGTGATCTACCTGTGCGTGCGGTAGTTTGATGTGATCTACCTGTGCGTGAGTTTGATGTATGCTACCTGTGAGGGAGTTTGGTGTTATCTACCTGTGCGGGAGTTTGATGTAATCTACCTGTGCTGGAGTTTGAATGATCCACTTGTGCGGGAGTTTTCTGTGACCTACCTGAGCGGGAGTTTTTTGTTGCCTCTTTGATTTCAATAATTTAGTATCTTTTTACTCAGGTAAAAGGATTTTTTTCTGCGTTTTGATCAGTTGCATTAAAATCACAACAGTTGAAACCCCCTTGCTAATCTGTTTATTAATGAGGTTGGAGAACAATTATTTGTTTTAATCCAACCTATTATATGCCTGAGTTATATTTTAATTGATATTAACATTCCATAAAACGAAAATATACAAAAGAGTTGTCGCATTAACAATAAATCATATCACGTGGAGTACTGAGCTGATGATGGTAAAACCATCTCATCGAAAGTTATTTTATTAATTGACAAAATCAACTTCGAAGCTAACATACGGGGTTATTCTACATCTATAATTCAACATTTTTGAAATTTCAGAAAAACAATTAACAAACTTTTTACAAACACACAGAACAACATACAAATTATTTAGAATTGATAGAATGTATAGATCGTTTTAGTTAGAAATGTTTTAGATAAAGCTAAAGGAGACGTAATGAGAAAAATGTTGGTTCAAAGCAATGAAAAGTAGTGAATGAAAAATTAAATAGCTGGTACAAGCGGTCAATACATTGTTCTACGTAGTCTTTTTATAAACATTTTGACAAAATAGCAAATATCATTCAGATGCTCATTTCCCACACTAGGGGGTCTGATTGGGTGGGGTATGATCCCGGATCCCGCTTACTGTTTTGTCAGATTCCCGTATCCCGCTTACACTATGTACGTAAGTAATTCTCATTCTTTTGTAATGCCCGTGTACCACTAGACATCATTTCCCGTTTTCACGTATCAAGCTTACAAAAAGTCCAAAATCCGCGTCACGCTTAGACCCCAATGAGACCCGCACAACAGGTGCCTTCGAGTTATTAAACAAGTGGGTCAAATTAAATGATGCGAATTTGATTTCCCGCATCAAAATTATGTGCATTTCGAAAATTAAAATATGTTTTCGGTAGTTCTCGAACCCAAATATTAAGAATAAAAAATACCAAAAGGTGAATCGAAAAAAATGAACTTATGAATTAATAGAATACACAAAAAAGAACACATGAGTAGCAAGGGACTGAATAGAGATTATAACAACTTATATATTTGTGTGTCAACGTAAAATAAATATCTGTATGCAGTTTATGGTTACACAAAGAGGTAACATACATTTGTGGTAATTTAAGTCGAAAAAGCAAACTTCTGTAATACTGATACACAAAAGAAATATTACTTAAGAGGGCTCGCGGGTCGAAATCAATTTTTTTTTTATTTAATATAGGATTTCTCTATATTTTTCTATATATGAACTTTATCTTAAACCTTAATAGAAAAATGAAATAAAAAAATGGGGTCGCCGTTCATTTACGCTCACAATCTGCCTTCGAAAGAAGCATACTTTTTTGTTACTGTCCTTTTTTTCTGCTGAACTATTATAGGAGAAATAACGGTAATTAATATCGAAATAAGAAAAAGAACTAAATTACAGAAATCGCTTAAATTTTACAATTATTTAGTTTATGTACAGCCTATTCGAAAACAACAATAAAAAATATAGGTCACCGATGATTTAAAAAAGGATATTTCAATTTTAATGCCAAAAAATGGCATTTTTGCACCATAGGGAGATAATTTTGAGCTTTTTCAATGATATCTACATTTTAAAAATCACCTGGGGCCAACACGAATTGATTTTTTGGAAAGATTTTTGTACCATATGATAACGTAACAACTACTTAAGGTAAGAAATAAAATTTGTAATAAAAAATTGTTTAATTTTTTTCTGAAAATCTAAGTCCCGCGAGCCTCCTTAAAAGAACAGATTTGTCAAGTAATATATTTACATACTTAATGGTAAACACAAAACTTGGAGACTTTTATCTGTAAAACATCTCTCTTCGCGTGTACAGTTATGATTTTTGCAATGCCATGCATATTCCTGCAAAATATATCAGAAGTAATGATCATTATCCCTATGTATATAGAAACTTTTGTTGAGAAACCCTAAAGCCTTTCTTTTGTTTGCTCTTTGTTCTAAAAACTTCACACCTATAACTTTCGCATACATTTCATATTAAGACACTTGTAAAAAAAATAAATAAAATCATATATCATTAAAAAATTACCTTTTTATATCAAATTACATTTAAAGAGATACAAAAATTAAAGAAATGTTTTCATATCTTTCTATGATCTGAGTTCACTCACCATTGGGATGTCCAAAGCATCGACAAAAATTACAGAAGTTTTCTCTTTGGTAGTCACACCAAAATTCAGTTCACATTTCAATTCGTTTTTATAATAATTCAAAGACTTGCAAATTTTCATCTGTAGGCAAGTTTCAGCACATGTGTAAAGAGATGTTGGTTGAATTCTCCGTATTAAAGATTCATATGCATATACATTATATTGTCTCTTCATACATGGTGTTGGAATTATTTCACCAAAAACTGTTACAACCAAAAACATATAACAGACTCCACGCAATGCAAACTTGATCAGTTTCTTCATCTCGAATTCATATCAGTACTGATGTTGTATAGAAATTTTGTCTATCAAATATTCTGATAAGCATATTACTACATTTTGCTATCTTCGGACTTTGTATTGTATTGATATCTATAACAATTCCTTATTAATTAATTTCCTGCACTTTGCCTTGGATACCAATCTATTTAACCAATCATTTACCGCAATGATTGGGCTACTTAAAAATATCCTTATAATCCTAAGTGTTCCATGTGTTACGTATAGAATCCTATTTGTTATGATAAATATATAATATATAAATTAACAAATCAAATAATTAATACATAAATATATAATGTTGATTTATATTCATTTCTTTCGACCATAGATGGTTTTATACATCTATGGTTTGATGCTCTATTAAGTTTCACATGTACCACACTTTTGTTTATTAATGAAAGCCCTACATTGATTATTATTTTTATTGCTTAGAATATTTGTTTCATGTATGTTTCATTAATGGACCAGAATATTTTATATCCCAATAAAAAAGTCCACATTGTAAAATGTATTGGCAATGTTCTGCTATCATTTGGTACTAATGTAATGTACCTTTGGTTTAAAGACAGTCAATTGTTTACAAATGTGAATAAAAGAGAAAGACAAAAAAAAACAACTATCGGGAAAGTATTATTGTGAGTAATGTTTATATTGTACTTAAAATTACCCATTTACTCATTACTCATTTCTTTTTTTTCATGAAAATATATTATGTAAGGAAATGGTTATATATTTCAGATATGTTTTTCCCATTTTCTCATACTTTGTTATGCCATAACAGGAGCTGACGATGAACACCAAGGAGACAAAAACCCAACAAAACAAATACCTATAAAGGCCAACCTTTTAAAAGTGTTTTACTTAGGATTTGTTTATCCCTGGAATAGATTACCTTAGCCGTAATTGGAAAAACTGTTTGGATTTTTGGGTCCTAAATGCTTTTCAACTTTTTACTTTTTTTGGCATCATAACTACTTTGATCTGAGAGTCAGTGATGAGTCTTGACAAAATGCGCGTCTGGCGTATTAAATAATAATCCTGGTCCCTTTGATAGCTATTTACAATATATAAAGGCAACAGTAGTATACCGCCGTTTGAAATTCATAAATCGATTGAAAAAAATAATCCGGGTTACAAACTCAAACTGAGGGAAACACATCAAATATAAGAGGAGAACCAAGATACCACAGTAACTTAACATTCAAATGAAACACGCACAGAAACGAGCTATTATATATATAACAAGGGCAGACTTTATATCGTACATAGAATAGAAATTTTGTAAACAATATTTATCAAAGAGTATCACAAATCTGCCATCCACATCAAATTACATAAATTACTTAAAACTTTTTTTAAAGATATTGTAGAGTTAAAACGTTATAGAAAAACAATAGTGAAGTTCACAATTACATGTATGGAAAAATTAATATGACTGTGAGTGAAATTAAATTCATTTTTGCACCTGTCCCGAGCATCTGACCTTTGTTAGTCCCGTAGGTTTTCTTTTAATTCTAGTTCATTTGTACGTTTTTGAGTAAGACGTCCATTTTTTAATACACTAGTACACATCTTTATTAAAGGGCCCAGATGATGCCAACCTCTTGCTGCGGTAATTTCTCACTGTGGTGAAGACCCATTGGTGGCCTTTGCTGTTATCTACTCTTTGGTACGGTTGCTGTCTGTTTGACATAATCCCTATTTTCATTCTCAATTTTATATCTTAATAGAAAAATCATCGGAACAACAAACAGTAATTACAAACCGTCATGAAATCTATAAGTATTAAAGCACAGAAGATTTATGGATATTAAAGATAAAGTAAAGATAACATTATATTTTTATGTGATAACACATATTATGAATTTTTAAACGGTTTTCCTAATGTTTGGAAAATATTCTTATTGAAGTACAGTCAAAGATAAATAGATATCCTGCATTCACAGATAAATATTGTTATTCCTTTCGTTGTATTTATTGGTTGACAATGGCTGCGTTAGGTTTAATGTCTTACGGAAAATCAAAATCAATGAGAACTAAATGTTCTTCCTTTGAGAGTCTCGAATGATCGGCAATTATCCGCGTTTGCACATACTTGGTCGAGTACTTGAAAATCAAAAAGTAATAATAAAAATATAAATCAATTGCTTTTAAAAAGCAATTGTAAACGGTCTTTCCCCCCTTAAAAACATGATTGTGTGTGTGTGTGTGTGTGTGTGTTTGTTTGTTTGTTTGTTTGTTTGTTTGTTTGTTTGTTTGTTTGTTTGTTTGTTTGTTTCTGTAAGGGGTCTATATTATTCCGGGGCAGTTTCAAGTTTAGTTCGGAAAGTTTTTATTTTATTTCTGGCCAGCGCGCGCGCCAGATTGGGGAGACATCACGTGACTTGGGTTTATAATAACGAAAACTTAGTCTTTTTATTTCTCTTTAGGTCGGGATGTTGAACAGACAACATGTATAGAGACGGAATGTACACAATGTAATTTCTTTTGTCATTGTAGGAAATTGACATTTTGATCACAGTTCACCAGAAGTGCATGTTTTGGATTTAATTGATTCGGTGTAACTTTAAAACACATTTAAGGATTATTTTCTGATAATGTACATTTTTCAGCACCAGTTTGTAACACAGATAAGTATTTCAATCTAGGAGCGGACATTTTATTGTAGCATTTCACTGAGATTTACGGACCTAGCATGCAATTTTAACGGCATTGCAATTTCTTTTCTCTAGGAAAAGTCTTGAGAGATATCGGCACCACGTTGTTTTATGAACCTTTAGTACATGTATGCCCTGCTGACTGTAAATTTTGGGGTCGATTGGACTTGTAGTTTCAGTGTTTAAGTGATAACAAGGAGGTGGATTTTTTTTTCAGAAGAGATGTAAGATCAATATTAAAGTTCAATTCTTCTTGAATAATTGATAGGTCTTTCCTTCCATTTTCTTTTAATTATACTGTCATAAATAAAAATATCATATATATTGATTGATTAATTTATTGATTAGTTGGTTGGTTGGTTGATTGGTTTATTAATTAAACACTTGATATAGGGTCTCTTGAAACAAGCGAAAAAAAAAAGAGACCTTGGATTCCGTATTAAACACATAAAACGGAAACTTGCATTAATTAATGGAATGGATTGATTGATTGATTGATTGGTTGGTTGGTTGGTTGGTTGGTTAAACACATTGTTTGGTTAAACACATTGGTTAAACACGTTGTATAGGGTTAATTTAAACAAGCGAAAAAAAAGAGACATTAGATTCCGTATTAAACACATGAAACAGAAACATGCATTGGTTGATTGATTGGTTGGTTGGTTGGTTAAACACCTTGGTTTGGTTAAACATGTTGGTTAAACACGTTGGTTAGTTAAACACATGGATAGGCTCAATTACAACAAGCGAAGAAAAAAAAGAGACCTTGGATCCCGTATGAAACAGATAAAACGGAAACATGCATTGATTGATTGATTGGTTGGTTAAACACGTTGGTTGGTTAAACACGTTGATTAAACATGTTGGTTGGTTAAACACGTTGATTGGTTAAACACCTTGATAGGCTCAATTAAAACAAGCGGAAAAAAACTTGGATCCCGTATGAAACACATGAAACATAAACATGCATTGATTGATTGATTGATTGATTGGTTGGTTGGTTGGTTGGTTGGTTAAACACGTTATTTGGTTAGTTAATCACGTTGGTTAAACATGTTGGTTCAACACGTTGGTTAAACACGTTGGTTGGATTGGCTTAATTAAAACAAGCGAAAAAAAAAACACCTTGGATCCCGTATGAAACACATGAAACGGAAACATGCATTGATTGATTGGTTTGTTGGTTGGTTAAACACGTTGGTTGGTTAGTTAAACACGTTGGTTTAACACGTTGGTTAAACACGTTGGTTAAACACGTTGGTTGGATAGGCTGAATTAAAACAAGCGGAAAGAAAACCTTGGATCCCGTATGAAACATGAAACGGAAACATGCATTGATTGATTGGTTTGTTGGTTGGTTAAACACGTTGGTTGGTTAGTTAAACACGTTGTTTAAACACGTTGGTTTAACACGTTGGTTAAACACGTTGGTTAAACACGTTGGTTGGATAGGCTCAATTAAAACAAGCGAAAAAAAAAAACCTTGGATCCCGTATGAAACACATGAAACGGAAACATGCATTGATTGATTGGTTAGTTAAACACGTTGGTTAAATATGTTGGTTTAACACGTTGGTGAAACACGTTGGTTAAACACGTTGGTTGGATAGGCTGAATCAAAACAAGCGAAAAAAAAACCTTGGATCCCGTATGAAACACATGAAACGGAAACATGCATTGATTGATTGGTTAGTTAAACACGTTGGTTGGTTAGTTAAACACGTTGGTTAAACATGTTGGTTTAACACGTTGGTTTAACACGTTGGTTAAACACGTTGGATGGATAGGCTCAATTAAAACAAGCGAAAAAAAAACCTTGGATCCCGTATGAAACACATGAAACGGAAACATGCATTGATTGATTGGTTAGTTAAACACGTTGGTTGGTTAGTTAAACACGTTGGTTAAACATGTTGGTTTAACACGTTGGTTAAACACGTTGGTTGGATAGGCTCAATTAAAACAAGCGAAAAAAAAACCTTGGATCCCGTATGAAACACATGAAACGGAAACATGCATTGATTGATTGGTTAAACACGTTGGTTAAACATGTTGGTTAAACACATTGGTTAAACACGTTGGTTAAACACGTTGGAAAGTGTCAATTAAAACAAGCGAAAAAAAGAGACCTTGGATCCCGTATTAAACACATGAAACGGAAACTTGCTTTGATTGATTGATTGATTGATTGATTGATTGATTGATTGATTGATTGATTGATTGATTAATTGATTGATTGATTGATTGATTGATTGATTGACTGATTGATTGATTGATTGATTGATTGATTGATTGATTAATTGATTGATTGATTGATTGATTGGTTGGTTGGTTGGAATTCAAACACACATAAAACTGTTTAAATAGTGCCAAAAAACACATAATTTGATGACCTTGACCTTTGACCTTGTGACCTTCGTCAAGGTCATTGCTCCACAAGGTCATTGCAAAAGACCGTATGGGTCAAGGACCTTTTGTTAAAGAGTTTTGCCTAAAAATGGCTTTTTAAAAACCATCAATGGGAGTTATGTCCCTTACATGATGGTAAAATCAGTATAGTCATAATGTAAAAAAGTTGCCCCTTGAAGTACCAATCATTTTTCACTGCTTAATTTTTCTGTATCTATAACCGTTCAATAGTTAGAGGGAAATGAAAAACTTTTGAAAATCTAAAATATGACCTTGACCTTTGACCTTGACCTATATTTTCAAGTTTTGGTCCAATGAACTCAAATCTGAAGACCCGCAGTCTTTACGACTTACGGTTCATGAGATTTATATGCATATGGAAAATTTAAAAATTCAAGGGGAAATAACTCCTATAATAGGTCACTGGATCGCTTCGGCTAAAGTTATTTGAAGTTGTAACTTTTGGCAAGGAACATTTTAAAAAAAACCATTTGCCGCTAAGTCTTATAGTTTATGAGATATAGCGATAACAGTGTTTTTTGTAATTGGGGAGATAACTCCTATAAAGTAAATAGTACACTTCGGTGCCCCTTATACAAGATAGCTTTTATTAACCCGATACTAGATACCAAAGATCATTTTGATATCTTGCGTACTTTTATCACCGATTAACTTTGAAAAACGGCGGAAGAAAAAGAATAATAATTAAAAACCAATTGTTCAGAGAACAATTGAAGGTCTTTCCACCAGTAAATATCTATTTTGATATTAGAATATTAAAAATCAGTCTAAAATGTCAGTTCCTATGGCTATATGATGTAAAGATATGAATTTTAAGCAAAGGTCATAATCTAGAACGTCAAATTTACCTATGACCTTGACCTCAATTTCAAGGTCACAAACAGAGGATCTCAAATCAAAAGACCCTAGGTCTCTAATATGTATGGTTAATAAGTTATATCACTTTACGCATAATTTTAGATATGATAGGGGCTAAAACTCCCATTAATTGACTACGCACCCTTTCAACCAAAATTATTAAGTTACGACGTTGCAACTAACAATTTAGTAAAAATAATTTGTTGATATCTTATAAGGTTAATGAAAATGAGTGAAAATAAGCCAAAATCAAAATTTAGAATATGACCTTGACCTTTGACCTTGACCTAATTTTCATTTTTTTGGACCAAGGATCTCAAATCAAAAGACCCTAGGTCTCTATCACTTATGGTTTTCCAGTTTAAAATACATTTCAAAATTTCAAATACAAAAGGGGAAATAACTCTCATATGGAATCTCGATACGGCTTCGGTCAAAATAAAACAGAACATCCTTAGGATATAACGAGCAATTTGAAAAAATAAATTTGTCGGTTTCTTATACGGTTGCGAAGCCTTAGCGATAACAAGAAAAACAGTGTTCAGGGAGATAACTCTTATATGGGAAAGTATACGGTTAAGCAGAGTTGGTTTCAAAAGCGTATAAACTGTTCGATATCATATTCCAAATATCAAATCGACATCTTGCGAAACAAAAAAACAGCGAAGGAAAAAAATTAGGCGGAAGAAAAAAAAAAAAAATAATTAAAAACCAATTGTTCAAAGAACAATTGAAGGTCTTTCAACCAATAAGGACCTATTTTGATATAAAAATATTAAGATTCAATTGAAAATGTCAGTTGCTATGTCTTTATGATATAAAAATATGAATTTCGAGCAAAGGTCAAAATCTAGAACGTCCAATTAACCTATGACCTTGACCTCAATTTCAAGGTCATAAACTAAGGATCCCAAATCAAAATACCCTAGGTCAGTATTATGTATGGTTTATGAGTAATATCACTTTACGCATAATTCTAAATATAAGAGGGGCAAAAACTCCCATTTATTGTCTACGCACCCTTCCAATCAAAATTTATAAGTTACGACATGTCGCAACTAACAATTTAGTAAAAATAATTTGTCGCAATCTTATAAAATTAATGAAGTAAGTGAAAATAAGCCAAAATCAAAATTTAAAATTTGACCTTGACCTTTGACCTCGACCTAATTTTCATTTTTTTGGACCAAGGATCTTAAATCAAAAGACCCTAGGTCTCTATCACTTATGGTTTACCAGTTAGAAATGCAAATCACTTATATCATATATAAAAGGGGGGATAACTCTCATATGGAGTCTCCGGATAGCTTCGGTCCAAATAAAACAGAACATCCTGAGGATTTAACGAGCACTTTGGAAAAATAAATTTGTCGGTTTCTTATACGGTTGCGAAGCCTTAGAGATAACAAGAAAAACAGTGTTCGGGAAGATAACTCTTACAAGGTAAAGTTTTTTGTTACGCGGTGTCAGTTTCAGAAGCGTATTAACTGTTCGATATCATATACCATATATCTTAGCGACATCTTGCGAAACAAAAAAAACAGTGAAGGAACAAAAAGTTGGCGGAAGAAAAAAAAAAATAATTAAAAACCAATTGTTCAAAGAACAATTGAAGGTCTTTCAACTAATAAAGATCTATTTTGATATGAAAATATTAAAATTCAGTTGAAAATGTCAGTTCCTATGGCTTTATGATGTATAAATATGAATTTAAAGCAAAGGTCAAAATCTAGAACGTCCAATTAACCTTTGACCTTGACCTCAATATCAAGGTCATAGACTAAACATCTCGAATCAAAAGACACTAGTTCCTTAATATGTATGGTTCATGAGTAATATCACTTTACGCATAATTCTAAATATAAGAGGGGCGAAAACTCCCATTTATTGTCTACGCACCCTTGCAACCAAAATTTATAAGTTACGACATGTCGCAACTAACAATTTAGTAAAAATAATTTGTCGATATCTTATAAGGTTAATGAAAATAAGTGAAAATAAGCCAAAATCAAAATTTAGAATTTGACCTTGACCTTTGACCTTGACCTAATTTTCATTTTTTTGGACCAAGGATCTTAAATCAAAAGATCCTAGGTCTCTATCACTTATGGTTTACCAGTTAGAAATGCATATCACTTATATCATATATAAAAGGGGGGATAACTCTCATATGGAGTCTCTGGATAGCTTCGGTCAAAATTAATCAAATCATCCTGAGGATGCAACGAGCAATTTGATAAAATAAATTTGTCGGTTTCTTATACGGTTGCGAAGCCTTAGAGATAACAAGAAAAACAGTGTTCGGGGAGATAACTCTTACAAGGTGAAGTTTTTTGTTACGCGGTGTCAGTTTGAGAAGCGTATTAACTGTTCGATATCATATACCATATATCTAAGCGACATCTTGGGAAACAAAAAAACAGTGAAGGAAAAAAAAGTTGGCGGAAGAAAAAAAATAATAATTAAAAACCAATTGTTCAAAGAACAATTGAAGGTCTTTCAACCAATAAGGATCTATTTTGATATGAAAATATTAAGATTCAGTTGAAAATGTCAGTTCCTATGGCTTTATGATATAAAAATATGAATTTCAGTCAAAGGTCAAAATCTAGAACGTCCAATTAACCTATGACCTTGACCTCAATTTCAAGGTCATACACCAAGGATCCCAAATCAAAAGACCCTAGGTCTGTATTATGTATGGTTCATGAGTCATATCACTTTACACAAAATTCTAAATATAAGAGGGGCAAACACTCCCATTTATTGTCTACGCACCCTTCCAATCTAAATTTATAAGTTACGACATGTCGCAACTAACAATTTAGTAAAGATAATTTGTCGAAAACTTATAAAGTTAATGAAAATAAGTGAAAATAAGCCAAAATCAAAATTTAGAATTTGACCTTGACCTTTGACCTTGACCTAATTTTCATTTTTTTGGACCAAGGATCTTAAATCTAAAGACCCTAGGTCTCTATCACTTATGGTTTACCAGTTAGATATGCATATCACTTATATCATATAAAAAGGGGGGATAACTCTCATATGGAGTCTCCGTATAGCTTCGGTCAAAATAAAACAGAACATCCTGAGGACTTAACGAGCAATTTGGAAAAATAAATTTGTCGGTTTTTTATACGGTTGCAAAGCCTTAGAGGACACAAGAAAAACAGTGTTCGGGGAGATAACTCTTACAAGGTAAAGTTTTTTTGTTACGCGGTGTCAGTTTCAGAAGCGTATTAACTGTTCGATATCATATACCATATATCTAAGCGACATCTTGTGAAACAAAAAAACAGCGAAGGAAAAAAAAGTTGGCGGAAGAAAAAAAAAAAAAAAAATAATAATAATAATAATAATAATAATCAGAACGAATTCAATAGGTCTTTCAACAGAAAGGTTGAAAGACCTAATAATAATAATAATAATAATAATCAGAACAAATACAATAGGTCTTTCAACTGAAAGGTTGAAAGACCTAATAATAATAATAATCAGAACAAAAACAATAGGTCTTTCACCTGAAAGGTTGAAAGACCTAATAATAATCAGAAGAAAACCAATAGGTCTTTCCACGGAAAAGTGGAAAGACCTAATAATAAACAAACGAAATACAGTAAGGTCTTTCCATTTAAGAAAGGAAAGACCTTAATGAAGAGCTTATAAACAAAAAAGGGACAAAAAATATTTTCAAAACCGCGCAAAGAATCAGAGCTTCCCATGAAGCTAATTATAAGCAGAAGCTACCTTGATGTGAACAATTTAATTATATAGAATCCAGATCGATTGAAGCATTTCATGGATTAATTAGGTCTTTCCACTTTTCGTGGAAAGACCTTTTGTTTTTCTTCTAATTATTTTTTTCTTCTTCTGCCGTCTGAGATGCATTTTTGTCTTACAACATATCGAATGGATTTTTGGCCAATGATGTTGTACAGTAATGGGAGTTATAAAACTCACCCTGTGTGACCGAACACTTATTTTTATAGGAGTTATCCCCCGTGTCCCCTTTTTCTTGTTATCGCTATATCTCTAAAACGGTAAAAGATTTTAACAAACTGTGTCACCAAGTTGTTCGTCTACTCTTAAGAATGATTTGGTTAATTTTAACTGGAGTGATCGAAAAACATCTTATGGGAGTTATTTCCCTTTGAAAATTTAAGATAGGCGATATGTTGGATCAATTCATACGTTATAAGTCGGAGAGGTCTACAGTCTTTTGATATGAAGTCCTTGATCATTTAGAAGGAAATTGAGGTCAAGGTCAAAGGTCAAGGTCATGTTATAAATTTTAAATTTTGCTTGTTATCGTTATTCAAAAGAAACTGTTACAGTAAATGATATAATATGTTTGCCAAATAACTGTTTACAATAAGGCGCAACTTCAACCTATTTAAGTCGAAAAGTTTTGATTAACCCTTATAAGAGTTTTCTCCACTTTTGTATTTGAAATCAGTATTTCTCCACAACCATACAAGTGATTGACTTGTCGTCTTTTGATTTGAGATCACTGACCTATGACCTCAAAATCGAGGTCAAGGTCAAAGGTCAATTTGACGTTCTAGATTTTGACCGTTGCTAAAAATTCTTTCTATTTCATTATAAAACAATTAAGTCTACTGCATAAACTTAATAATCTTTTTTTTTATATATCAGTTTGATTTACCACATTACATCAACACGGAGTGACATTTTCTAACATCGTTTTTTTAAATTTCATTTTTATTATCGAGGTGGAAAGACCTTCAATTGTTCTCTGAAGAATTGGTTTTTAATTATCTGCATGTTTCTTTGATTTGAATCACTTATTAACTTTTTTTTTTTTTTTTTTTTTTTTTTTCACTTATCACTTATTAACAGTGTCAGATTTTATTTCTCACAAACTTAAAATTGAGAATGGAAATGGGGAATGTGTCAAAGAGACTGGAACCCGACCATAGAAAAAACAACAGCAGAAGGTCACCAACAGGTCTTCAATGTAGCGAGAAATTACCGCTCCCGGAGGCGTCCTTCAGCTGGTTCCTCAACAAATATTTACTAGTTCAGTGATAATGAACGCCATACTAAACTCCAAATTGTACACAAGAAACATGTAAACTTCGGAAAATTTAAAAAAAAAGGGAAACCATGACTAACGTTGGAGATAAATAATCTCCATCGAAATGAGATGTACCAATACAAATGAGATGTACCAATACACATGAGATGTACCAATACAAATGAGAATTAACAGATGAGATGTGCCCATACAAATGAAATGTGCAAATACAAATGAGATGTACCACTACAAATGAGATGTGCCAATGCAAATGAGATGTGCCAATCCAAATGAGATGTGCCAATACAAATGAGATGTACCACTACAAATGAGATGTACCACTACAAATGAGATGTACCACTACATATGAGATGTACCACTACAAATGAGATGTACCACTACATATGAGATGTACCACTACAAATGAGATGTACCAATACAAATGAGATGTACAAATACAAATGAGATGTGCCGATACAAATGAGATTGAGATGTGCCAATACAAATGAGATGTGCCAATACAAATGAGATGTGCCAATACAAATGAGATGTGCCTATACAAATGAGATGTGCCAATACAAATAATATGTACCAATACGAAGTGGAAAGGGATTAATATAAGTTACAATAACTTGTGTCCCAATCCACTATAAATGTATATGTTTTAACTTATACGTACGAAATGTACCAATACAAATGAGATATTTGTTATCTTTTTTGCTATCAACTTCGCCGATTTCGGTTTTCCTGTATTAAGTATTTGTTAAATGTTAAATATGTGAAGAGAAAATAAGTTTAATGAAATCCCACTACTGAGGGAATTTATGGGTTAAATCCAAGTACTAGTAGTTGTAATTAGATACTGTCATCATGACCAATTAATGGCTATTTACACCCACTTGAGATCCTTAAAAACATCAAAAATAACTACTCCACCTTAAATACATGTAGATATTTATGTATAATGAAAGAGGTTTTCCTATAATATTGGATATGTATGCTGTGTGCGTTTTTTTATAACATTAGATATTTATGCTGTATACGTATCCTTATAACACAGATATATGTATGCTTAGTGCGTTTTCTTATAACATTGAATATGTATGCTCTGTGCGTTTTCTTTTTCCTATTTGCATCTTTTAATTTGACTGCTGGGTGTCCAGATTGTTTTGAAAAAATCGATACCGTAATTGAAGAAACCTTACGATGTAAATCAAAACAGATTGTTGGTGTCTCAGTTGCAGTAGTAAGATCTGGAGATGTTGTTTTAGAAAAAGGATACGGCGTGAAGGATTTAGAAACGAACGATACAGTGACTGAGGATACTCTGTTTGGAATTGCGTCCTTGTCAAAAGCGTTTGCAAGTACATTACTTGTGAAACTGATGGAAGAGAAAACAAAGTAAGTATGGGGAACGAAATGTTTTATTGTATTTGAACTGTGCTGCACCCATTGACAGTAAAATGATCTGAAAAATATTCAGACTCAATTTTTTTAATCGATTGTAAACTGTAAGTCATTTATATGAGAATAATACAAGACTTTTTATTAAATAAAATTTCTTTTTGAAAAAAAAGGTCAAATATTTATGAAGAATATAATTTGTTTTGGGATGTAACCGTAGTTTTAAGTTTGCTGGGCGTTGTAGGATGTATGCGCAGCTCATTGAGACAGAAACAAACTGTATACTTCTGTAAGAACGGAACTTTCTTTTAAAACCGGAAAACCATTTTATGTTTCTACTTTGAATCATGAAATAGTTTTTTTTCTCGTTTTTTTTCTTAAATAGATAAAGGGAGATGTTATTAAACGATCATTAAGGTCATTAAGTAAACGTTATTAAAACGAATGAATTTTCAATTCTTTTGCAACCAAATTTAAAATTATTACTTTTTTGGTTCCAAATAACAGTCAGTGAATGCACAGGTTAAGCCAAAAAAAAATATGGGTCTTTTTTCATCGAGAAAACAGAGAATTCCTTCTAATTAAAAACTTCTGTGTCAAACCTATTTAAACATTTCTTTTGTATCAAAACTACAATTTGTTATTTATCTTTATATATAAGTATATTTTCAGATACTCTTTAAACACAAAAGTCAGTACCATCTTCGACAACGAAGGGATTTTTATCGATTCTTTGCGGTCAAAGTATGCTACCATACGTGATCTTTTATCTCATAGACTAGGAATACCAGGCAACAACCGTATACGATTGGATAACAATTTGACACGTGCTAATGTTATACAGTAAGTAAAACATTTTTAAAATTAGTATACATGCTAATTTATTGATACACTGACGTACTAAATTATAATCATGGTACCTTTGATAACTAATTATATCTAGACAAATCTTAAATCTATAGATTGTTATTAACAAATTCTTGATAACGTCCCGAACATGCATGCCTGAAATATTTGCCACTGGACATTAAACAACCAACACTCAATCATCTGTATATTCTGGTTCATGGAGGTGAAAATCAAGGTTTCACCAGGCGAATCAATGATAAATGTAACATTTTTTGTGGAGTTGCTTTTATTTTATTTGTTAATCGGATTCAGTCTTACTTTTTATACAGTGTCTGACTTTTTTGTAAAAGAAATGTGAAATGATTATTTTGTGCACACAGCACGCTGTGCACGTGTATCTCGGTAATATTCAGTCCTAACCAAACTGTGTCAAAACTCCCATTTAGAATCGTGTTCATAGCTTTAACAGTGGTTATGATATAGGAGTTCTATGAATTATCTAAATAGTGCCTCAATCTGTATGCAATTACAATTGTATTAGCTTAGTGTATTTGTATAATTCAATTGTCAGATACATTATGCTCGTGCATTTTCACACTATACTGGCTTCTGTACAAGAGTGAGCTCCTTACGCAGAAACTGATCTAACAGAGTTATGAGGAGGAAAGATTAAAAATGACACTTCGTAAATTTTATGGACACTATCAAGAATTTGGATGATGTTTACATATATACGATGTGTCTGTGTCTAAACTAACCAAATAACATTTAACAATTGTGTCATCTTTCTGCTAAGTACCGAACGTAACCTATTCCCGAATTCGACTGTTAACCCTTGGGTTAATTTACATTGCTGTACCACGTGTCTCGGTATTTGTAAATCCAACATTCATGGATTTATTTTTGATGTTTCTGTTGTGGTTACGGTTGAATAATATGTCTTATCGTTTGTTAAATTTGAACAGCGTTATACTACTGTTATGTAGTCCAACGAATTATAAATTGCTTTTCCATACCATCATTGTCATGGAAAAAACATTTGGACGAATACTGTAAAATAATTGAATTAAAGTTAGAGATTACATTTTAGTTACGTATATTATTTGTATGTGCGTTTCTCTGTTAGGAATGTTCTGGTGTGTGTTTGTGTTGTATTTCTGTCAACAAGTGTTTTAGGGCATATTTTTAAAATTTTCATAAAGTAGGAGGGTATGGCATGCCATTATACCAGGTTCATTATCCAACATTTGTTTCTTAAAATGTCCTGTACCAGAGACATATATACGTGTATATGTGTCTGCCTGTACCAAGTCGGGAATATGGCAGTTGTTATCGAATAGTTTGTTTCAATGAGTATTGGCGGGTGTTTTTTTTTTGTACCACTTCGGTTTTCCTGTTGTTCCTTGGTTGATGTGTTTTCTTCGGTTTTGGGTCTGTAACCCGGATTTGTTTTATCTTAATCAACTTTAAAGACTTTTGAACACCGGTATACTTCTGTCCTACCACCTTTAATTAGCGTGGTTGTATATCAACACCCTGACTTTAATGTCAGTTCGAATTATTTCGGACATCAGTTTTTTAGAAACATTCGTTGATGATTATTAAATACGTGGGCATTTGAGTCATCAAAATTGGGCAATGACGTAATTTCATATACATAAGTGTTAATAAACTATTCTTTATCATGCGTAGATGTTTATCGTTCACTTTGGTATTTGGCTATAAATAAAAACAGTATTTTACAATTCTTGAAACAGTATGACATTTAAGGAATGACTGTAATATTTTTTCTGTCTATGAAGAAATAACATTAAAAATTTGGTGCACACTGAATAACGCGCGTAGCAGGTTATTTGACAGTGTGCACCACATTTTTTATGTTATTTCGAATAGACAGAAAAAATCTTACAGTAATTTCTTATAATTTAATTCTTATTCCATTTTAAACCGTAGAAAACCACGAAAAAACGTTGATGACGTCACGGTCATATGACTAAATTATGTCTATGGGCTAATAACAAAATAACGTCAGCCAATCAAAAGACGCGTTACATCCAAAATTAAATTATTAGTTTATAAACCTGAAGATATATATTTTTATTATTTAGCCGATTGAAGTATTTGCAACCAAAAGGCTCATTCCGAGACAGTTTCCTCTACAACAATTTGATATACGGTGTAGTGACGAATCTTGCTGAATTGATTGGTGGAGAAAGTTGGGAGAACTTAGTAAAGACACATCTATTTGATCCAATCGGTATGAACTCTTCTTCCTTTTTGACAACAGCTGATTTTGAGAAGATTGACTTAGCTAAGGGGTATATTGATTATTATGGTGAACTGAAACCTGTTCCATTTGAATTTTCCAGGTGAGATGTAACAAGGCGCATTGCCGTTTTATTTCAAAGTTGAAAAATCCATTTATTAATCATCTATCTTTTTTATTATTATTGAATACTACATGCGTTTTGTTGTATTACTACTCCACCGTCTATAGACCAATTATTTTCCAGTATCATTTTTATATTTGAGTAACTTTTCAACGTAAAATGTTTTTTATAACTACATTTTATAAAAAAAAAAAAGATGAGGGGCTTTTTGAATGTTTATCAGGACTGGTGAAAAAAATAATTTCTGTATGTTTTAAATAATGTATATTGCTACAGTCATCACTTCAGTCAAAGGAAGTCTTTAATCATAAATTTTTAAAACAAAAAAGCATCTCTGAAGAAATTTACTAGACTTCTACTTTCTAAATAATTATGAGCAACTAAGTAAATAGTTATCAAAGGTACCAGGATTATAATTTAGGTCGCCAGACGCGCGTTTCGTCTTCATAAGACTCATCAGTGACGCTCATATCAAAATATTTATAAAGCCAAACAAGTACAAAGTTGAAGAGCATTGAGGATCCAATATTCCCAAAAGTTGTGCCAAATACGGCTAAGGTAATCTATGCCTGGAATAAGAAAATCCTTAGTTTTTCGAAAAATTCAAAGTTTTGTAAACAGGAAATTTATAAAAATGACCACATTATTGATATTCATGTCAACACCGAAGTGTTGACTACTGGGCTGGTGATACCCTCGGGACGATACGTCCACCAACAGTTGCATCGACCCAGTGGTGTAAATAGTTATCAAAAGTACAAGGATTATAATTATGTACGCCAGACGCGCGTTTGGTCTTCATAAGACTCATCAGTGACGCTCATATCAAAATATTTATAAAGCCAAACAAGTAAAAAAGAAATAAAATCATTGAAAAATGTAGTATTACATATTAATACGTATCATGATAGGAACAATAAGTGAAGTGTTATTAATCCTTGGTTTTCAAATGTTTGGTGTCCCTCTTGTACTTAATCCATACAAAAGCTTCGGACGCATGCAATTCTTATGTACATTTATGGAGAGTTGTCTCATTGGCTTTCATATCACATCTTCTTATAACAACATGTAGTATTGTTTTCATTTTTCAAATATTTGACAGACGATGGGCAGACTTGTGTGGTTCCGGTTGTGTATTATCTTCGGCAAGTGATATGGCAAAATGGATGAAATTCTATCTGGATGAAGGGAAACTAGCTGATGGCACAAGACTTATTTCAAAAGAGGCCTTTGAAGATTTAACAAGACCAGAAAATGTCATTGCGACAACCTATACATCAACATACTTTACTAAACCAAAAGTTCCTGCAACAACAAGTAATACAGGATATGCTTTGGGATGGAGAACTGGACACTACAGAGGTATATGCGGTTTTTTCTTCATTTATTTCGGTCAACATTGTTCTACATATTTCCCATCCAGTGTTAGCCTGTATTTAAACCACGTGAATGTGGTTGGTGTATATAGTGAAAATGATTACACGTAGATGCCGACGATGGAATATTGAACTGTCAAATTTTAACAGAAATAGAACATCGATTGAACGAACATTTATAACACACACAAACTTAAATATACGCATATAAATACATGCATTTAAATAAGGCAGAAAGCTCAACAGGTTTTTTTTTCTCACACTTTTTACTCTTAAATTATATTGTTTTTGCAATTTTAGGTTTCTTTCTCACACCTTTTACGCTTAAATTATATTGTTTTTGTAATTTTAGGATACAAAATGCTAGAACATTCTGGAACAACGTTTGGTTACAGAGCATTGCTTTCCGTTTTCCCTGATGCTGATATAGCCATTTATACTGCTATGACCGGGAATGATCCCAGTTATTTATACAGACAAACTTTACACAATGTAATATTTGACATAGTTATGGGTTATAAACCATGGTTAAACTCATTAACAATTTGCTCCTATCCAAGACCGTGGTTAAATGCCAAAATCAAATCTCTGAAGCCAAGGTACAGTAAGAGAAGGAAACCTTCACGTCAGATTACTGACTTCTATGGAATATACAAGAATCATGCTTATGGAAACCTTGAAGTGAAAAAACACAAGGATAGTAATAAACTTACAGTGGTTTATGGTTTTGGTAACTTCGTTTTGTATCCTAAAAACAAAACAGATGAATTTTATGGTGAGTCTATCGGGACTACGGCACACATATTCAACTTCTACTCATTTAAATTCAGTTTTGAAAATAAAACTGTAAAATTAAAGATACCCAATTTTGAATGGAAAGATCATCCCGAGTTTATTAGAGCAGATGAGACCAGTCTAACAAACAAAAGTTGTTTTTTAAATGCGTCAAACAATATTTGCCTCGTTTTACTTTATTTTGCATTTTCAGTGTTGATACTCTACTGTGTGTAAATGAACAACTTTAATGTTTTCTTAAATAAAAGTTCAAAATATTAATAATGTAGTTATTCCAGATTTACTGCTTTTGTTGCGAAGTTTGAATGGTCTACGAAATGCATTATAAAGCTAGCAGTAATATCCATCAAATTCGTTATTAGCTGTAGGGAAACTCATAAAAATAAGGCCACCGGGTTAGACAAATGGTTTACTTTGGGAGAATGATAAGGAATCCTTATTATTAGCCAATGACAACATAGATGATGCTTAGTCGCTGTTTAAAAGAGGGACCACAGATACCAAAGGGACAGTGAAACTCATAAATCTAAAATAAACTGACAACGCCATGGCTAAAAATGAAAAAGACAAACAGACAAACAATAGTACACATGACACAACATAGAAAACTAAAGAATAAACAACACGAACCCCACCAAAAACTAGGGGTGATCTCAGGTGCTCCGGAAGGGTAAGCAGATCCTGCTCCACATATGGCACCCGTCGTGTTGCTTATGTGATAACAAATCCGGTAAATAGTCTAATTCGGTAGGTCTCATTCATGAAAAGGAAGGGGATTGTAGTTACGACGTACGGAACATATCCGATATCATTTGTGAAAGGGTTATTCCATAACGGTCAACCAACTCGTGATGGCGTCCGTAAAATTTACGAAGGGATGATTTCAACTTCACCATTTGGAACTCTTGATTTAATAGCTTCCTTGTGAGCAGCAACCCTCTTTCAAGAAAATCATGATAGGAAATGCAAGCACGGGAATATCGTATCAATTGGGAGATATATACCCCGTATGCAGATGCTGCTGGAATGTTGCTACTTAGAAATGGAAAGTTCACAATTGGATAGCTGAAATCATTTCTTTTGTCGTGAAGTTTTGTTTTCAACCGACCCTCATTGTCAATTTCTAGATGTAAGTCCAGATATGAGGCCGACTTAACTGTATCTGTAGTATCCTATATTTCTAGTTCGATGGGATAGATGCGTTCCACATAGTCACCAAATTTTGAATTATTTAGTGAAAGAACATCATTTATATAGCGGAAAGTAGAGTTAAAGGATATTGCTAACTTCTAATCTCTCTTCCTAAGAAGTTCCTGCATGAAGTCAGCCTCACAATAATAAAGACACAAGTTTAAGTTACTAATCCTCACATCGATGGGTTGAAAGCTACAAATGAAATTACTTTATCTTCAAATTTATAGAGTGAAAAACAATGCACAAATCAATATTTAATTTCACTTTCAAAATTTCAATCGTTCAACTTATATAAATTTTAACCGACAATATTCCCAGTGTTGACATGACTACTTGTTTTGGTGAAAACAGGTGGTGCTCTTGTCTCAAAGCTGATTACTTTTACGCTATCAATGGTACTTCTCCCATGCAAATTAGAAGAATGAAATTGAATTGAAGAAAGATCGATAATTTTGTGTACAATGTTCGTCCCTTCGCCAACAAATTTGTCATGTGTTCCTTTTGGATATAGAAGCCATGATCCTATCCCATAATTCATCTGCAACGTGTTTGCTGACGTATTCATGGTCACGTGTAGGTTGCCGTACATACTGTTATGGTAAACGCCTACATAGTAATTTAGTGACCTGGTAGGGTTTATATGCTTATTAATTGGATGGTATACGCTAGTAGACTGGTTGTACCACGGTTCTGGAAAGGAACATAGTGTTGTTTTATTCAACCATGGCGTCTCCCCTAGTAGTAGGTCTCCGATGTAGTTGTGGAGTAAATAGCGGAATTTATATCCTGGATCGTCGCCAGTCATTGTTGTGAAAAATCCTAAGTTCATGTCCGGAATCAGTGTCACCAAGGAACTATAACCCCAAGTTGTACCAGTGTGTCGTAAAACTTTGTATCCTTAAAAAAAGCAACATACTCGATTTTAAAATACACAGTCTTGTCAAATCTGTGTTTTAAGGAAAGATGTTAAAATACAAAGCACAGATTACGATCTATGCAAATACGTATATGGGCTTCGCTGGATAAAAATCGACCTAATGCAAGTTCACATATATATGATATGTTCATGTATAGATAAAGGCAACAGTAGTATGTCGCTGTTCAATAGTCATAAATCGATTAAGCCAATATAAATCTGAGTTACAAACTAAAACCGAGGGAAAACATATACTATAAGAGAAACCATAGCAACACTGAACCGCAACAAAAACAAACGCCAATATAAAGAAACAGACTACCAGTATTTGTTAACAACTTATTGGAACATTCAAGAGCAGGGCGTCGGAATACTCAGGGCTATTTTGCAAGAATAGACTTATATATTTCTATCCTTGCAAAATATGGACTATAAAAATGTGACGGTTAAAGCAAGATATTGGAATACTCAGGTGTCGGACTAGGCAGGTTTCACTGTATGGGCAAAATTATTTTCTTTTTCGAAAAAAACGTTTTCTTTATTTGTATGGTAATCAGACCAGCTCGCCCTTTTCATGATAAGAAAGGCAAATGTCATAGTTGATTTTGTTACACGAATAACTGAGGTCAGGCGATGCAAAAATTCGGGATAGGAAAATTATAAATTGACAAAGATAAAGAGAAAAAAGTAAATTCACAAAAATACTGAACCCTGAGAAAATTCAAAACGGAATGACATGGAGTGATGTACATGTACAAATATAACTGTTCTATATGGTATAAATTTTTAATATTTTAATTTTAATTTATTTTGTCAAATATTTTTCGTCTTTGTTTCTCACACGGATTTGGAAATCACGATTGTTCTTCACTACTCCTCAGTCTCTAAGTGTAACTTTTCGTCGCGCTTTAAGTGATTTTAAATATGTTACTTCCCTATGATCTCATCATAAGTTTTTCTGTGGATTGAAGGGGTTGGTGGGTATTACTGAATGATACAGATGTATACAGATTTAAGAACCTTAGATATCTTTTTATTTTGGGTTGACCGTTTTTGATGAGGGTAAATTGTAAAATAATTTTTGGTGTACCGTATTTTACAATGTTTTTTACTAGCATTTGATCGATATCGCATCTTTTGGACTGCTAAGAGTGTATCATCAGCTCAGGAGTCAAATGTTTGATATTGACTCTACCTTACTTAGATTATATTTTCATTAGATAAGAAATTATTCCGAAACTAAAGTTCCAACTCGCTCGAAGTTGATTAGACAGAGTTGATCTTAGGTATATTTGGTTATTCTTCCCCCCCCCCAACCCATTTGTTTATATAGCTCCCTTTATATTTGTACGTGTACATCAGTGCATAGCTTCCAAATGCTATGTTTATAGCTTTCCTGGTGAAGATACATTCATAAACAAAAACAACCCTTTAAAGCATACAATCATTTCTGTAATATCATGTTTATCTGAAAAATATAGTGGTCATGATATGTCATTGTTTTATATGTTTAAGCCTCCCAACAGCTTTTGATACATATCTGGCAAGCTCGGTAGAACAACTGTCGATACAAGATAATAATCTCCAAACTTAAGGAAATCAATTCAAAGCACATATTTAATGGAATAACCGTTTCACAGATAATAGCGGATATGTTTCTTATGTCGTAACTACAATCCCCTTCTCTTTTCACGAATGTGACCTACCGAATTAGACTATTTACCAGGTTTGTCATAACATGAGCAACACGACGGGTGCCACATGTGGAGCAGGATCTGCTTACCCTTCCGGAGCACATAAGATCATCCCCAGTTTCTGTGAGGTTCGTATTGCTCAGTCTTAAGTTTTCTATGTTGCTTCTTGTGTACTATTATTTGTCTTTTTAATTTTTAGCCATTTCGATTGATGAGCTTGAATATTCCTCTTGTATCTTTCGCCCCTCTTTTTTTCAAACAACCGAAATAATCTTCAATTTAATGAACCACAAAGTTAACTATATTCCATTTGCGGTTTTGTTTTTACTATCAATGAGCTGACCGCATTAAAAAAAAAATTCAAACCTGAAGGCATTTAAAAAGGAAAAAAATGCCCAGAAACAATAAGTTATTTGACTGAAAACGAATCAGTTGAATCCGACTATAAATAACACTTGCCTCTGTATACTCCATTTTTCCATCCCAAGGCGTAGTTTTCTTCTAACGAGGACACGGGAACTTGTGGTTGGGAGAAATATTTTTCTGATGTTGGAGCTGTGATAGTATTCCGCCTTCTGTGAAGTGTCGCCATATCATTCTCACTTAAGATTTGTTGCCCTGCTTGGTTACGTCCCTTACTCAAATGGAAAAGCATCCACTTTGAAATGTCTACCGCATTACTCATGATATTGGTAGATCCACCCATTTGTCCCCACCGCCTGTCAATCAAAATATAATAAAATGAAATTACTGCTTTCGCGGAACAATCATGCTTTAAGTATTCTAAGCGATAAACTTTTAAAAAAAACTTGGCTTTGGTTTTTTATAGTGAATATACTTACTGATACGAAGTCTTTCATAAGCAGTTTTTGCTCGCATTGCCGGGTTTGTGTGGAATATTAGACATCAAACCAAAAAGTAAAATAACAAAAATCAAAACTCAGAGGAAAATTCAATAAAAGCAACAGTACTATATCGCTGTTCGAAAGTCATAAATCGATAGAGAGAAAACAAATCCGGGTTACAAAATAAAACCGAGGGAACACATCAACTTTAAGAGGAATGACAAATGAACAATAGGAACACTGAAGTGCAACAAAAATAAACGTCAACGTACATAGAAACGAATTATTTGATAACTATTGCCATATTCCTGCCTTGGTACAGGACATTTTAAGAAAAAAGGTGAATTGAACCTGGCTTTATGGCTAGCCAAACCTCCAGCTTATATGGCAATGTTGACAAATATCGCTGCAATGACAGCACTTCATGATAGGAAAAAGTAAAATCACAAAAATACTGAACTGCGAGGAAATAAAATCAGAAAGTCCCTAATCACATGGACAAAACTCATCAAAAACGAGTCTAAATGTTTAGCCATTTTAAACCCCCATAAGAAATCAAAATATGTACCTGTTTATGGCAAAATCTATTGGCACTGGACCTCCCGTAGCATCATCAGTTCCATATCCCTTCGCAACATTTCCACTCAAATCAACTTTTGTCATGAATGAAGAACCTGACATTCCTAGTGGTGTATACAATTCTTCTTCAATTAGATCTTCCCATCGTTTCCCGCCAATTCGTTCAGCTACCACACTTGCCAGTCCGTACATCAAGTTGTTATATAAGTAAGAATCACGAAAAGGATGTATGCTATGCACTTGCTGTGAGCGACTGGAAAGGTGCAGTAAAAGATGTGTATACAATTTGATTAAACATAGAACGAAAAGGATGAACACTATGCACCATCTGTGAGCCACTGGAAAAGTGCATTGAAAGATATGTACATTATTTGATTTAAAATAGAATGGAATATTTGATAGTGGTCAAGTTTAAATCTAATTCACATATATCTCCGAAGGGTAGTGATGTCGTTTTACAGTTTAAAACATATGAAGTACTACATATAAAAAAAAAGATGTGGTATGATTGCCAATGAGACAACTGTCCACAAGAGACTAAAATGACATAGACATTAACAACTATAGGTCACCGTACGGCCTTCAAGAATGAGCAAAGCCCATACCACATAGTCAGCTATAAAAGGCCCCGATATGACAATGTAAAACAATTCAAACGAGAAAACTAATGAAAACTAAAAGCTATTTGTTTTAGTAACCTTGAGTATTCTGTCGGTGTTTGTGTTTCCTATCGTTGTCAGTTTAGTGCTTTTCTTGATTGATTTTCATGGTGCATTTTCTTTATATTACTTGTCTGTGGTTAACTATTGTAATAACAAACATGAGGGTATGGTTGGAGTAAATATCTGCTAAATATTGTAATTTATAGGGTTTTTTTTCCAGAATTATTTTCATGGTTTCTTTTTTCGAGATTCCACTTACCTACAGCAAACATAGTTTGATACTGCTGACGGGAAAATTCACTTATTTGAAACATTGTGATTTTAAAAATAACAAAAGTTCCAATCGTCTAGATGTAACTTTGCATACAAACTATCTTTACAGAACACATTAATACATACAAAGGTATCATTTACTTTAATGTAATCTGATTTGGTAAATATTGCACATTTTACCTATTTTTTTCGTTATACTGAGGAGAGAGATAAAAATAACACACATAAACAGTAAACCAAAATTAAAAAGAAATTACCTTGCTATATCATCTCGTGTTAACTTAGGATCCAACCTCATCAGATTATGAGCTGGGAATCCCATAGTATGAGATAGAAGGTCCCGTATGTTTGCATTGTCAGTACGAATGTGTGTTGTAAACTTGAAATTTGGTAAAATCTTTGCAATATCAGTATATATACTCATACTGAAAAAGAAGATAACTGAAAACTCGTAGTCATCATCAGTCACAAAAGTCAAATGCTATCTAAGAATGATGATTCCTGCAAAGAAATTTAGAGTAGCGATCGATGAGGTGTTACCTAGGTTTGATTACATTATTGAGTTGAAAATAAACGTTTTTCTTCCTATTGACCTTGACAATACTTGTTACATGTTTTATGAGTTATTTATTAAAAATATAGAAATTGAAATAATTCACGTCTTGATAATGCTGACAGTAATGTCATCTCTTCCTTTGATAAACGCCATAGCAGATTAACGCTGTCCAAAGTCATAAAACGGTTTTGAGAAAACAAATTAGGGTTACAAACTTAAACCGAGGGAAACATATCCTCTGTAAGAGGAAAACAACGGAACAACAGAAACATTGAAGTGCAACGAAAGGAAACGTCAATATACATAGAAACGACAACACTACGTGACAGGAATACAGAACAAACAAACGCAAAATCACTTTAATGAATAATAAACTACTAGGTTAACCACAGAATAACAACGAAAATCTTAATCATTAATAATATTTCAAAGTCTCCCTAATCAGTGGTAACAAAATCTCAACAAATTGGGTTGTTCGAGTAAGATATGGAATTTCAATATTTGTAAAACAAAAATTGAATTGCGGTTGGATAAGGAAATTGAATGGAGCATCCAGTAATCAACACCCATTTGAAATAGATTGGTAACAAACTTAATTCATTTTTGACACTGTGAGAAAAAAATATGACCATATGACATTATGACAAGTTTCAAATGTGTCCGGACATAGCTTTATAATATAGTTAATTGCTACCTTAGTTTGCTATTAATGAGTATTAAAATGTGCATTGTTATTAAATGCAATATCAGTATTAAGTTCAAATATAATCTTAAATCAATCCTAATTCTATCTTATTCATTCAAATGTGACGTCATTTTTCATTTTTTGATGATCTGTTTTACAAATTCAAATGACGTCATTTTTTTTGTCATTTTTTACAATTTCAAATATGACGTCACTTGGCGTTGAGGTTTAAACTTATTCGGATGTGTCTACATTTTGTGTTGCAAATGTCTGGTTATGTAATGTATTTCAGTTGTTTCCTGTAATTAGTTAATACTTCAGTTTTATTATGTACATCTTTTGTATAGTAATTTTATAAATTTACTGTTTGCAAAAGTATAAATTAATCTAAATAATAGGGATGTTCTGGTAACTAACAGAAAACCCTGGCCGTTGTTGGCACAACTTTTTTGATCTTATGGTCCTCGATGCTGTTCGACTTTGTGCTTGTTTCGGCTTCAAACTTTTGTATCTGGGCGTCACTAGTAGATCTTGTGTGGACAAAATGCAATTCTGGTGTATTAAAATTTTGAACTTGTTACCTTTTGTTGGCTGTTGTTCGTGTGTTTCTTTGTCAATTGTGTTCTCCAATTTATTTATATTGTAGTCCTGTGGTGTTGATTTGTCATTTTAATGTTATATTTCACATGGCTATAAAAGAGGGAGGTTCGGCATGCCACAAAACCAGGTTCAAACCACCATTTTTTCCTTTAGTCAGGAATATGGCCATTGTTATATTATAGTTCGTTTCTGTGTGCTACATTTTAACGTTGCGTCGTTTGTTTTCTCTTATTTTTGAGTGTAAATTCACATTACGATAAGACGTGTCACGGTACTTGTCTATCCCAAATTCATGTATTTGGTTTTGATGTTATATTTGTTATTCTCGTGGGATTTTGTCTGATGCTTGGTCCGTTTCTATGTGTGTTACATTGTAGTGTTATGTCGTTGTTCTCCTCTTATATTTAATGCGTTTCCCTCAGTTTTAGTTTGCTACCCCGATTATGTTTTTTGTCCATGGATTTATGAGTTTGAACAGCGGTATACTACTGTTGCCTTTATGTAACAAACATGTTTTAGTATAGTTTTTTGTGTCATGTATTATGATGGTTCGTATTTTGCAGGTTAAAATACTAAGTTATTCATTTTTCATATGTACATAAAATCATTTTCGAGAATTTTGTGTTTATCTTAACGTAAATGGTGCTACATTCTTTTTGACATACTAGTACATCATCAACATAGAAGGTAGGTTTTATTCACATAAATGTTTGACGTGAGCTATTTGCTTTCCTAACATTATAGTGTGTGTCTTTATTTTGTTAAACGTGTCATACATGTGTATCCCAGGCGACTATTTTAAAAAGTTTTATATCGTATTTCATATTTCTTCAGGAATACTTCATATAACATATACATAGGTACTTACTTCGAATGTTTGGCCAACAATTTCACCAGAAGAGTAGAAGCAAATGCTTTGGACATTGACGCAATACCAAATATTGTACGATCAGTAACTGGCGAGTTTGTAGATAAATCTCGAACGCCATAGCCCTTTGTCAATATAACCTTCCCGTCTTTTACAATTGCTAGAGCCAGTCCTGGATTTTTTGTATGACATTTCAGTCCCTAAATGGAGAAAACGCAGATATATCTGTTGTCAATGTATGAACTATAAGGGGTTTTTCTTTTTCTTTAGTTACAGTACGATATTAACTTGCTCTTTTATAAACTTACAGAAGAAAAAAACATGCGACCGCGGCTTGAATACTACTTGAAATGTTTATTGTGTGAACAGCTTGGGTTCGCGTTTCTGAAACTGTGTTATGCACTGATGCATTATGATGATAGATTTTATAAGTTTGTAATTTCTTCTTCCATATGAGTTTGAATGTCCAAGTAATAGCTTATGTCTCGGTGTTACACAGTTGCTCCTAGAACAGAGGAAATAACTCGAAGAAGAAGCAGACAACCTAGAATAGTGATGACTTCTCAGTTGTGCTAGTTTGTGGCATGTCTTTTTTTTCTCTCGAAAGGTGCGAGACTTCCTTTAGAAGTGAAGATAGTTTTCACTTGAGCCGATTTAGAGTACTAGTATATTTTTAATACACTTTGTATATTAATCAAACGTATAACAGTGCTGTCTGATATTATTAAGATCATACATAAGAAAAGTGCGACCACAGTATGTGGGCATGGACTGAATTAAAAACACTTTCTACAAAAAAAGTTACTTTTAAATGATTTTAAACGTTAAACAAAACAAAAAAATTGTAATGCCGTCATACGTTAGAAAATTTAAATCAATCTTTGAAATTCCTATGTCAACTTTGCCTAGAACCTTAATTTATAATATAATGTTAAAGACACTCGTATGTTAGCGTTCTTATACTATGTACATCAAAAGAGAAATGCCTTATGTCTGTTCGATGAAGTGGTGTGTATGTTCTATTTCCGTAGTCAGCTGGGGGAATTGTCCCAAACTCCCCGAATTAGCTTGTTAAGCTTTAATCTGAATCTTGACTTTGATAGTCTTCATTATGTCAAGGAGTAAAAAATGCTAATGAAGACTATCAAAGTCAAGACTCAGATTAAAGAATTCAGAAGGTCATGACCTCAAATCAACCTCTGTCGAAGAGTCCTAGATAGGGACCTGTGTTCGTCTTACTATCAATGGTACCGCTTTTACCGACTGAATTATTGTTAATATAAATGCATAATCCGATATAATTATGCACGGAAAGGAATAACCGTTATCAGTTATCTTACGGTCAAGTCAACATCAGATAAACAGTCTAAATTAAAATTGCTGTCGAATTGACAACCCTTGCAATTAATTATATGAAAATCATCAAAGTTATCACTGAAAAAAGTCTGAAAAGGCAATGAAATCTGAGAAAATGTGTTTGGTGTATCAAATTATAAGCCTGGTACCTATAACTATTTGATCTCTGTACGTGTTTTCCATGTTAAATCTTTCGTCCTTTTTATATTTCTTTTTAATTTCTTTTGTTATTTTAACGACGTGTCATGGAGATTCTCATGCATTCAATTAAAAATGAAAACCTTAAAGACTTAGAACATGCATTTTTGCACGAGAGAGAAAGTAGTAGTTTCCGTTCATGGAAGAATATTGTCAGCGGCGAGTGACATCATAAAAACATATAGTGGTAAACAGCCTTATTCTGTTTACATATTCATCAGTGATTCTAGTACAACTTACAGCATTAATATACTCATCCAAACTGGCCTCTAAATTGGCGGTACTGATACTGTCTATTGTGTAGGCATTATATATCAATATGACTATAACGGTAAATAATACGTTAGTACCGGCCATACTGCTAGTCACCTGTTCCTAATATGACTGTGAAACACCATAGATAAGGTTATTATGTTTATCTTTATACGATTTGAAACATGTCGGCTTGTTTAATCCAGTCCAATCAAATATATTAACCTCAAGTCATTTTAACAAATAAAACAGATAATTCATCAAATTCAAGAGGATGTTTTACTTGAATCATTAGTGTTATTAGTATTATAGTGACGACATCCAGACTGGACATTTTTTGAAATGCAACAAATTATATGCCTCAGATATCCAGGTGTATTTTCAAAACCTATAACTTAAGCAGTTAAATATGTGTATTGCATGAGTCTGTGGGGTGTGATGTAGGAGATTTTGTAGTTATGGTCAGATATGACACCTGAATATATGTCAAATGTACATATAAATAACGTTTTACTTTTTTGTTCGGATTTTTATTAATGTCAGTGACAGTATTCAACTGTTCTTCAAATATTGTAAATCGTAGAGACAAATTACCAGCAAACATTTGGTTGAGTGTATAACCTCCAAAAGAAAATATACCGGTTGCTACGAAAAAGTAAAATCACAAAAATACTGAACTCCGAGGAAAATTCAATCGGAAAGTCCCTAATCACATGGTATTATCAAATGACAAAACACATCAAACGAATGGACAACAACTGTCATATTCCTGGACTTAGAACAGGTATTTTCAAATGTAGAATTCCTAAATTCCAACACTGGTATCTTTGAGTTTATCTGCAACTATGCATAATTAAAATCATCATAGATTCCAGGACTAAATTTAGTATATACGCAAGACGTGCGTTTCGTCTACAAAAGACTCATCAGTGACGCTCGAATCCAAAAAAGTTGAAAAGGCCAAATAAAGTACGAAGTTGAAGAGCATTGAGGACCATGCATCACCAGTAATTTGTATGAATGTCACAAACGGGGAAATTACAGATCAGACCATTCTCCTGGTATCTAAAGATCTGAGATCGCAAAAACATTCCGCTAGTGAGTATAGACATACATGCATTGTATCGGCCCACTTATTAAGAGAAATAATTTGAAATATCCACTTTTTGTTACATATATTTATATTAAAGTTTAGGAAATTTGTCATTATACTTGAAAAATCACTTTGACGTTTTGTTTTTTCAACAATTATTTGATCATCTTTGATATTTTTTTGATAATTTTTGTTACAAAGTTGGTTTATATACAATAGTTCAAGAAAAAATTTAAATAAATGTTTTCTTTTTCAAAGAAAATAATCTGAAAAATGAATTGTGACTTTTTGTCTGTAGCTTTTTGCCCTGTGACTTTCTGTCCTACATTCATAACAAAATACCTAACTCCAAGTCAAATTCAGGAAAAGGGGAAGAAAAACAAATGACAAAATCAAACGCTATAAATTAAAGAACCAAATAAAAACAACTGCTATGTTCCTGAAAATGGTGGGTTAATAGTTATCAAAGTTACCAGGCTTATAATGTAATACGCCAGACGCGCGTTTCATCTACATAAGACTCATCAGTGATGCTCAGATCAAAATAGTTAAAAAGCAAGGAAGTACAAATTTGAAGTGCATTGAGGACTCAAAATTCCAAACAGTTGTGCCAAATACGGCTAAGGTAATCTATGCCTAGGATAAGAAAATCCTGAGTATTTCAAACAATTTGTAAAAATGATCATGTACTAGTAAATTATATTATGTCAACACTGAAGTGCTGACTACTTGGCTGGTGGTCAAACATCAGTGTTATAAACCTTTATATAGCTAGTTAGACTTCCAACTCGTATTACAATTGTTTATAGGTCCGTTTTATTGACAAAAAATCGGACGAGCACCCCTAATTCGTGTGATGTGTTTGAGCTGTTGATTTTAACATTTGATAAGGGAGACTTTTTCTTGGAGTTGGGTAATGTTCTTATTTTACTTTTTAATGTGACAATAACTGGGATTCAGCAGTCAAAACTGTGTAAACATATATCAAGATTGGATCAGATGTTCTTGTGTTCTTTACTATACTTTATCACAAGTGTTATCTTACACCTCTTTTGTTTTATAGACTTCATTGTGAAATTGGGTTTTTCGTTTTAGCTACAGATATTCAAACATAATAGTTTGATCATCCTAATGCTTTCCTGTATCCATCTTTAGGAATGTTCAAACCCGACATTTTGAAAGTCACAGATTTACAACTACTTGAGAAGCAATGTGAACAAAGTAATCTAAAACCGAATAGCCAAATTCACCTAAGATCGACTTTGTCTGAAGGAATCGGTTCTTAGTTTCTTGATGATTTCTAAATTAATCAACAGAGAATGTATGGTATAATGTCAGTACAGAAAAAAATATTGAACTGATAAGATGGCAATTCTAGACATTTGACAACTTCAATTTATTATCATTATGACATATACCTTAAGAAAGGTAGTCTGGTCATACGGGGTGTTTTTAAAAGCAGCAATACAAACAACTCTGTGTAAAAAAGGAATTTTAATTAAAAAAGTAACATGATATTATATGTACAATGATCCATCAGACGGCCCAACATATCCAATTGCTATTAAAATAACATCTACTAATGTCCAGACACCTAGTCCTCCAAAACTGAACAGTTTACCGATTCCTTCTTTCCATAGTCCGAGATAGAATCTGTCAACACCAAATCCACCAAGTGTTATGCTGAAATAAAAAGAATTGATTATATACCTCATATCTGTAACTATAAACATTGATAGACAGAGGAAAACAAAACAAAAATATATATAAACTTCATATCATTCAATTTTTGTATAGGGTTAAACCAGATATACAAGATATACTAAAGGTACAAACAATATATTATGTTTCAATTGGAGTTTCAAGGGTCATCGTGCTAGGAATACTAACTCAATATCACTTAATTGGATAAAGAATGAAAGCAAGTACTGTAAATTCAGAAATTATAGGGTTGATTTACTCTTTTGATAGTTGAACAATGCACACAAATGTGAGGCCTAAAATTTAGTACACTAAGCATACCTATGTGAAGCAAGTATCTTCAGATCAGACCAGGCTGAGAAGTTAGGTCTTGGAAAGAAATATTCTATTTCTCATACATAAATCAAATCAACATATAGATGTCTTTAAGAATAAATAAATGAAGATGTGTGGAACATACAACAATGAAGCAGCAATCCAACAACACAAACACCAAATGTATGGGATTTAACCTTTAAAATCTTTCCATAGTTGTTTTAATAATTTTGACAGCAATTTCTCTTTCTCTTACCTTAAAATGAGTGCTGTTGACCATTTATATCCACTGGTCCAGTTGCATGGCAAATTCTTCAGGAATGTTCTTTGTCCTGAGAAAATAGATTTTAAAGTAGACTTAATTAACTTTTAAGGTATCTTCTTTTATTGATCAAATGATTTATTTACTAGAATGTATAACAGCCATGGTCTTATATTTTTTGGAAAACCAGCGCTATGTCAATTACTATGTGCATTTATAAAATTCTGAGGTCAACTGAAATGAGTTGAGTGTTGTATCATGAATTTACATATATAATACTGTGGATTCATTAATATTCATTGGATACTAATTTTTGTGGATTTCGAGGGTACAGGAGAACCACAAATTCCTATGTTTAACGAATTACATATTTTCCAAAGGAATGTATGCAGAGTTTGCCAAAACTACGAATTTAAATATCCCCAAACATCGAGGTTTTCCTCAATCCAATCAATTGGTACCCACCAAAATAAATGATTCCACAGTAATACAAATGTATAAGCATTTCAAAAAGTTCAATATCATGATTGATTTTAGATCATTTAACATTTCAAACCCAAAATAGATCAAGTTCAATTCCAGTTGCTTCCCTTGCACCACTGTGACCTATATTTGCTTCAGGGATGGGGTCGATTACTTTAAAATGTAAACGATTAAATTACAATTACTTTGCTAATAAAATGTAATCGATTACATTACAATTACACCCTATTTCATATGTAATGGATTACATTAGATTACTTTTCCATAAAGTAATCGTGATTACTTTAGATTACTAATGATTACATTGTATATTGCAATATCAAAGTTTTTTTTATAACTTTTTATCCTCACAAAAAAGCTAATTTGGGTGATTTTTTTAAAAGCCTTAATTTATCTATCTTATTTAAAAGAATTTATAGACAAGTACAGTGTAACATGTGTATTTGATAAAATAGCTATAGACCAGTGTCCTTTCTCTATCATGTCTATGTCAAAGATATAACTTTATTTTTTTCTACAAATTTTAACCAACTGCCTATTTAACAAAAAACCTGAACAAATAAGGAAAAATTAATTAAGTATAGTTTTATTGTCTGTTGGGACATAATTAACACATCCATTAATGTTTTTACAGGTGATAATCACTACTTCGATTTTTTTTTAACAAACAATAGGTGAGCTTGGGTATTAAAATTGTATTGTCTTATAATAACAATATCAATAAAGTTAAAAGTGGTTGATTGTCATTATTTGTTTGATTTTTTTTAATACTTGATCTAATTAATAATCAATAGAATTATTGTCAGGTGAAAACACAAAACAGCTTTGTAACTTAGGAAAGTATATACATTTCTCTTTAAATTAAGAAACAGTTTATTGTAATAAAAGATATTTTGTATTGATGTAACTTCTGACGCTACCTATTGTTTACTATGCATATTGTTTGCAATATTATTCTATATGTATATACTGTACATGTACTTGTTTATACTGATGAGCCGTAAGGCTCAAAGTTAATAAAGATTAAAAATTAGAAAGCACATATTATACACCAATTTATGGGAAAAAAATTTATTCAATTTGTCAATAAATGAAATCTGGTTTTAACTTCCATTTGGAATTAAGAGTGCTCATAAATTTATGTCAACCATCAAAGTCAAATTGGAACTATAGGTTTTCTGCATTTGAATTTCAATTTTGTTATGTAAACATATTGGATAAATTTAAATGAAATTGGAGTTAATATCAGAAGTTTTCAATCAAGGAAAAAATTTCACAACGAAATATTGGAGAGGCAATTTTCATTAGTAAACTGTTAACAAAATAAAATACTTGGTTATACAAATTTGTTATATAGATGATACAATTTATCACAATAAACAAGGTCCCATCATTGTGAATACTAGTTTCATGATTTTTCATTCAAGTTTTACACTTTCTTGTTTTCATCTTGTCTATTAAAAACTATTTCCATATATATATATATATATATATTTATATAAGATTTGCAATCAGCAAGTAAAATCATATGAATGTAATCTTAAAGTAATTTAAAAGTAATCATGATTACACCTGTTTTTAGCAATGTAATCAATTACATTACGATTACTTGTAATCAGAAATGGCAGGATTACTGATTACATAGGATTACACTGCAAAATGTAATCGATTACAGCTGATTACAAATACTGATTACGATTACCCCATGCCTGATTTGCTTACATCTACATCATTTGACCACACTAGATAGTTGTATCATTGGCAATTTTTTTTAATTATGTACATGTACTTAAGTAAAGATTATAAGGTTTCCTTTCTTGTTCTAGCTTTGGCTAGCCACAAAACCTGGTTCAACCCACCATTTTTCTTAAAATGTCCTGTACCAAGTTACTGTCAGGAATTAGACAGTTTTTAACTTATAGTTCGTTTCTATGTTTGTTGCATTGTTGTTTGTTTTTTTTTTTTTTGCACTCCAGTGTTCTGTTGTTAAGTTGTTTTCCTCTTATAGTTGATGTGTTTCCCTCCATTTTAGTTTGTAACCCAGATTTGTTTTCTCTCAATCGATGTATGACTTTTGAACAGGGGTATACTACTGTTGCTTTTATTTACCTACCTAGACATAAAACATTGTCTTTGACTGTACATTGTGCTATATATTTTTGTATCTTTCCATTTATAACTTGGCATGAGGCATTTGTTGTATCACATGAGTAATTAGACTTGTCCAACTGGTAACAGTATTTACATTCATGAGTCCTGTTAAATTTTCTCTGACCCTACAATAGAAAATATTTATAATACAGTAATATTGTATGCATATCTCTGTAGTTAGAGTTTGTTGACTATTAAACATTGCTTTAAACAAGATCATTTAAATAAAAATTCATGAAACACTTTTCAAACTTTGATAGATTTTCTAATGAACACAATAAATATAGAATCATATAAGTAACACTTGGATGTAACTTATAAGTTGAGACTGTTGAAGTCTTTCTCTTTCGTGATAATGATAATTCTGCAATGTAGGTGTCTACATTATGTGTTATCCACTCTAAATATCTATATTCCATAATGAACCAATAATCAACTTCAGAACTGATTAACAATTTACTCAATTTGATAGCACTTTACTTACTATACAACGTATCTCTTCTTTAACTTGACATTCTGATGTTTCATTAGGTTTCCCGTAGAAACAATGTTTATTGTATTTACAGTTAATACATTCTCCTCCTAGTTTGTAACATTCTACATTATCAGGACATCTGACATTAAACTCTGGCGCTAATGTTGTTGTTGTCGAAATTGTTGTACTGTTGACATCATAAGATGGGGAAGTAACTTCTTTTCCAACAGTTGGTGTTGACCCTTGACCTACAATGTATATATATTTTGAAAATGTTAAACTATTAGCTTTACATTTTAGCAGACTTAAACATCTTCTGATTGGTCCCTTATGTATTCAGGGAACACCAAAGTTTTCTGGTGTTAAAAAAACAGTATACAGGGACTTCATTTTTCTATTTCAATTTATGGCATGGAATTTACAAAAGCACACGTTTAAAGGGCATACAATACAGTTTTGATCCCGTATTTACAATTTGATGAAAATTTCTATGTAGGCTATTTTTGGCCTGATTAAATCAAATATGTAATAAAAAATACACCTTCATGTGCTACTTATTGAGTTAAATGAGGTCGAAAATTTTGTATATTTGCTCAAAATTTCGGATTTGTGGCCGTATTTTCCCTTTCGAAAAAGAAAGCCATAACTTTTTTGTTTTAAAAGATAAACACAAATTGTTTAATTTTTGTTAAATAATCTGTAATTTCTGTATTTTTTAAGTATCCTTAAAAGTTATGCATTTTTTATTCAGAAATAACTCATATTTATCAAATTGTTATGAATTGAGAAAAAAACATATTTTTTGCTGAATATTTATCAACATTAAAAAAATTGCATTATTTACAATTTTATAAAATTTGGTTCACATAATCACCCTGCAAAATGAAACACAATGTTGTTTTAAAAAATAGGGGTCCATGCACTCGTTTTCAAATTAAATCAGTTTTATTTATAAAAATCAGTCGAAAAATGCATCTTTTCCTGGTATGTCATATTTTGACATTGCGAAAAATAACATTTTACGTTAGCAATGTCATTACCTCCCCTGTAACTGTATCGTATGCCCTTAACTGCATCAGAAGTATTTGTAAATACTTAAAGTATGTAAGAAACAACAAAACATGAATAAGTGAAGCCTTGTTTTTTTCTGTAACTAAAAAAACATACAAATATTTTGTTTAGGGATCAATTGACTGAACTGCATGCTCCAGGTGTAACTGACCATGACTGAATTATGTTTACTTCTATTGAAAATTTCTATTCATAAAATTTAATTGCCCACCTGATTAACTTATCTTTTTGTCATTTCATAATTGATGATCAAGATATGATTAGGTGAACAAAGGAATTGCTTTGTTGTGAGTATAAGACTTGAAATTACATGTAGTTTGATTTTTGAAATTATATATAAAAACACTTGTTTTCATAAAACAATGTTATTGCAGTAGGTGGGCTTTTTTAGATTTCATAACATAAATTAAATAGGAAAATGAAGTCCCTGAATACTCATTTTTTTAACACCAGAAAACTTGGCTGTATCCTGAAAACAGGGAATACCCAACTTTCGCTGACTTTCGCGCCTGCGTGACAGTCAGTGCGTTAACCCACTGAGCAAAAGAATCGATTCCCTAGCTCAGTTGATTAAGATTGGCTTGATATTTTCTACATGTACTAAGGGGAAGCAACCCCGCTGCAGTATTTATTTAGCAATCAGAGCTACACATGAAAATATGGTTAGATGTCTTATGGTGGAGGGAGTACCAGCATTGTATAGTGTATATAAGAAGAGCACCTGTTCTACAGATAATAATATGGTTCCTCTTCAAAGGTGGTTTAATGATTAGTTAGAACATTTAGATCAGATCATGACTGATGCACGAGATGGGTTGTGTTCCCAAATTAAATCAATAATACTTTATATCAGGCAATTCTCAATCGTATAATACATAGAAAGCATAGAAATTCAATATCATCATACCATTTACATTATCGTTTGACGAAATGACGTATGACGAATGAATCAAGAGTAAAATAACTAAATAAATAGAAAATGTGAAGTTGTTCATTTGTCTTTCATTGTTTACTTCCTGTTAGGAATGACTAGAAGTGGGAACGATTTCGGAGAATGAAAAGTCTTTTTTGCGGATATTGATAAGGCTACTAGTATTTTAATTTTTCGATTTCTGTGGCAACTCATTGCCCGTCCCAACCTCTCTATGAAGTTACATGAATGGCTGTTCCAGAATTTTACCTTTACCACCTCAAATTTTGTCTAGTTTTGGGGAATGCTCCCCCTTTTCAGCACCCTGACTTCAGTAAGACTTGGGTAGATCATCTGTATATAATTATATATGTTTCCCGTGATTGAATTTTCTTATTGTTTGCCAAAATGATGATTTTACTATGGTCTTTTCAAAACTATAACAAAAACGATGGGTCACCGTGCTAATTTTCAAGCTATGAGTCGTTGAAAGTTGCCTTAATTTGCTTAAAATTATCATGAAAAACACATTTTTGTGCAATACAGAAAATCTGTGAGATAGAATTTTTGTGCATAAAAGGAAATCTGTGAGATAGAATTTTATAAATTGTGAGAAGATATGTTTTATAATATGCTTTAAGAAGAAAAATAAGAGGAAGAAAAAAATGGTGTAACCGAACTTGTTTTCTTGCTACTAGTAAAAATCTATAAAATGTCCAGTATACTTATAGTTACTTATAGTCGATTTCCAGTACAGGATCCCTCAAGGTTCCTCTTCACCAGACTCGTAATTTAATGTGTTTCTTATACTATTTTGACCGTGACTTCCGGATATTTCTGCTCGATAGTCATTATAGTATAATTCTTCGTTTGACCAATATTTGTCTAGTCGATTTTTGAATGAATTTATCGATGGTGACTTTGTTATTTTATCTGGTAGTTTGTTCCAGGTTTTAGCAATTCTAACAGAGAAAGAGTGTTTACGGATATTAGATTGGAATCTTTGATGAACTACTTTATTACTGTTGGTCCTACTACTACATCTTTGTTGAGAATCTTCTGCCTTTCTTAAAAATGAGCTAACTTCTTTGTCGTAGTATCCGTTCATTGTATAAGTTTTATTAAAAGAGTTATCTCCCCTTAAATGGCTTAGTTGGGGAAAAATGAATCTAAAACAAAAACGTTTGGTATTTGTTTGAATATTTTGGATAATACAATAAATAAGTACGTTTTCTTCACATAAATAAACAGTCTTAACCAATAGAATTGCTCATCAGTCTACAAATTTGCAGATTTGGGCAAACAACTTGACTGATTGTGTACTGCAATAGTACAATCCAAGCTGGCGGTATACCACATTAAAAAAACATTGAATTGAATTGAATTGGTATTTCTTGGTCTTAAAGATAAACTTTTGTTTCAAAACAACCCATTTAGGCCAAGAAAACTAAACACTTCAAAAGACTGTTAGTAAATTTTGTCTATAAAAAAAAGCTCCATCTACTAGAAAAATAATCTCAAGGATTATATAAAGTTTTATAAATTTTATGAAGTGTTTGGCAAAGTATTTGATGTGAAACAAACTTGAACTCTAGACTGTATCTTTTGTGTCTTATTGATAAATATAAAAACTAGAGGCTCTTAAGAGCCTGTGTCGCTCACCTTGGTCTATGTGCATATTAACAATGGACACAGATAAATTCATGACAAAATTGTGTTTTGGTGATGGTGATGTGTTTGCAGATCTTTCTTTACTGAACATTCATGTTGCTACAATTATCTCTATCTATAATGAACTTGGCCCAGTAATTACAGTGGAAAATATTTCCTAAAAATTTACAAAAATTAAAAAAAATTTATGAAAATTGCTAACAATTGACTTTAAAGAGCAATAACTCCTTAAGGAGTCAATTGACAATTTTGGTCATGTTGACTTATTTGTAGATCTTATTTTGCTAAACATTATTGCTGTTTACAGTTTATCTCTATCTATAATAATATTCAAGATAATAACCAAAATCTGCAAAATTTCCTTAAAATTACTAATTCAGGGGCAGCAACCCAACAACAGGTTGTCCGATTTGTCTGACAATTTCAGGGCAGATAGATCTTGACCTGATAATTAATTTTATCCATGTCAGATATGCTCTAAATGCTTTGGTTTTTGAGTTATAAGCCAAAAACTGCATTTTACCCCTATGTTCTATTTTTAGCCATGGCAGCCATCTTGGTTGGTTGGCGGGTCACGCCACACATTTTTAAACTATATACCCAAATGATGATTGTGGCCAAGTTTGGTTTAATTTGGCCCAGTAGTTTCAGAGGAGAAGATTTTTGTAAAAGATTACAAAAATTAACGAAAAATTGGTCAAAATTGACTATAAAGGGCAATAACTCCTTAAGGGGTCAACTGACCATTTTAGTCATTTAAACTTATTTGTAGATCTTACTTTGCTGAACATTATTGCTGATTACATTTTATCTCTTTCTATAATAATATTCAAGATAATAACCAAAATCTTCAAAATTTCCTTCAAATTACTTATTTCGGGGCAGCAACCCAACAACCCGTTGTCCGATTCATTTGAAAGTTTCAGGGCAGATAGGTTTTCACTTGATGAACAATTTTATTCCTGTCAGATTTGCTTTAAATGCTTTGGTTTCAGAGATATAAGCCAAATTCTACATTTCACCCCTATGTTCTATTTTTAGCCATGGCGGCCATCTTGGTTGGTTGGCCGGGTCATGCCACACATTTTTTAAATTCGATACCCAAAAGATGATTGTGGCCAAGTTCGGATTAATTTGGCCCAGTAGTTTCAGAGGAGAAGATTTTTGTTATAGATTACTAAGGGAGCTACCATTTGATTTTTATGGGGGGGCTAGGATGAAAAATTTTGTCCTGCTTTTTTTTTAGTTGTAATCTCTGTCCTGCCTTTTTATTTTTTACTCTATTCGGTCCTGCCTTTTTTTTTACTAGTTTATCCTGACTTTTTTTACACAAATTGTCATCCTGCCTTTTTTTTTAACAAGTTTCTCATCCTGCCTTTTTTTTTAACAAGTTTCTCATCCTGCCTTTTTTTTTACTCAAAACTCCTGTCCTGCCTATTTTTTTCAAATTTCATCCTAGCCCCCCCATAAAAATCAAATGGTAGCTCCCTAAGATTTACGAAAAATGGTTAAAAATGGACTATAAAAGGCAATAACTCCTAAAGGGGTCAACTGACCATTTCGGTCATGTTGACTTATTTGTAAATCTTACTTTGCTGAACATTATTTCTGTGTACAGATTATCTCTATCTGTAATAATATTCAAGATAATAACCAAAAACAGCAAAATTTCCTTAAAATTACCAATTCAGGGGCAGCAACCCAACAACCGGTTGTCCGATTCATCTGAAAATTTCAGGGAGAGAGATCTTGACCTGATAAACAATTTTACCCCGTCAGATTTGCTCTAAATGCTTTGGTTTTTGAGTTATAAGCCAAAAACTGCATTTTACCCCTATGTTCTATTTTTATCCATGGCAGCCATCTTGGTTGGTTGACGGGGTCACGCCACACATTTTTTAAACTAGATACCCCAATGATGATTGTGGCCAAGTTTGGTTAAATTTGGCCCAGTAGTTTCAGAGGAGAAGATTTTTGTAAAAGTTAACGACGGACGACGACGACGGACGACGGACACCAATTGATGGGAAAAGCTCACTTGGCCCTTTGGGCCAGGTGAGCTAAAAATGAGTCAATTTATCAGTAAAATTTCTCTCACTGATTTTTTTTTAATTTTAAGTTGACAAGGTACTGTTTAAATTTCATCTAATTCCATACATGTTTTTAATTTTTAAGCATAAAATTTTTTAAACACAGACTGGATAAATTGTCCCTTGTCACCAATAGAAAATATAATTACTGTCTTAAAACTTGAAATGTTTGAAACAGGTGAACATTCTAAGACAAGACTTAAGCCAACAGTACTTCTTATTGCTGACAAGGGAATCATTTGAAGTGAATAACTCAATAATTTATACCGGTACACACTTCGACTTTTTATGCCTTGTAAAGAAAAGACGAGGCGTATCAATTAACTCCAGTTGGTCCAGTCCTTCCATCCATTCATCTGTTTATACGAAGTTTAGATTATCCGTTGACTTTCCATTGTTAACAAGGTAGAACTTTTTATTTTGTAGAATAGGTGTACATATGTGATCATATACATGGGGATATGCATGTTTGATCTTCTTTGATTTTTCATAACACGACAGTTGTTAAACTTATGCATTGTTATGGAAATTTTTCCTAAGGGGGTCAGTTTTTAGCTCACCTGGCCGAAAGGCCAAGTGAGCTTTTCTCATCACTTGGCGTCCGGCGTCCGTCGTCCGTCGTCGTCGTCGTCCTGCGTTAACTTTTACAAAAATCTTCTCCTCTGAAACTACTGGGCCAAATTTAACCAAACTTGGCCACAATCATCATTGGGGTATGTAGTTTAAAAAATGTGTCCGGTGACCCGGCCAACCAACCAAGATGACCGCCATGGCTAAAAATAGAACATAGGGGTAAAATGCAGTTTTTGGCTTATAACTCAAAAACCAAAGCATTTAGAGCAAATCTGACAGGGGTAATATTGTTCATCAGGTCAAGATCTATCTGCCCTGAAATTTTCAGATGAATCGGACATTTCGTTGTTGGGTTGCTGCCCCTAAAATGGTAATTTTAAGGAAATTTTGCTGTTTTTGGTTATTATCTTGAATATTATTATAGATAGAGATAAACTGTAAACAGCAATAATGTTCAACAAAGTAAGATTTACAAATAAGTCAACATGACCGAAATGGTCAGTTGACCACTTTAGGAATTATTGCCCTTTATAGTCAATTTTTAACCATTTTTTCGTAAATCTTAGTAATCTTTTAGAAAAATCTTCTCCTCTGAAACTACTGGGCCAAATTTAACCAAAACTTGGCCATAATCATCATTGGGGTATCTAGTTTAAAAAATGTGTCCGGTGACCCGGCCAACCAACCAAGATGGCCGCCATGGCTAAAAATAGAACATAGGGGTAAAATGCAGTTTTTGGCTTATAACTCAAAAACCAAAGCATTTAGAGCAAATCTGACATGGGGGTAAAATTGTTCATCAGGTCAACATCTATCTGCCCTGAAATTTTCAGATGAATCAGACATTCCGTTGTTGGGTTGCTGCCCCTGAAATGGTAATTTTAAGGAAATTTTGCTGTTTTTGGTTATTATCTTGAATATTATTATAGATAGAGATAAACTGTAAACAGCAATAATGTTCAGCAAAGTAAGATCTACAAATAAGTCATCATGACCAAAATGGTCAGTTGACCCCTTTAGGAGTTATTGCCCTTTATAGTCAATTTTTAACCATTTTTCGTAAATCTTAGTAATCTTTTAGAGAAAATCTTCTCCTTTGAAACTACTGGGCCAAATTTAACCAAACTTAGCCATAATCATCATTGGGGTATATAGTTAAAAAAATGTATCCGGTAACTCGGCCAACAAACCAAGATGGCCACCATGGCTAAAAATAGAACATGGGGGTAAAATGCAGTTTTTGGCTTATAACTCAAAAACCAAAGCATTAAGAGCAAATCTGACAGGAAGTGAAATTGTTGGTCAGGTCACGATCTATCTGCCCTGGAATTTTCAGATGAATCGGATAATCGATTGTTAGGTTGCTGCCCCTGAATTGGTAATTTTGAGGAAATTTTGCTGTTTTTTTGTTATCTTGAATATTATTATAGATAGAGATAAACTGTAAACAGCAATAATGTTCAGCAAAGTAAGATTTACAAATAAGTCACTATGACCAAAATAGTCAATTGACCCCCTAAGGAGTTATTGCCCTTCATAGTCAATTTTTAACAATTTTCTTAAAATTTAAAGATTTTCAATAACATTTTCCACAGAAAGTACTGTTATAGATAGAGATAATTGTAATCAGCAAGAATGTTTAGTAAAGTAAGATCTACAAACACATCACCATCACCAAAACACAATTTTGTCATGAATCCATCTGTGTCCATTGTTTAATATTCACATAGACCAAGGTGAGCGACACAGGCTCTTTAGAGCCTCTAGTTATAAATTTTAGATTTTACGTTTTCTTAAGTAATGAATTTTTATACTTAAAAAAAGGGAGATTTTATGAAACTTTGGTGAATATATTAATGTAACATCCCTTTTGATTTGTATATATATTTCTTGTTGATCATATAAATTCATTTAAAGCATAAAAGACAAGTTAAAAGAGCAACGGGCGTATCATGCGCTAAAGTGCAGCCCTTTATTGTAGGCATAACAGGACTTGAAATAGATCCATTGAAGTACTAATTTGTGACTTTGTTTTAATCACGTATGATAAAATTGAAATTCAGGTCATATTAAGTGAACTTTTGTTGATCAATGTGATAGTATAACTAGAGTTTGTTTGTTTTGATGACATGTTTTTCCTATTTTTTGGTTCAAAGATGAACATTTAATGTCTTTTTTTATTATTCTCCATTTTTAGCTCACCTGGCCCGAAGGGCCAAGTGAGCTTTTCCCATCACTTGGCGTCCGGCGTCCGGCGTCGTCGTTAACTTTTACAAAAATCTTCTCCTCTGAAACTACTGGGCCAAATTAAACCAAACTTGGCCACAATCATCATTGGGGTATCTAGTTTAAAAAATGTGTGGCGTGACCCGGCCAACCAACCAAGATGGCCGCCATGGCTAAACATAGAACATAGGGGTAAAATGCAGTTTTTGGCTTATAACTCAATAAAGGGCTGCGCTTTAGCGCATGATACGCCCGTTGCTCTTTTAACTTGTCTTTTATGCTTTAAATGGATTTATTTGATCAACTAGAAATATATATACAAATCAAAAGGGATGTTACATTAATACATTCACCAAAGTTTCATAAAATCCCCCTTTTTTAAGTATAAAAATTCATTACTTAAGAAAACGTAAAATCTAAAATTTATAAAAATGGAAAGGGAGCTTATGTCAATAGATATAAACAATTTATCAAAGTTGCATAAAATTTTGTGAAAGTGTTAGTTATTGTCCCAAAATTGGAAAGTCCCCCCTTTTTTAAGCATAAAAATTCATAACACGATAATGTAAAATCTGAAATTTATAAAAATTGAAAGGGAGCTTACATCAATAGATATAAACAATTCACCAAAGTTTCATGGACATTGGTGAAAGCCTTTTTGAGTTATTGTCCGAAGTGTTGAAAATCCCCCTTTTTTTATGAATAAAGCCCCATAAATCCAAAACTTAAAATCTGAAATTTATAAAAATTGAAAGGGAGCTTACATCAATAGATATAAACAATTCACCAAAGTTTCATGGACATTGGTGAAAGCCTTTTTGAGTTATTGTCCGAAGTGTTGAAAATCCCCCTTTTTTTATGAATAAAGCCCCATAAATCCAAAACTTAAAATCTGAAATTTATAAAAATTGAAAGGGAGCTTACATCAATAGATATAAACAATTCACCAAAGTTTCATGGACATTGGTGAAAGCCTTTTTGAGTTATTGTCCGAAGTGTTGAAAATCCCCCCTTTTTTATGAATAAAGCCCCATAAATCCAAAACTTAAAATCTGAAATTAAAAAAAAACGAAAGGGAGCTTACGTCAATAGATATAAACAATTCACTTAAGTTTCATGGAAATTGGTGGAAGTGTTTTTGAGTTATTGTCCGAAGTGTGGACGACGGACGGACGGACGGACGGACGGACAGACGGACGGACGGACAACGGTATACCATAATACGTCCCGTCTAAAAGACGACGGGCGTAAAAAACAAAAGCATTTAGAGCAAATCTGACATGGGGTAAAAGTGTTTATCAGGTCAAGATCTATCTGCCCTCAAATTTTCAAATGAATCCGACAACCCTTTATTGGGTTGCTGCCCCTGAACTGGTAATTTTTGGGAATTTTTGCTGTTTTTGGCTATTATCTTGAATATTATTATAGATAGAGATAAACTGTAAACAGCAATAATGTTCAGCAAAGTAAGATTTACAAATAAGTCAACATGACCAAAATGGTCAGTTGACCCCTTTAGGAGTTATTGACCTTTATAGTCAATTTTTAACCATTTTTTGTAAATCTTAGTAATCTTTTACAAAAATCTTCTCCTCTGAAACTACTGGGCCAAATTAATCCAAACTTGGCCATAATCATCTTTGGGATATCTAGTTTAAAAAATGTGTGGCGTGACCCGGCCAACCAACCAAGATGGCCACCATGGCTAAAAATAGAACATAGGGGTAAAATGCAGTTTTTGGCTTATAACTCAAAAACCAAAGCATTTAGAGCAAATCTGACATGCGGTAAAAGTGTTTATCAGGTCAAGATCTATCTGTCTTGAAATTTTCAGATGAATCGGACAACCTGTTGTTGGGTTGCTGCCCCTGAACTGGTAATTTTAAGGAAATTTTGCTGTTTTTGGTTATTATCTTGAATATTATTATAGATAGAGATAAACTGTAAACAGCAATAATGTTCAGCAAAGTAAGATTTACAAATAAGTCAGCATGACCAAAATGGTCAGTTGACCCCTGAAGGAGTTATTGCCCTTTATAGTCAATTTCTAATCATTTTTTCGTAAATCTTAGCAATCTTTTACAAAAATCTTCTTCTCTGAAACTACTGTGCCAAATTAAACTAAACTTGGCCACAATCATCATAGGGGTAACTTGTTTAAAAAATGTGTGGCGTGACCCGGCCAACCAACCAAGATGGCCGCCATGGCTAAAAATAGAACATAGGGGTAAAATGCAGTTTTTGGCTTATAACTCAAAAACCAAAGCATTTAGAGCAAATCTGACACGGGGTAAAATTGTTTATCAGGTCAAGATCTATCTGCCCTCAAATTTTCAGATGAATCCGACAACCCGTTGTTGGGTTGCTGCCCCTAAATTGGTAATTTTAAGGAAATTTTACTGTTTTTGGTTATTATCTTGAATATTATTATAGATAGAGATAAACTGTAAACAGCAATAATGTTCAGCAAAGTAAGATTTTCAAATAGGTGAACTTGACCGAAATGGTCAGTTGACCCCTTTAGGAGTTATTGCCCTTTATAGTCAATTTTTAACCATTTTTCGTAAATCTTAGTAATCTTTTACAAAAATCTTCTTCTCTGAAACTACAGGGCCAAATTAATCCAAACTTGGCCACAATCATCTTTGGGGTATCTAGTTTAAAAGTTGTGTCCCGTGACCTGGCCAACCAACCAAGATGGCCGCCATGGCTAAAAATAGAACATAGGGGTGAAATGTAGATTTTGGCTTATAACTCTGAAACCGCAGCCATTAGAGAAAATCTGACATGGGGTAAAGTTGTTTATTCGGTTTTCGGATGAATCGGACAACCCGTTGTTGGGTTGCTGCCCCTAAATTGGTAATTTTAAGGAAATTTTACTGTTTTGGGTTATTATCTTGAATATTATTATAGATAGAGATAAACTTTAAACAGCAATAATGTACAGCAAAGTAAGAATTACAAATAAGTCAACATGACTGAAATGGTCAATTGACCCCCTAAGGAGTTATTGTCCTTTATAGTCAATTTTTAACAATTTTCATAAAATTTGTAAATTTTTACAAACATTTTTTACTGAAACTACTGGGCCAAGTTCATTATAGATAGAGATAATTGTAAGCAGCAAGAATGTTCAGTAAAGTAAGATGTACAAACACATTATCATCACCAAAACACAATTTTGTCATGAATTAATCCATCTTCTTCCTTTGTTTTATATTCACATAGACCAAGGTGAGCGACACAGGCTCTTTAGAGCCTCTAGTTTTCTGTCAAAATCATCTTACAGTATGCAAGACAAAGCAACTTTTTATTTTCTAGAACTGTATTAATTTGTACATCTAATGAATTTGGGCAAATAGACTGTACTACTTCAATTTTTTTCATTTTTCATGCTATTACCAATTGTTGAAACCGATAAATTTTGGGGATTTTTTTTAAATAGGTTACATATTTTCAATGTCAGACTCTTTTAACATATCACAAAATAAGCACATCCTAATTTTGTCAAAGTGTTGTACATGTACAGCTTGACATGAGTGACAATATGTAGGCTATGTATGGTTCTCTGCACAGCAAAAATGAAAAAACATAAAATGAAGAGTTAAATTAAATTTAGTTTTTTATTTCAAATAAATATACAATAATTCAAGGACGTATCAATAATAAATAACAAGATACTATCATGATGATTTGTGATAGAAGCAATAAAAATGTACATGTGAAATGCGAACATTGATAATGAATTCACAAATATTTTCCAGTTGTTAAGCATGTCTAAATATTAGTTTTTTCTCTAAAATTATTACAAATTCTTCCAAACCATATATTTATATTCACCATACAGTTTCAAGACAATTTCTTCAAGCCCCAGAGTTCAATCAAAAATTATTTGTAAACAAGTTGTCATCCGAAGCAGCTAGACGATCAGGAGAGGTTTCTCACAGATCAAATGATGATGCATGTAAATTCATACAAGAAATGAAAAATGAGAACACAATGAAAAAAAATTTAGAAAGTTGCGAATCTGCTGTAGTAGAAAAAAATGTAAAAATCAACAGTGGAAATCACAAAAGTTCCCGTAAAATTTTGACATCATTAAGAATTTCGAAAATATATGAAGCCACAATGGAAAAGTGATTGTTGTATTAAATCGAAAGTTCAAGCGGAATATATTTCCAAATCATAGTAGCAATATGGTGTATTCTTCCTCAGCATTAATTGGAAATGTAACACCTTAAGTTGTTTAATATTTATAATTCTGAGAATTAATATATGTACTGTTAATTATTTGTTAAACTTTGCACAAAACTTTGTTTACTGACTGTGATACGAACTTTGTTAACTCACTGTGATACATTTTTTTTTAAAAAAATTTCCTTAAATGTTTTTTTGAATTTGTGTTGAAAATATCAAACATAATTTGATACATGCTATCTTTTTTCTCCTGCTTGAAAATATGTGATAAATAGATTATTACATGTCATTTTCCATACGGTCCATGGTATCAGCCCACGACCCATATCAAGCCAAAGGGCTTGATATGGGAGTCTAGGGCTGATACCAGGGCCAATATGGAAAATGACATGTAATGATCTATAATTTGTACATGGCTATTTTGTGGACGAATTGTATTGAATAAACAGAAAGTTAATAACAATGAATGTGTTAACATATCACAATTACATTGTAAAGAGTGCTTACATGGAGATTGATAACAAAATTATGGAAGGGATTATGGTTCCTGAGAAAAATGTGACAAAACATTTATGGAACATATGGACACATTGGTGGACTGCCAGAAGAAAGGCAGTATAGATGTTCATCACCAATACATCAGAAAAGGATAACAAATATTCAAAAGCAGAAATATCTAAAAATGTATAAAATAATACAAATTGTTCTTGCTCTTAAATTTCCTATTAGCAAATTCTGAATAATTCTCAAGATAATGTTGTGAACAACAACATCCCATGAAGAAAACTACCATCACAATAATTTATCAGACTACTGAATAATGCATCAAACAGCAAAACTCAGATAATGTGTGACAAGTTGTGTTTTAATTGATATTGACAAACAAGATTAAATCCTTCTCCACCAATTAACTGCCACAAGTATCTATCATGTCTATTATAAACCAGAGGCTAACTGCTTATTAATTTTTTCCATAAGAATTCCATCCAATGTTTTCTGTCTTCTTCTGACATATACAAAAGCCGCAAGTCCTATCACTATATTAACAGCCCAAAATATCCAGAAGTTCTTCTCATCCATATCGGGTGTTATTTCACAGCTGTAAAAGACATAAAAGGTTCAAATGTATAAGAAATAAGAAGATTTAAAACTGGTTGGTCTCACTTACATTAAAAGTGGGCCTGCTTTGAAATTGAATTGTTGCACTTCTAATATTTTGCCTTGTTTTCTGTAATACATGTACCGTACAGGTTTAATTGAATTAAGTGTTAAATCTTTGGCATGATTTTATTTTATGTTTTATATGTTCATAAATCATTTCATTATTCCACCGACCAAGGTATTGGAGTATTCACACAATTAGTGTAACCCTTCCATATATTTTGTGTATGGTAGTCCCAATTAAGGAATGCCACTGTCTCTTCAAGTTTTGTGGTCAAATTTGTGATGATATTTTGTTAGGATTTTTTGTTTTTGTCTAGACTCAAGTCTACGATGAGCATGTCATATATAAGATGAGGTTACTTCCCCATGTATATGATATATGAAATATGATTTAACATGATAAAGTCAAAACAAAGACCTCTTCATGTGTTTTTGCTTGTTTGACCGGTTTTCTAGCTGTATCACATATTTGACAAACTTTTGCACAACCAATTTAGTTTTCCTTATACATCTGACAAGTTGATGAAATAAATGTTCCTTATGCAATATTTTTTTCACATGGTTGAATTAATACAATATGTCTAAATAAAAAACTGAGATAAAATGTCTGACGTTAATCTGCATCAGATGTATAGCTATCTTTATAAAGGAAAAAGATAATCAAATTGAATTATGCAATCATTTCTTTAAATCAAGAAGAATCAGCTGTTACCTACATGTTATTGATTTTTCACCTCAGACATAATTCATTCTTTTTTTTCAAATCTTAAGCCATAAAATCATGTGTGTTCTATCGATTGTATAGATGATTTTTTTCAATGTCCATGTTTCAGGACATTTAAGGTATATAAAATATATATAATATGTAATAGTGACAAAACATGACAGCAAAGAAATTTAAACTTAATGTTTGTTCAATGAGAATAAGATCTTTTGTCCATTGTTTCAATGTTCATGCCATTTAAATCTAGTTTACTGTACCCATAATTTTTAACGACTATCATAACAGTCCCTTGCTTGTTGATATTCTGAAATAATTTTGTGAGATTTCATTTTTATTGGCATATTTATTATTTCAGATGAGGTTAGCTGTGAAGACTAGTAAAGCTATTTCTATTACTCAATATAAATTCAGATTTTTTTTTCCAAAACTGGATTGAAAGCAGATTTTATACTAACACCAAATGCCACAGGTGGCATTAAGTGTTACCCTTGACCATCCTTCTGTCCCTCTTGGGTCCTTTTAAAATAAAAGAATTAAAAAGTTGTAAAATTGAGCAGGGCCATTTGTGTTTCTTAGACACATTCTTCTCTTTTTTTTTTGAACCTCTTCAAACTGATAAGCTAGATATAAATATGTACCTTCTCCAAAATTGTGTTCCATCTTTACATTGAACTGTCTGTTTGTACCCTGTTTTTGAACATACTGGCACTTCTGCTCTCTACAAAAGGAGGAGAAATCAGTAAAGTTTGCGTTATGCCTATGTTGTGATGTTTTTCAAAATATCAGAATAAGCAATATTTATAATTGAGTCCACATTCATATACAGGTACAGGGTAAAACAATGATTTTCTTTTTTTAATCTATTTCGTGAAATCAAACAGACCTAGAAAAATCTTTACACTATGATTGCAAGCATCTTTTTCTATTTTTAAAATAAATTATGTTTATATTGGGTAGTAGATTGAATATCTGCTGTATTAAGAGGTCATTTCAAATGTTAGTTGTATGGCAGCTTGTCTAAATTGTTTATTTTTCTTAGGGGATATTTTGTCTTGCCAAAAAAATTGCAAAGCTATATTCAACAATATATTTCTAACCTTTGGCACCTGTTGTTCAGTGGTAGTTGTTTGTTGATGTGGTTCATAAGTCTGACATGTAAGTATTTTTCTTTCTACTTTTTTATATGAATTAGACTGTTGGTTTTTCTGTTTGAAAGGTTTTACTAAAACAATTTACGAAAAATTTACCTGGTAGTCATTTTCGGCAATGGACATTTGAGCGCATTGACAGGACATTTGAGCGAAAAAAAAAAGGACGTTTGAGCGCCAAATTATAGGACATTTGAGCGCCTAAATTTTAGGACATTTGAGCGAAAATAAGAATAAGCGTAGGACATTTGAGCGAAAACAAGTCTTGGATAGAGAATTGTCTTATTGGCAATCACACCACGAATATAGTTCATTAAATGAGGAGTTTACCAACAAAAAGATTAAAACATATTTTAATTGTAAAAAACAAAGCACTAAAAACAAAGCACAGTCATAAAACAGGAGTTTACCAACAAAAAGATTAAAACATCTTTTAATTGTAAACAAAGCACTAAAAACAAAGCACTGTCATAAAACATAAAACTCGGCAACGGCATTATTTACAAGTCTGTTCGGGCTTGGAACTTATATCCCAGGCTTCTGACATAAAAATCCCTCGTAATTTCCTGCTGGCAGTATTTCGAATGCAAATCCCGGAGATTCTGTTCCTTCTCCTTTTCTGTTCGGCTCTGCGGTGCATCAATGTTCAAACTCCGAATTTTTATGTAAGTCACAGATTGCAATTTGATAATAGTGTCAAGGAAAATATAAATTGATGGATGACTGTGATAGAACTGCTCGTTATAATGGGCATGAAATGATTCGGGCCCATTGTTAGTACGTTTTAACGAGGATGGAACTTCGGCCCAGAGATGAGGGGGAAATAACGATTCATCTGTTATATAAGTATCAGTCAGGTAATCTGCAAATTCTATACAAGGCTTGTCGTTAGGTACAACGGCCATAAAATCTTCTACGAAACAGTCGGCTACTTCGTCTGGAGCTAAAAAGGCTATCCCAAAAATCCCTTTAAGCCATTTACTAATGTCTGAATCAAGCTCTTTGTATTGTTGACTAAGTCCAACTTTCTGGATTTTTCGCCACCAGGCTTGGCCTAAGTGAAACCTACAGCATTTGATCTCTATAGACGGGAAAAAATCCTTCATAACTTTCATTACCCGTTCTTCAAAATCGACGTGTACTGCTTTCGGTTGAAGTGTGTGACCTTGATCGGAACATAGCTTGACAATTGAGGAAAAGCAATTCACGTAAATTTCTTCAGACTTTCCAGGAAGTAAGCAGAATACAAGAGGGACATAATTTCCTTTGTTATAGCCATGAATAGTATATAACTGTTTAAAGAACTTTGGGCAATATTTGTAAGTACCATCCATAAAAATTTCCGGCACACTGCATAAACATTCAAGATTGGTTGGACACGTAAGAATAATTATACCAGTTTGTTCATCATTAAACTGCACAAAATTTTCAAATTTATTTGACTGAATATTAATCTTCTTTAATGATTGGTGTGTTTCCTCTCTAGATTTAGGAAGTGCAGGGTGAGATTTACGCCTCTTTCTATATATAGCCTTTGAAACGCTGCCAATGTCTTCAGACTTTAGATTTGCTTCATCCATGTTCTGTAACTCTGTACGGATAATTTTTGAAGGACGTTGAGCAATATCATCATCCGCTTTTTTTTTTGATCGTACCCGCAGCAAGTGACGTTCATTGTCACGATCACTGGTATCATGGTTATGAGTATTTTTCTGTTGAATTATAACGGTTCCGGTACAATCCGTCCTCAGTCTTGCTTTGCAACCTTTTGCCTGAAAAATATTGAAAGGACAAATACAATTGAAGTGTTTAAATGCTTTTTCATTTGCTATTGCAAGACATAAAAATAAGATGTAGTATGAAATGAAATGAAATGAAATTCATAACATGTTTAGAATGGGAACACCACAGACATTTATGTGTTTAGCTTCTAAACATTTTCCTAAACATGTTTAGGCTCTAAGCACAATTTTTACAGTGTATTGTATGAATATTGTAAAGTGCCTAGAAAATCAACCTAACAATGTTATATAGGTTACAGTACGACCTTCAACATGGAGCCTTGATACCTAACCCTATATGTGGTAGCTTATATTCAAATGTGTTAAAAAATTAATCTAAAGGAGGTATAAGATAGACATATAATGATATAGATATAAATCAAAATTAAAAGAAGTTATGGAAGTTGAAGCGTAACAGACGAACAAGTAGTTTACATTAACATTAAATTTGTAAAAAAAGGTACTTACTGTACATCTCCAGGATATTTCTTCTCCTTTTAGTGTTTTGTCCACTCTATATCGGAAACTGTCACAAACAAGGCTTCTTTTTCCCTTATTAGTCTCGGTCAAAATAATATCCATTTTAACACGTACATGTATTATTAGTATTAAGATTTCAAGTGCCAAGGGACATTTCACTTAATAGATATATATATAAGAATTTTAGAACAAAGAAAATTTGCATAGCCAATGAATTATAGTAGAATTGATTGGTAAATAGAGATCAACTTAGGATTTCACTTACATAAACCAGCCAGAACCGGTCGAATTACTCGGGTGTGAAATAAAATAAAAAATATTTATAACTAAATCTTACTTTTTTTTCTTACTTTTAAAAAAAAATCTTAATTCGTGTAAAATTATCAGGGAAAATTTCGCTCAAATGTCCTGTCTGAAAACTCAGGTAAGGTTAATATCCCGGCGCTCAAATGTCCTATGAAGTCGGCGCTCAAATGACCCTATGTGCTTTTTTCTTTTTCGCTCAAATGTCCTATGCCCGTCATTTTTAGGGCCCTTTATTGCTTGCTGTTTGGTTTGAGCCAAGGCTCAGTGTTGAAGGCCATACTTTGACCAATAATGGTTAAGTTGTGGTTAACTCTTACAAATTGTGACTTGGATGGAGAGTTGTCTTATTAGCACTCATACCATATCTTCTTATTTAATCATTTCTATTAGACATACCAGTTCTTTTTTACTGCATCTAAAACAAGTTTGAGTATTTACTATATCTATATCTTTACATGCTGTTGTGTTGGATACTGAAAAATAAATACAGCAATCGAAGATTAACATGTATAAACACATAGTCTGAATATTAACTATATCTACATCTTTACACGCTGTTGTGTTGGATACTGAAAAATAAATACAGCAATCAAACATTTACATGTATAAACACATAGTCTGAGTATTAACTATATCTACATCTTTACATGCTGTTGTGTTGGATACTGAAAAATAAATACAACAATCAAACATTTACATGTATAAACACATAAACCAGAAAATACATTGTACAAAATATTGTACATTTACCATGTTGTGAAAAAAATAAGAAAAGCTTTTAAGGAAAAACAAATCTGTGTGACTTTTACTGTAAATCCTTTTCCCAGCCTCTTCTTCTTTTTTTTTATAGAGGTCCATGCTACAAATTTGTGATTCTAATTTCTATCGTTTGATTGTTTCTTTTTTGTTATACTAAAACAGACTACAACCACTCATATAGATAAGAAAGTACATTTATTAGGAATTTTTATACTGCATGTACTGTATTAGAACATTGTAAAGGGAGAATGGAAAAAATAAATCTTTGATATTGATATTGATATAATGGCAGCTGAAAATAGCACAAGGGCATATTATTTTAAGTTTAGTTTAAACATATTTAATTACAGTGGATTGGGAAACAAGTTTTGCAACTTATATTAATCCCTTTCCACTTTGCGGGTGCGAGTGCTGCCTTGTAGCGGCATTAAAATTGAGAATGGAAATGGGGAATGTGCCAAAGAGACAACAACCCGACCAGAGAGCAGACAACAGCAGAACGTCACCAACAGGTCTTTAATGCAACGAGAAATTCTCACACCCGGAGGCGTCCCTCAGCCTGCTCTTTTTCAAAATCTACAAGGGCAACGTGCAAGAGATATGGCTCTCTCTTAACACGGGTCAGCCATTTATCGTCCCATTCCGACGGACTATCATTTTAAATGCTTTTTCTGGCCTGTTTTATCTGTAAATGAACATAATGTTACCTTTACTTACTAAGTTTTTGGAAGTCTGTTGATGCCCACACACTCTTTACTATCAATGTTATCACAGAAAAGCTGAAAAACAGATATAGATAAGTTATACATATAATTTTCTTCAGTTTTCTTGAAGTCCACATTTTGTATTTGTATCAGCAATGATCAGATTATGAGAACCATGTATTTGGTAGCATTGCCACAAACATCCTTATAACCTGACTTTCCAATGTATATTTAACCATTGTAACCAGACTAAGATATAGCACAAAATCACAAACATGATTATCCCCAACACATTCTTAGAGTATTTCATTTTGTTCCAATTCAGGAGACTTTATTTACCTTTCACACTATTGGATATATGATGAATAGATCTGAAATAGATATGTTTATTAGTCAGGGAGTCCTGGCCACAAAAGAACCCGACATAACAAAATAGATGTTGTTACAAGGTATCGTCTCGTATTGTGTTTTCGACCGTCTTACGTTTTCGACCTAATTCTACTTTCACGTCCCGTATGCTGCGCTGACTGTGTGACGTTATATTCATCTGCTATAGTTAGTAACAATAGCAAATGATAACAAGTGTGGTAAAGATTTTCCAAATAAAGTTATTATAATTAAGTATTAGGCTTAAATTAAAATATTGTTTGTTTGCAGTTTACCGACCGACCCTTGAAAATCCTCCCGACTGAAAATTTTATTGCTTTAAATTTGAAGAAATTTTTTTTAATACTTCTATTGACGCGATCCAGAACTTTGGGTCCTTTCCGGAAATGATTTAAAGTCTGGGTCAATTACGCATTTCAAGTTCGGTTTTTCTTAGCTTCCCGTCAAGCGTTCATGTGACCATTTAATGATAAAGCACATGAAAATTGTTTACAGGTATCCATGAAGTCACGGAGGAGTACTTTACGCTGTCGTCTCGTGTCAATTTTAAGACAAATAACAAACAAAAAAGTTTATTAGTAAACTGTTTATACAGATTCAGGCACATGTAATGATGTGTGATGATATCATTGACGATGATGCAGCGGATATTCATAACTGACACGATAACCATTCTGTCTCAAACAAATCGGGTACAGAATCTGTGGAGCCTGACTTTATGGAACCAATTTCAGTGGTTAAATAATTCGACAGCAGCTTGAAGTATGGCATATTTTCTACAAATCGTTGTGAAGACGACAAAGATGAAACCACTCCTCCGTGACTTAAATCTTCATGGATATCTGTAAACACGCCTGTACGGAGGAAGGGCTCATTTGAAATGTTAATGGATATAGATCATGCCAAATCAATAAGAAGCAACCCTAACTACACAAAGATGTAGAGAAAATGAATGGTTAGCTTGAAAAATAAATATACTCTCTCTATATTATATCTATATTATATAGAGAGAGTATATTTATAGTATATTAAATCTATCTTCGATTGCAATGAGTATGCTCCTTTAGGATAAGGGGGGCTGCCCCACTCTTTGCAATTATTCTCTTTCTTACAATATTAAATATACCCAAACTGTGTGGCCTGTGTGAATTCAATTAAAACATGTCCTTAGGAGCTATGCTGCCAATTTTTTTATGCATTAAAAACATTTCAGTACAGACCATTTACTTTTAATGGGGTGCTATGGATTTCACCCAAACTTTAGATTTCTTTGGTTTTCATTAAAGGGGCACTAGCTACGATATATATAAAAAAATAAAGTATGATTTTTTTTAGATCAATCATTAATCAAATTGAAATAATGAAATAATAATTTGCTTTTAGCAATCAATTTCCTTTAATTTTGTTGAAATAAGCGATTAAACATAATTTTTGACTGATTCACTTGCAAGTGAAAACGTCATCATCATTCTAACCGGTATTCATGTGAACTTCAAGTTAACCCCTAGCTAGAGATTGACAACGCATGCATTGTACGTGTACTGGTTATTTAAAGAAAAAGAATGTCAACAATGAAAGTGAAACTACGGTAAATCATTTGATAACTAATTCGATGCACATAAAATCATTCTTTTATGGTTAAAAACAATGAGAAACATCTATTTTTAATCTATAGAATAAAATCAAACAGACCTATAAAAATGCAATTGCACGTGTTGGTTTAATCTATTTGTATCTTTATTTTTGTTTACATCGCTTATATGGTCATCTGAGGTCAAATCGATAGGTAATTAGATGGCGTCTGGACTAAAATACACACGAAACGAACCTATATATTATCTACCCCATGCTCTGTAAACTGTTTATTTTAGACTTTTGATAGTTTGGATAAATGTTTTACATTGTTATAAACCAAATATGAGAATTTGAGTCAAATCGGTTACAATGAATTTGACAGCCAGTGCCCCTTTAAAGCCTGGCAAAAATATAACCTTATCACATATAATTAAATATTGTTAGAAATATGAAAACAGTCGAACGGGACGTATCATGGTATACAAATGTCTGGTGTCTGTCTGTCCGTCTGTCCGTCCGTCTGTCCGGCGTAAACATGTCGCACCGTAACTTGAGAACGACTTATCCAAATTTCATGAAACTTAACATAGTTGTTTCTTATGATGGTCAAATGATCTGTATACTTTTTGGTGAAAATAAGATTAAAACTTTTTGAGTTACGGCACTTTGTAACTAAAACAGGGGTGTGTTTTTTTCACATGTCGCACCGTATCTCAAAAACGATTCTTGATTATGGCTTAAAACTTTAAACACTTCTTAGTTATGTTAATCTTAATATCTGTATACTTTTTGGTGATGATTCAAAATTTTATTTTTGAGTTATTGAGTATTTTGTAAAAAAGGGGGAGGGTTTTTTTACATGTTGCACCATATCTCATAAACGATTTATGATTATTGCTTAAAACTTTACACATGTCTTTGTTATATTAATCTAAAGATCTGTATACTTTTTGGTGATGATTCAAAACTTTATTTTGGACTTATTGAGTATTTTGTTAAACAGGGGAGGTTTTTTTTACATGTCGCGCCGTATCTCAAAAATAATTTATGATTATTGCTTAAAACTTTACACACTTCTTTGTTATATTAATCTAAATATCTGTATACTTTTTGGTTTTGATTCAAAATTTTATTTTAGTGATATTTAGTTTTTTGTAAAAAAAAAAACAGGGTTGGGGGTTTCACATGTCCTGCCGTGTCTCAAAAACAATATATAGTTATTGCTTAAAACTTTTTCAGAAACTATTTATGATTATTGCATAAAACTTCCACACAAGACGTTGGGCGTATCACGCGCTCATGGCGCAGCTGTTTATTTTACATGTCACGCCGTATCTCAAAAATGATTTATGATTATTGCTTAAAACTTTACACACTTCTTTGTTATATTAATCTAAAGATCTGTATACTTTTTGGTTTTAATTCAAAATTTTATTTTAGTGATATTTAGTTTTTTGTAAAAAAAAAACAGGGTTGGGGGTTTCACATGTCCCGCCGTGTCTCAAAAACAATATATGGTTATTGCTTAAAACTTTCTCAGAAACTATTTATGATTATTGCATAAAACTTCCACACAAGACGTCGGGCGTATCATGCGCTCATGGCGCAGCTGTTTATTTCAATTGAGGAAGATTCAATGGTTATTTTTTTTTATTAAAAATACACTCTTTAATACATTGTCTTATAAATCTTTAATATCTACATTTTTCTGATGAAAATACTCTACTCATGAAAACATTCTAGTCAAGAAGCATACATGTCTGAATATATTTCTTTAAAACAGTTCTAGTCATAATGACATTCCTTGTTTATAAGTGTTCCAGTATTTAATAATTATACCATATTTTATGTCATAAATTGGATAATGACACTATGTTAAAGTTTCAGTTTTGGTTAAAAAGTTTTTTATCTGAAAATGTCTGTTCATTTGATGTTGGTTTTCAGCATGTCCAGTGTTTGTTGTTTTAAAATGTTTTTTTTCTTCACAAGAAACTTGGTTTAGTGTAACTGCTTGTTTAAACTGTATTTTGGCTGATAAAATAAAATATTTTTCCTACCTACCGACCCTTCAGTCTGAAGGTACAGTCGGAAAACTGCAAACAAACATATTTTTAAGGTTGGCCTTAACGTTTTTTTATTTGATATCACATTTGTGTACCCTTTCACTAATACTAGTTTTACCTTCCAAAAGAATCGATCTAAAATTAACAAATTTTCTAAAAATATGGCAGAGGTCTTTTTGCATGCAAAGTTAACTTCAAGGTCAATCAGTCACATGACTGTCATATGGTTAGTTGTAATACTTACAGGTAATTTGAATACGGGAATATGCATGCTCCTTACAGCTTTTTACCGAAAATTAAAATATCAGTTAATTTTTATTTACAGAAAAAACAGTCTGTTAATTAATATCTATTGTAATTTGTTGTTATAAGGAATCTATAGACTATACAGGGTGCAGTTACAGTGTAATTTGTTGTTATAAGGAATCTATCATGTCTATAGACCATATATAGTGCAGTCACTGTTGTAATTTTTTGTTATAAGGAATCTTAAGACCATACAGCGTGTATAGTTACTGTAACAAGAAAAAGTGTACGACACTGTCACTGTCAGAATCAAGTGACAGTCAAGTGTCTGTCACTCTGTGACTGTGCCAGTGGTATCAGAGAAATGAAATTCACTTAAAATTGTAAATGCCACACGAACAAACTATTTGTTTTGATTGCACTGAAGGACTGACAGTCAACAATGTGTAATCGAATGTCTACCTTATTAATAAAAGTACGGCAAATGCCATTTTCTTCTTGTTGCAAAACTCAATCATTTTCAAAGAACATTGCCACCGTGGAAATAAACATTTAACTGATTACAAAGTCTGATTCGTGGGTGAGATAAATTGCTGAAAATGATCGAAACTGCTTGACACAAATAAATGCAAAACAGAAAATTCAATTTCAAATAATAATTTTGATCGATTTTTGCATGTTAATAGTTCTGTTCTATCATTTGCACATAATGTTGAGTTTTTTCTCACTTTTTTAATATTTTCTTTCTCAGATAAAAAACTAAAACAAATTAACCGGAGATTCGACACCGGAAACAAACCGAAGTTGGTTCGGACTTTAGAATCACTCCAGAGTTTTTTCTTTTCATCCAAGGTCGAAATGTTTCGTGCTGTAGCAAACAGACTTGGAACAACTGTACAAGCCAGTGTTCGCTCTAATCTCTTTGCTAAACCACAAACAGGTGAATTGTAAAAAAATAACATTATTTTCATATCAATCAGTCATCCAAAATAGGCAACCCATTCTATATAACTTAAAAGGATAATTTATCATGTGTGTGAGATTTTTTTAGTCTACAGAATATAATTTATAAAAAAAATGCAAAATATGAAGCCAATTTTCAACAATCAAAAGTATTCATTTTCAAAAAGGAAAAAGTATTTTTCTTTTCAAATTATCTGTGTCTTGGGCAATGATCCGAGGCATGCACTACAGAATCGGGTCCGTTCATGCCCAATATACTTTCGCACCCTACACCTTCACTCCCAATTTGTTTTAAAAGATATGAAGATACAATGTATGATTTGTATTTCATAGTATATAATAGTTTAAATAAGATTTGGGTGCAAACGGACGTGGAATTCATGCGCTACCGCATTACCATGCGACAACGCACTTTACTTTGCCTGACCATCAAAAGTAAAATCTAGTTGCCCTGTTGTACATGATGCTCACTTTTAGTTGTTTTCGTCACCAGCTATTTTCTTTTTTTACCAAGTCGATGAAATTTAAAGTAAAGAAATTTTCAAAGAGATTAAAGCATTGATTTCAAAATTGGTTGCATGTTATTTCTTTAAAGACTATTTGTCGTCACTTCCAGTCAGTACTTTTTACTTGCGAGCATACATCAATCATTCTAACTTTCGTCAAAATAACTTTGTTTCTACATTAGAACGTGATGAAATTTGCTTGAAGTAAATTTGTTATCAATGTTTTGCATTAAGAACATCATATTCCTTCCAAATTGTGTGTCAAACATTGTTTATTTTTGTCGATATTCTGCATCCGTCATTAATATATTTGTAACTAAAGTTCAAAGTTGGAACTGGACCAGCGATGACCAAAATCATAATTTTTAAACTATTTACTATGGACATATGAATGGCACAGCCGACAGGAGAATATTGATTCCAAAGGGAAAAATTATGCATTCCTAGTGCATTAACATACTTTTGGTTAGATCTACTTGGTCAGTGTATATATTTCCATGTACATATGCATTTTTTCAATTGCTTAACTCTGGGTCTATTTTTCTATATATATGTCCCAACTTAACTGTGTTAAATTTTTATATCTTTTTAATGACACTGAATTTCATAAACATGATAACAGAGTACATTTTTAATTGAATTTTAATTGATGTAACAACTTTCTTTTCCTTTTTGATATAAAAAAAAAATCTTTTTCTTAAACATGTTAAAAGTTGCTAGATATTTAATTGTTTTTTTCTGACAAGAGGAATAATATGATTGTGCAACTAGATATAATAAAATTAAACAACTTTGAATTTTTTTTTTTGTATAACCAGCTACAAATAGATCAATCTAGAAAAAACAAAATACATGTACATATGGCCCTTTGTATTATAGTAAAAACCAAAAGTTGTGTAGTGCTGCAAGCGAACGAGCACTTCCCTTTCAAATCTCACCACTTCTCCCTATGATTCTGAAGTAGTGTGAGCCATGATGATAATTGTGAAATGTTGTAGTTTTATAAAAAATTGTTCTTGACAATTACCATATGGATCACTGTTTACGTATTACTCAGAAGAAATTGTTCTGAGTATTCTTTATTTTGATTTTCTAACTTTTTACCTGGATATAGAACACTCAAAAAAATTGTGCACAAATCATGCTTATTTATGAAATTGATTATACAGAAATGTGATTTTGGATTTGTTTATTTTCAGCAGCAGCAACAGTACGTCATGTGACATATGTCCCTCAGTCTGATGAAGAATTTGATGATTCATGTGTAACCTATCTAAACAGACCTAATATAACTGGTTGGCAGATCAGAAGTTTTATTACACATCAACATGTAGGTTTATACATGTACATGTACATTTGTATAGAATTAACAATTTTTTCAATAAAAAATATACAAACTATATGTTGTATGATTGCCAATGAAACAACTCTTCACAAGAAACCAAATGATACAGAAATTAACAACTAAATGTCAACATACAGCTTTCAACAATTAGCAAAGCCCATTATGGCCATACCACATAAATATGTCCGCTTTAAAAAGGCCCAGAAATAGCAAATTTAAAATTAATTTTAACAAGAAAACTAACGTCATATGTTATGTTCAAAATAATAAACAAAAAACAAATATGTAACACAGCACAAATGACAACGATTTGATTACAGGCTCCTGACTTAGGACAGGCACATACTGAATGTGGCTGGGTTAAACATGATAGCAGGATCCCAACACCAATCCTACCTAACCTTGGACAGTGGTGTAACAGTACAACATAAGAACAAATCATAAAAAATCTGTTGAAAAGGCTTATCTCACCAGATGGATTTAAATAACAAAATAACATGGCTAGATACTTGTTCTTCCCAACCAACAGAAGATACAACGTACAGATCTGAGAGAACTTTCAGTTACTGACTGCAAGTTCAAAGCCAATAACATCTACATGTTATAAAAAAAATCATGCATCTGAAACTAAATGATCAATCAGTACACATCCAACATCAAATAAAAAGTGCTGGTTAGTGTTTATCTATCTTGTTTGCAACTTACTTTGAACCAAGAAAACACAAAAAAAAATATAAATTGAAAATATAACTAAACTTTATGACTTTTACTGTCATGATTATTGTTGTCCTCATAGTAATCATATATCTTATTTTTATATGGTGCTGTTTAAAAACCAGTTCAAAGCAGAATATTGAATCTATGCATTCTTTGAATAATTGCTTGGGTTTTTTTCAGGGTGAAGATTTGGTACCAGAGCCAAAGGTTATAAGTGCTGTACTTCAAGCATGTAGGAAAGTAAATGACTATGCCCTTGCTGTACGATATTTAGAATCTGTCCAGGTAATCCAATACAAATATTTGCAGTTTCTCTCTGTTATCTTTTTTTTATTATTTTTTGTGTTATTGACTAGTATTTTAATCTTTAGAAATTACTTTTTCAAATGCAGGTTCAAGATAAAAAAATTAAACAGTCAAGAAGCTGCATAAAACATAGCTTTTGTTTCTTTTTTGGATAGGTTGAATTTTAGAAATGCAACTGAAGTTAATTACTGGTGAAGTCTGTTGTGTTGATAGCAGAATAATTCTAACTAACTTTATGATCTTGGGCTTTGATTCTTTATTAAAGTTCCTAAAATGATTTGTCACATCTATAATTGAATTCAGTAATAGCGACTTTTATTCTAATGCAATTAATGTGTATCAATGGATCTGATTGGATGACAATTAGCGTAAAATTGTCTATCTCCTTGTCTGTAACTAAGGAAGCCGACATTTTGAATTGCTGAATGTATTGACATGTAATTTCTACAATAATAAGCCAAAAAACTCACATGTTGCACCTAAAAATCTTCTTTTTATCAAATTTTATTACATTCTGAAGCGGCACAGAAGCCAGAAAACGCCTGGTGTTTATGTTTGACAACGGAAGCATGCCTATGACGTCACCAAGTGTAGGGACCAAAGAAGATAACATCTTCTCGTGGAATGTTCTTTAATGAAGATTTTGCACTGAAATAATGATTGAAATTTAATTATGAACTTATTTTGCATTAGAATAGAGATAACTGTATTGTATTTGAAGCTTTGCAGACGTCCATAGGTAGTTTTACTGTTGCAAATACCCGTTTACATGTCTCCGCTACGCGTCGCCAGGTAAACTAAATTTGCGACAGTAAAACTACCGATGGACGTCCTTAAAGCTTCAAATACAATACAGTTATCTCTTAATTTGACACTAGAATATTAAAGAAGCAAATCCCTTAAACTTTTGTATGGATTTGATTCACCACATGTTCAGATTGTTAAAATTGTTTTGATTATATATTTGATATTGTTGTATTTGTAGGAGAAAGCAAAGGCTGATGCTGCCATCTGGCCATATATAGTACAAGAAATAAGACCAACATTAGATGAGTTAGGAGTTTTTACACCAGAAGAACACGGTTACGACAAACCAGAGCTTTATCTTGTAGATACTGAAGATATTCATTAACTTTATGTTCAATAGGTAGGTAATTTCTCATAGAAATCTATATATTACTAATGGAACATTGTACAATGTATATATAACTGATGGAATATTGTCTATATTACTTATGGAACCATGTTAAAACTTATCTTTTAAAAAAACTACAAGTTACATGGTTGTCTTTGAGAAATATTGAAGGTGCTCAACTGATATTCTTCTCTTGTGGGGATTAGAAATGAAAGAAAAATGTGTAAAACTCCCTTAACTGACTTCCATTTTATGGTGTCTACATAGAAGGAAAACAACAATCAAATAATCAACTCATTATACAGTAGAACAAACAATCAACTCATTATACAGTAGAACAAACAATCAACTCATTATACAGTAGAACAAACAATCAACTCATTATACAGTAGAACAAACAATCAACTCATTATACAGTAGAACAAACAATCAACTCATTATACAGTAGAACAAACAATCAACTCATTATACAGTAGAACAAACAATCAACTCATTATACACTAGAACAAACAATCAACTCATTATACAGTAGAACAAACAACAAATAGACCTGAATTGCAACCAATAACAAAATTTATTAAAATTTGTCTCAACGAGAATTTAAAGTGTTCATTTATATGATTATCAGAGCAAAACATTAAACTCACTTAAGTCAATCGACAGTCTGTTTTTTTTTATTAAAATCAGTGGAAAAAGAATTAAACTCTGTTATTGTTCTCAAAATCCAGTCATGATTACTGATAGTATTTCATTTTGATTAACATGTAATTTGTTATACATGTACTAAGAATTATCTGCATTATACGGTAATTCAATTTCTTTTTTCAGGTAGAAGAGATTCATAACATCAAAGGATACCCCTAAAAAGATTTATTGTGAACAATTAGAGACTGTTTATATGTGTTTCTGTGATTTCAAATAAGTTCCATTTGAAAATAAATATCTTTTAAAAATAGAGTCATTTACATGTTTCAACAGCCATATGTTAAGAGATGAGGTGTAAGATGTTTTCTGCATCGGTTTGTTTGTTAGTTTAACCCATATACATAAATGTATCTGGTTTGAGAGTTTGCTTGAAATATTAAACCATGTAGGTATGGACATGTCAACTTAAAACCAGATATACATTGTATGCTTAATTAATGTTTTTACCTTTTTTATATATCTCCACCAACAAAAGCTGGCTGCCACAATATAACAAAGTGTGCTGTAAGTGGTGTTAACACCAACAACCAATAAATCTTATTTCAAATGCACTCGCAGCAGTGAACATATGTTTCACTGTTATGTAATTTTGTTAGTATAATGCAATTGTTGAGATTGAAATGGCATTACTTTAACATGTAAACTAGGTAAGTCATTCAAGGTCAATGGACCTTGACGGAAGGTGCTTGACCAAATAGTCTCAGGAAATGAATAATGCAAATGTGAGTACAAACACATACCAAATATCATTTGACCATAACACAAACTGTTCACATGTAAACTATGTAAAAGTTTCAATTTAATTGAATAATACACTTGCATAACAAATATCATTGACCTACTGCTACTGGTTCTCCTGACCTAACTAATACAATATTTACATAGCTGTATTTTCTTCACAAATACAGCCTGTTCACTGCAAAACAAACAAGTCTAAATTCCTCCTGTATTATTTAACTACATCACTAATGCTATTTATGTATTTTACTTGTTACCAACAAAGCTAAAGCAGCTATACCAAATGACAAATGACATTGGGTACTAGGGTAATTTTGTATGCATCAGATATTCTAATATAAGATACAAACAGCTATTTTGTTTGAGGATTTTTCCTGTTACTGTAATAACAACTCTATTTGATATGATGTTGACCTTATAGTTTCAGTGGCAAACACTGACAACTATCTTCTGTAAATTCAGAAATTTTGGCGATGTGTTTATTACAGCGAAAAATGTGACAGGGTTATAATTGCAATAATTTAAGCTCGAATTGAGATTTATTATATGAATTTCTCCATATAACAAAAACTTAAATCTCATTTTAATCCAAAATGAAAAAGTTGCAATAATTTCTGAATTTACAGTACTTGTCAAAAATTCAGCAATTTCCTGTTTTTCGCCTGTAATGTGGGTCTCAATGGGGTCTAAGCGTGACATGTGAAAGTCAAATTATTGTGTCATGAAAGCGGGAAATGAGGTCTAGCGGGACCCGGGAAATGCCAAAAAAAATGAGAATTGCTTACGTACATAGTGTAAGCGGGATACGGGAATCTGACAAAACAGTAAGCGGATCTGGGATTTGAGCCCCCAATGAGACCCCTTGTAATTGCTGCTGTCAGGGTAAAAGTTCACTGTTGACTGCCAAAAAACAATATCCATTTATACGTTAAATACAGAAAAGTTAAAATCAGATGTCCTGAAGAATTTGTAACATTTCATGATGATTTGATCAAGTTCAGGCAGACATGTTCTTACAGTTATTGTAAATACCAGACAAAGTTTACCTTCATGTACTTCTGAAAGCATCTCAAAACTTGACATTGACCAGGAACCATCTAGATGAAGATCATGCATTTTATATGGAAATCTTCGCATAGGCATTTTTCTCACGAATTATTTAACCTGCATACTTTTATATAACACAAAGCAAGTGTCTTTGCATGTAAACCTTACTATTATTCCTTACACCAAGACATCATCTTCTACTGATAATATTGTAGAAACCTTAACAGAAACACATACAAAGAATATATATCATGAAAATAAAGAAAAGGTCAGTCAAAACAAGACAGACATGTACACCTGTGTCATTCCATACACCAAGAAAAGTTATCGTTCTTATGTTGTACTGTTACACCACTGTCCCAGGTTAATAGGGGGAGGGTTGGGATCCCACCACATTCTCTATGAATATGCCTGTCCCAAGTCAGGAGCCTGTAATTCAGTGGTTGTCGTTTGTTTATGTGTTACACATTTTTTTTTTTTAATTTAAAAAAAAACATTTGGTCGTATATTGGTATCATGTTGTCGTTGTCAGCGTCGTCTGAAGACTTGGTTTCAGGATAATAACTTTTGTATAAGTTAATAGAAATTGATAAAATTTTAACACAATGTTCATAACCACAAAAGGAAGGTTGGGATTGATTTTGGGGGTTATGGTCCTAAAGGTGTAGGAATAAGGGGCCCAAAACAAGCATTTATCTAGTTTCAGAACAATAACTTGTGTATAAGTATTTCAATTGCTCTGAAATTGTACCACAATGTTTTATACTATAAGTGGAAGGTTTGGATTTATTTTAAGGGTTATGTATGGCACGCCGTTATTATATTTATTCAATTTCGAGATATCTTATTTAGTTAAATAAGATATCTTATAAACTAATTGAGATATCTTAATAACAAAATGAGATATCTTATATATTAATTGAGATATCTAATTTATTAAATAAGATATCTTATATATTAAATAAGATATCTTATTAAAATGTTTATAAAGATATCTTATTAAATATATAAGATATCTTATTTAAAATATAAGATATCTCTATCAATTTATAAGATATCTTGTTAACTATATAAGATATCTTTTATATAGTTAATAATAGAGATATCTTATTAACTTAATAAGATATCTTCATAAGTTAATAAGATATCTCTATTAGTTTTTAAGATATCTCTATTAATTAATAAGATATCTTATAAAGTATGTATTTAAAAGATATCTTTATGAAGAAGTAAGATATCTTATATACTTTATAAGATATCTTATTAACTAATAGAGATATCTTATTAACTTATAGAGATATCTTATAAACTTTTAGAGATATCTTATTAACTTTTAGAGATATCTTATTAACTTATAGAGATATCTTATAAACTTATAGAGATATCTTATAAACTTTTAGAGATATCTTATTAACTTATAGAGATATCTTATTTAATTGGTTATAAAGATATCTTATTTAATATATAAGATATCTCCATAAGTTAATAAGATATCTCTATTAATTTATAAGATATCTCTATTAATTAATAAGATATCTTATAAAGTATGTATTTAAAAGATATCTTTATAAAGAAGTAAGATATCTTATATACTTTATAAGATATCTTATTAATTAATAGAGATATCTTATTAATTAATAGAGATATATTATTAACTTATAGAGATATCTTATAAACTAATAGAGATATCTTATAAACTAATAGAGATATCTTATTTACTTCCAAATTAAATAAGATATCTTATAAAAATTAAAGATATCTTAATACTTAATAAGATATCTTGTTAAATAAATTTGTTCAAATTTGAATAAATATAAAAACGGCGTGCCATAGTTATGGGGCAAACAGTCTAGGAATTAACGGCCAAAAACAAGCAGTTTTCTAGTATCCGGACAATAACATGTGTGTAATTGTATGGATCTCTCTGACATTGTTCTACAAGGTTCCATATAACAAAGGGAAGGCTGGGATTGAGTTTTGGGTTAATTTCCCCAAACATGTAGGAATAAGGGGCCAAAAAAAAGTATTTTTCTAGTTTACAGACAATAACTTGTGGTTAAGTGTATGGATCTCTCTGAAATTATACTACAAGGCTTCTTACTACAAAGGAAAGGCTGGAATTGATTTTTGGGGTTCTTGCTCCAGGGGGGGGGGGGGTCAATTAGTTAAGGGCCAAAAAAGGGGCCCAAATAAGCATTTTTGTAGTTTACACCAGTCAGTAACTTGTAATCAAGTGTATAAATCTCTCTGAAATTAAAGAACATTAGTGAGCGCGCTCACATACCCCACATCCCCACATTATCATTGGAGAAATAAAATAAGTGTAAGAAAAAAAAATTGCACATCTACATAGTATGTCCTTATTATTTACGAAGTTTTATGAAATTCTGTTGTGTGGTTTCAGAGGAGTTGCGATGACAAACTGTTGCAATAGTACATTGAAGCAAATAAGTTCAAAGGGGTGCAACTCCTAGAAAAAAAATTAAATCGCAATTTACTGTTGATATGCGCAACTACATAGAATGTCCTTATTATCTACAAAGTTTCATGAAATTCTGTTGTGTGGTTGGAGAGGAGTTGCAATGACAAACTGTAGCAGTAGTACATTGAAGCTAATAAGTTCAAAGGGGCATAACTCCTAGAAAAAAAAATTGAATTGTAATTTCCTGTCGATATTTTCACAACTACATAGTATGTCCTTATTATCTTAAAAGGATTCATGAAATTCTGTTGTGTGGTTTGAGAGGAGTTGCGATGACAAAAAACAGGTGTGACGGACAGACGGATCAAAAACATTACATTGTATATCCTCCGCAACTTCATTGCGTGGGGTATAATTATACCACAAGTTTCCATACTACAAAGGGATGGTTATGGGGGGTTATGGCTCAAATCATTTGGCAATTAGGGGCAAAAAGGGAGAAAAACAGGTTTTTCTGGTTAAAGGAAAATTTAAAAGCAGTGTAAGGGAGGTAACCCAATTCCATTTAAAGAATACTGTGATTACACTGCTTGGAAATTATGTATGAAGAAATGATGATTGTCTTGAGATGATTAGCTGTAAACGTTTTTTAGAAGAAATTTTTAAGTTCATTAGACCACATTCATTCTGTGTCAGAAACCTATGCTGTGTCAACTATTTAATCACAATCCAAATTCAGAGCTGTATCAAGCTTGAATATTGTGTCCATACTTGCCCCAATTCAAGGTTCGACCTCTGCGATTGTATAAAGCTGCGCCCTGCGGAGCATCTGGTTTGTACATAAATTAGGCCGATTGTTTTAGATGGTAATTTCGGGGCCTTTGATAGCCGACTAGGCCGTATTGGCTTTGTCCATTGTTGAAGGCTGTACTGTGACCTAGTTGTTAATTTTTGTGCCATTTCGGTCTATTGTGGAGAGTTGTCTCATTAGCAATCATACCACATCTTTTTTTTAGCTCACCTTGCCCAAAGGGCTAAGTGAGCTTTTCCCATCACTTTGCGTCCGTCGTCCGTCGTCTGTCGTCCGTCGTCGTTAACTTTTACAAAAATCTTCTCCTCTGAAACTACTGGACCAAATTAAACCAAACTTAGCCACAATCATCATTGGGGTATCTAGTTTTAAAAATGTATCCGGCGACCCGTCCATCCAACCAAGATGGCTGCCATGGTTAAAAATAGAACATAGGGGTAAAATGCAGTTTTTGGTTTATAACTCAAAATCAAAAGCATTTAGAGCAAATCTGACAGGGGTAAAATTGTTCATCAGGTCAAGATCTATCTGCCTTGAAATTTTCAGATGAATCGGACAACCTGTTGTTGGGTTTCTGCCCCTGAATTGGTAATTTTAAGGAAATTCTGCTGTTTTTGGTTATTATCTTGAATATTATTATAGATAGAGAGAATATTATTATAGATAGAGATAAACTGTAAACAGCAAAAATGTTCAGCAAAGTAAGATTTACAAATAAGTCAACATGACCGAAATGGTCAATTGACCCCCCTAAGGAGTTGTCGTCCGTCGTCGTCCGTAGTCGTTAACTTTTACAAAAATCTTCTCCTCTGAAACTACTGGGCCAAATTAAACCAAACTTGGCCACACTCATCATTGTGGTATCTTGTTGAAAAAATGTGTCCAATGACCAAGCCAACCAACCAAGATGACCGCCATGGCTAAAAATAGAACATAAGGGTAAAATGCAGTTTTTGGCTTATAACTCAAAAACCAAAGCATTAAGAGCAAATCTGACATGGGGGTAAAAAGTTTTATCAGGTCAAGATCTATCTGCCCTGAAATTTTCAGATGAATCGGACAACCCGTTGTTGGGTTTCTGCCCCTGAATTGGTAATTTTAAGGAAATTCTGCTGTTTTTGGTTATTATCTTGAATATTATTATAGATAGAGAGAATATTATTATAGATAGAGATAAACTGTAAACAGCAATATTGTTCAGCAAAGTAAGATTTACAAATAAGTCAACATGACTGAAATGGTCAGTTGACCCCTTTAGGAGTCATTGCTCTTTATAGTCAATTTTTAACCATTTTTCGTAAATCTTAGTAATCCTTTACAAAAATCTTCTATGAAACTACTGGGCCAAATTAATCCAAACTTGCCACAATCATCTTTGGGTTATATAGTTTAAAAAATGTGTGGCGTGACCCTGCCATCCAACCAAGATGGCCACCACGGCTAAAAATAGAACATAGGGATAAGATGCATTTTTTGGCTTATTGCTCAAAAACCAAAGCATTTAGAGCAAATCTGACTTGGATAAAATTGTTTATCAGGTCAAGATCTATCAGCCCTGAAATTTTCAGATGAATCGGACAACCTGTTGTTGGGTTGCTGCACCTGCATTGGTAATTTTAAGGAAATTTTGCTGTTTTTGGTTATTATCTTGAATATTATTATAGATAGAGATAAACTGTAAACAGCAATAATGTTCAGCAAAGTACGATTTACAAATAAGTCAACATGACCGAAATGGTCAGTTGACCCCTTTAGGAGTTATTGCCCTTTATAGTCAATTTTTAACCATTTTTCATAAATCTTAGTTATCTTTTACATAAATCTTCTCCTCTGAAACTCCGGTGCAAAATTAATCCAAACTTGGCCACAATCATCTTTAGGGTATCTAGTTTAAAAAATGTGTCCGATGACCCGGCTAAAAATAGAACATAGGGGTAAAATGCAGTTTTTGGCTTATAACTCAAAAACCAAAGAATTTAGAGCAAATCTGACATGGGTAAAATTGTTTATCAGGTCAAGATCTATCTGCCCTAAAATTTTCAGATGAATATGACAACCCGTTGTCAGTCAACTGACCCCCTAAGGAGTTATTGTCCTTTATAGTCAATTTTTAACAATTTTCATATTAAAATTTGTAAATTTTTATTAACATTTTCCACTGAAACTACTGGGCCAAGTTCATTATAGATAGAGATAATTGTAAGCAGCAAGACTGTTTAGTAAAGTAAGATGTACAAACACATCACCATCACCAAAACACAATTTTGTCATGAATCCATCTGCTTCCTTTGTTTAATATTCACATAGACCAAGGTGAGCGACACAGGCTCTTTAGAGCCTCTAGTTTTACATTGACATCTGAAACTTATCCTCATTCTCTGATCCTTGAATTGAGGTCAAGTTCAGGTGTACCCCTGTCTGAGAAACATGTAAGTATACAATATACCAAATACAGTTATCCTGTAACTCTGACTAAGTGTGAAATTTCTCAAGAGCCTGTGTTGCTCACCTGTTACTGTATTTACTGATGTCGGCCATCTTGGTTGGTAGGTGGGGTCATTAGACACTTTTTTAAATAGATATCCAAGTAATGATTGTGGCCAAGTTTGGTTAAATTTGGCCCATAGTTTTAGAAAAGAAGTTTTTTGTACAAGTTACAAAAATGACGAAAAGTTGTTCAATATTGACTATAAAGGACAATAACTCCTTAAGGGTTCTCTGACAATTTTGGTCATGTTGACTTATTTTTAGATCTTACTTTGCTGAACATTATTGCTTTTTACAGTTTATCTCTATCTATAATGGTATGCAAGATAATAACCAAAAACTGCAAAATTTCCTTAAAATTACCAATTTTAGGGCAGCAACCCGACAACGGGTTGTAGGATTCATCTGAAATTTTGTGAGGGGATATATCTTATTCTGATGGACATTTAAATCTTGAAAGATTTGCCCTAAATGTCTTAGTTTCAAAGATATAAAGCAAAAACTGCATTTTACCACTATGTTCTAATTTTAGCCATGTCGGCCATTTTGTTTGGTAGGTAGGGTCATCGGACACATTTTTAAAACTATATACCACAATTATGATTGTGGCAAAGTTAGTTTAAATTTGGCCCAGTAGTTTCAGAGAAGAAGATTTTTGTAGAAGTTACAAAAAATCATGAAAAAGTTGTTAAAATTTGACTATAAAGGGCAATAACTCCTTAAGGGGTTGACTGACAATTTTGGTCATGTTGACTTATTTGTAGGTCTTAATTTGCTGAACATTATTGCTGTTTATAGTTTATCTCTATCTATAATAGTATTCAAGATAATAACCAAAAACTGCAAAATTTCCTTAAAATTACCAGTTTAGGGGCAGCAACCCAACAACAGGTTGTCCGAATCGTCTGAAAATTTCAGGGCAGATAGATCTTGACCTGATCAACAATTTTACCCCCTTCAGATTTGCTCTAAATGCTTTGGTTTTAAAGATATAAGCCAAAATATACATTTTACTCCCGTGCTCTATTTTTAGCCATGGTGGCCATCTTGGTTTGATGGCCAGGTCATCGGACACATTTTTTAAACTAGATACCCCAAGGATGATTGTGGCCAAGTTTGGTTAAATTTGGCCCAGTAGTTTCAGAGGAGAAGATTTTTGTAAAAGTTTACGGACGACGGACGCAGGAAGCCGGATGATGGACGCCAAGTGATGAGAAAAGCTCACTTGACCTTTCAGGTCAGGTGAGCTAAATATGAGGCCAAGGACATGTGTTGGATAGTCATGGGTATCAAAGTAAGAAGCATTCAGTTTTTCTTCCCTCAGAAATATAAAGCTGGACACTGCCAAGGATAAGAGCTAGGGCTGCATTAACATTCCTTTGGCTTGCAATAAATCCCCAATATTTCATACACTCCAACAAGTAGCCAATATTTCATACACTCCAACAAGTGGCCAATATTTCATACACTCCAACAAGTGGCCAATATTTCATATACTCCTAGAAGTGACTAATATTTCATACACTCCAATAAGTGGCCAATATTTCATACACTCCTACAAGTGGCCAATATTTCATACACTCCAACAAGTGGGCAATATTTCATACACTCCAACAAGTGGTCAATATTTCATACACTCTAACAAGTGGCCAATATTTCATACACTCCAACAAGTGGCCAATATTTCATACACTCCAACAAGTGGCCAATATTTCATACACTCCTAGAAGTGACTAATATTTCATACACTCCAATAAGTGGCCAATATTTCATACACTCCTACAAGTGGCCAATATTTCATACACTCCAACAAGTGGGCAATATTTCATACACTCCAACAAGTGGTCAATATTTCATACACTCCTAGAAGTGGCCAATATTTCATACACTCTAACAAGTGGCCAATATTTCATACACTCCAACAAGTGGCCAATATTTCATACACTCCAACAAGTGGCCAATATTTCATACACTCCTAGAAGTGACTAATATTTCATACACTCCAATAAGTAGCCAATATTTCATACCTCCAACAAGTGGCCAATATTTCATACACTCCAACAAGTGGGCAATATTTCATACATTCCAACAAGTGGGCAATATTTCATACACTCCTAGAAGTGGCTAATATTTCATACACTCCAATAAGTGGCCAATATTTCATACACTCCTACAAGTGGCCAATAGTTCATACACTTCAACAAGTGGCCAATAGTTAATTACTTCAACAAGTAGCCAATATTTCATACACTCCAATAAGTGGCCAGTATTGCATACCCTCCAACAAGTGGCCAATATTTCATACACTCCAATAAGTGGCCAGTATTGCATACCCTCAAACAAGTGGCCAATATTTCGTACACTCCAATAAGTGGCCAGTATTGCATACCCTCCAACAAGTGGCCAATATTTCATACACTCCAATAAGTGGCCAATATTTATACACTCCAACAAGTGGCCAATATTTCATACACTCCAACAAGTGGCCAATATTTCATACACTCCTACAAGTGACTAATATTTCATACACTCCAACAAGTAGCCAATATTTCATACACTCCTACAAGTGACTAATATTTCATACACTCCAATAAGTGGCCAATATTTCATACACTCCAACAAGTGGGCAATATTTCATAGACTCCAACAAGTGGCCAATATTTCATACATTCCAACACGTGGCCAATATTTCATACACTCCTAGAAGTGGCTTATATTTCATACACTCCAATAAGTGGCCAATATTTCATACACTCCTACAAGTGGCCAATATTTCATACCATCCTACAAGTGGCCAATATTTCATACACCCCTACAAGTGGCCAATATTTCATACACTCCAACAAGTGGCCAGTATTGCATACCCTCCAACAAGTGGCCAATATTTCATACACTCCAACAAGTGGCCAATATTTCATACACTCCAACAAGCGGCCAATATGTCATACACTCCAACAAGTGGCAAATATTTCATACACTCCAACAAGTGGCCAATATGTCATACACTCCAACAAGTGGCCAATATTTCATCCACTCCAACAAGTGGCCAATATTTCATATACTCCTAGAAGTGACTAATATTGCATACACTCCAATAAGTAGCCAATATTTCATACACTCCAACAAGTGGCCAATATTTCATACACTCCAACAAGTGGCCAGTATTGCATACCCTCCAACAAGTGGCCAATATTTCATATACTCCAATAAGTGGCCAGTATTTCATACCCTCAAACAAGTGGCCAATATTTCGTACACTCCAATAAGTGGCCAGTATTGCATACCCTCCAACAAGTGGCCAATATTTCATACACTCCAATAAGTGGCCAATATTTATACACTCCAACAAGTGGCCAATATTTCATACACTCCAACAAGTGGCCAATATTTCATACACTCCTACAAGTGACTAATATTTCATACACTCCAACAAGTAGCCAATATTTCATACACTCCTACAAGTGACTAATATTTCATACACTCCAATAAGTGGCCAATATTTCATACACTCCAACAAGTGGCAAATATTTCATACACTCCAACAAGTGGCCAATATGTCATACACTCCAACAAGTGACCAATATTTCATACACTCCAACAAGTGGCCAATATTTCATATACTCCTAGAAGTGACTAATATTGCATACACTCCAATAAGTAGCCAATATTTCATACACTCCAACAAGTGGCCAATATTTCATACACTCCAACAAGTGGCCAGTATTGCATACCCTCCAACAAGTGGTCAATATTTCATATACTCTAACAAGAGGCCAATATTTCATACACTCCAACAAGTGGCCTGTATTACATACACTCCAACAAGTGTCCAGTATTGCATACCCTCCAACAAGTGGCCAATATTTCATATGCTCTAACAAGTGGCCAATATTTCATACACTCCAACAAGTGGCCGGTATTGCATACCCTCCAACAAGTGGCCAATATTTCATACACTCCTAGAAGTGGCCAGTATTGCATACACTCCAACAAGAAGCCAATATTTCATAATCTCCAACAAGTGGCCAGTATTGCATACCCTCCAACAAGTGGCCAATATTTCATATACTCTAACAAGTGGCCAATATTTCATACACTCCAACAAGTGGCCAGTATTGCATACACTCCAACAAGTAGCCAATATTTCATACACTCTAATAAGTGGCCAGTATTGCATACACTCCAACATGAAGACAATATTTCATACACTCCAATAAGTGGCCAGTATTTCATACACTCCAACAAGTGGCCAATATTTCATACACTCCTACAAGTGGCCAATATTTCATACACTCCAACAAGTAGCCAATATTTCATACACTCCAATAAGTGGCCAGTATTGCATACACTCCAACAAGAAGCCAATATTTCATACACTCCAACAAGTGGCCAATATTTCATATACTCCAACAAGTAGCCAATATTTCATACACTCCAATAAGTGGCCAGTATTGCTCCAACAAGTGGCCAATATTTCATACCCTCAAACAAGTGGCCAGTATTGCATACACTCCAACAAGTGGCCAGTATGGCATACCCTCCAACAAGTGGCCAATATTTCATACACTCCAATAAGTGGCCAGTATTGCATACCCTCCAACAAGTGGCCAATATTTCATACACTCCAATAAGTGGCCAATATTTATACACTCCAACAAGTGGCCAATATTTCATACACTCCAACAAGTGGCCAATATTTCATACACTCCTACAAGTGACTAATATTTCATACACTCCAACAAGTAGCCAATATTTCATACACTCCTACAAGTGACTAATATTTCATACACTCCAATAAGTGGCCAATATTTCATACACTCCAACAAGTGGGCAATATTTCATAGACTCCAACAAGTGGCCAATATTTCATACATTCCAACACGTGGCCAATATTTCATACACTCCTAGAAGTGGCTTATATTTCATACACTCCAATAAGTGGCCAATATTTCATACACTCCTACAAGTGGCCAATATTTCATACCATCCTACAAGTGGCCAATATTTCATACACCCCTACAAGTGGCCAATATTTCATACACTCCAACAAGTGGCCAGTATTGCATACCCTCCAACAAGTGGCCAATATTTCATACACTCCAACAAGTGGCCAATATTTCATACACTCCAACAAGCGGCCAATATGTCATACACTCCAACAAGTGGCAAATATTTCATACACTCCAACAAGTGGCCAATATGTCATACACTCCAACAAGTGGCCAATATTTCATCCACTCCAACAAGTGGCCAATATTTCATATACTCCTAGAAGTGACTAATATTGCATACACTCCAATAAGTAGCCAATATTTCATACACTCCAACAAGTGGCCAATATTTCATACACTCCAACAAGTGGCCAGTATTGCATACCCTCCAACAAGTGGCCAATATTTCATATACTCCAATAAGTGGCCAGTATTTCATACCCTCAAACAAGTGGCCAATATTTCGTACACTCCAATAAGTGGCCAGTATTGCATACCCTCCAACAAGTGGCCAATATTTCATACACTCCAATAAGTGGCCAATATTTATACACTCCAACAAGTGGCCAATATTTCATACACTCCAACAAGTGGCCAATATTTCATACACTCCTACAAGTGACTAATATTTCATACACTCCAACAAGTAGCCAATATTTCATACACTCCTACAAGTGACTAATATTTCATACACTCCAATAAGTGGCCAATATTTCATACACTCCAACAAGTGGCAAATATTTCATACACTCCAACAAGTGGCCAATATGTCATACACTCCAACAAGTGACCAATATTTCATACACTCCAACAAGTGGCCAATATTTCATATACTCCTAGAAGTGACTAATATTGCATACACTCCAATAAGTAGCCAATATTTCATACACTCCAACAAGTGGCCAATATTTCATACACTCCAACAAGTGGCCAGTATTGCATACCCTCCAACAAGTGGTCAATATTTCATATACTCTAACAAGAGGCCAATATTTCATACACTCCAACAAGTGGCCTGTATTACATACACTCCAACAAGTGTCCAGTATTGCATACCCTCCAACAAGTGGCCAATATTTCATATGCTCTAACAAGTGGCCAATATTTCATACACTCCAACAAGTGGCCGGTATTGCATACCCTCCAACAAGTGGCCAATATTTCATACACTCCTAGAAGTGGCCAGTATTGCATACACTCCAACAAGAAGCCAATATTTCATAATCTCCAACAAGTGGCCAGTATTGCATACCCTCCAACAAGTGGCCAATATTTCATATACTCTAACAAGTGGCCAATATTTCATACACTCCAACAAGTGGCCAGTATTGCATACACTCCAACAAGTAGCCAATATTTCATACACTCTAATAAGTGGCCAGTATTGCATACACTCCAACATGAAGACAATATTTCATACACTCCAATAAGTGGCCAGTATTTCATACACTCCAACAAGTGGCCAATATTTCATACACTCCTACAAGTGGCCAATATTTCATACACTCCAACAAGTAGCCAATATTTCATACACTCCAATAAGTGGCCAGTATTGCATACACTCCAACAAGAAGCCAATATTTCATACACTCCAACAAGTGGCCAATATTTCATATACTCCAACAAGTAGCCAATATTTCATACACTCCAATAAGTGGCCAGTATTGCTCCAACAAGTGGCCAATATTTCATACCCTCAAACAAGTGGCCAGTATTGCATACACTCCAACAAGTGGCCAGTATGGCATACCCTCCAACAAGTGGCCAATATTTCATACACTCCAATAAGTGGCCAGTATTGCATACCCTCCAACAAGTGGCCAATATTTCATATACTCCAACAAGTGGCCAGTATTGCATACCCTGCAATAAGTGGCCAATATTTCATATACTCCTACAAGTGGCCAGTATTGCATACCCTCCAACAAGCGGCCAATATTTCATACACTCCAACAAGTGGCCAGTATTGCATACCCTCCAACAAGTGGCCAATATTTCATATACTCTTACAAGTAGCCAATATTTCATATACTCCAACAAGTGGCCAGTATTGCATACACTCCAACAATTTGCCAGTATTGCATACCCTCCAACAAGTGGCCAATATTTCATACCCTCCAACAAGTGGCCAGTATTGCATACCCTCCAACAAGTGGCCAGTATTGCATACCCTCCAACAAGTGGCCAATATTTCATATACTCTAACAAGTGGCCAATATTTCATACACTCCAACAAGTAGCCAATATTTCATACACTCCAATAAGTGGCCAGTATTGCATACACTCCAACAAGAAGCCAATATTTCATACACTCCAACAAGAAGCCAATATTTCATACACTTCAATAAGTGGCCAGTATTGCATACCCTCCAACAAGTGGCCAATATTTCATATACTCCAACAAGTGGCCAGTATTGCATACACTCCACCAAGAAGCCAATATTTCATACACTCCAATAAGTGACCAGTATTCATACCCTCCAACAAGTGGCCAATATTTCATACACTCCAACAAATGGCCAATATTGCATACATTCTAACAAGTGGCCAATATTTCATATACTCCAACAAGTGGCCAGTATTGCATACACTCCAACAAGTAGCCAATATGTCATACTCACAACAAATGGCCAATATTTTATACACAACAAGTCAAGCGAGGCATAAAATAAACAAATTAACAGGTGTATATCAATTTATTATTTTTTTTAAGGTTCAAAACATTCACCAGAGGAATATGGTCAGGATGACTTAAATCTAATAATAAAACCTTATTATATTTCTCTAATTTTTTTTTCTTTTCTGCTATTGTCTTATTATCCTAGCATCAGTTTTTTTATTTTTTCAGATATTTTCAAATTATCTTCAAAATAGAGCAGGTTCTTCTCTCTCAAACACCCAGTAATTCTATCATAACAAGGTTTTAATATACATGTATACTATGCTGAATAACTTTGAAAGTTTATGAATATTAAAATGTAATTTCACATTTATAGAGAATGACTATAAATTATATTTTTTTTACAATATAACAACATTAATCTATAAAATATGATACACAGATTCATTTTCACTAGATTTATATTTGTGCATAGAAATAATGTGGTGAGGTAAAGAGTTGTGTTTGAACTGTACCAAAAGTGCATAGCTTTGAGCCATTCTTCACTCAATTTTTGTATTACTTTTTGGGGAGGATTAGAAAAACCCTTTTAATAACTGACTCAATCTTGTATTTTCATAAATGTTTATACTACTATACACAATACCAAATCTGAACTTATAATATTGTCACAGTTTAATGCTTTCAAATAGTATTTTCTAAACTCCATTAGCTGCTGTATAAGATCATTCATGTTTTTATAAGGCACCATAGTACAAGAAAACAGAATTCATTAAACATACTTGACGTGGACTAGAATTAATTAACAATGCTACAACAATCAGTTAATATATAGTCAGAAGATTGAAACAGACTAAATACAACAGTCAAACATTACATTAAGTATATATAAATGTCACAGCCCATTTTATATTTTAACTATTTTACATTGTTTTCTAAAATGAATGACTTCTAAGAAAAGCACAAATTAGTTATCTCCCATGTCCAATAAAGCTTGCAAATGTCTGATTATCTCCCTTGTTCAATTAAGCATTTGTAAATGTCTGGCAAGTTTACCTAAAAGGTCAGCTTCAGTATTTGGCTGAGGTTATATTAGGAGAAATAATCTCACTGCCTACAGACAAGGAGTGGCAGTGTTTCGGTTAATCTTTGTTTTCAAACAAAGGGAGATAACTCAATTCATATCGTTTAACAAATCCTTGATACTCAATTTCAATGTACACCCTTTTCTAGATTACAGCAATCTCAAATTTAATTTTTTCTGATTCCTATTATATCATGAATGTCAGGTGTAGAAATTACTTTCTTCACTCAACTCATTTGATTTTTATTTCACCATTATTGAGCAGTATTATATTTTACCCTGTCTTTATTCAGATCTTCTATTTTATAGTCAAGATTATATGCATTATACATAAATATATATATATAGTTACTTGGAATAATATCTAGCATAACTGGAACTACAAAGAATAAATGCACTGCATTATTCAGATTTCAAGCTGAGATTCCAAATAAAACAATAACAGCATTAAATGCTCAAAGTTGATATAAATAGGAGAACCACAAATCGGTACAGGTCATACAGGCAAGCACTTAAATATAATTAAATTCTATGTACAAAATGTAAACATTTTAGTAAACATAAATAAATTATAAAGAAATATTCTAAACAGTTTCTGTGATGAATAAACAAACTGATGAAAAATCAAACAAATATATAGAAACCAAGCTGAAGCTCTCTTTTGAAACACATTTTAATATTATTGCACTTCTCCATGTTTAAAATCTACACTTCTTTAATTCATTCCACTTATCTAATTCACAGTTTCAGAATTTATGAACTATGGGTAATTTAATTTTGTGTACATCAAGATGGAAATAATGTCAAATCATCTTATGTTTTGGAAGTAAGCCAATCAAAAAGATTTGGTGTTCATGTGTGAAAGTATCACTTCATTGCATTCTAAAACTGACAATTAATGTAAAGTAGTTTGAAAGAAAGTTTTTATTTTGTAGTGACTAGGGCTAAGTCAATATTATGTCTTGAAGAACACTAGAAACTTGCAAATATTATGGTTTTTCTTTTCGAAAATCTAAAGCTTTTTAATATGCTAATACGTTTTTCTTGCACTTTTTACATGTATTTAACTTAGAAAATTTGTATAAATCAAATTTAAATTTATCAGTTTCTTGCTTTCAGTTGTTTTAAGGGAACTTGTAAACCAATGCACCAAAAGCATCTAATGGATGAATTGAACATGTTTTATCTTATTAAATGGTTGGCATTTCTTAAAAACAGAAATAAGGAATGTACTATAAATAACAGGAGGCATGATAAATCATCTGGTAAAAATTAAATAATACAAAAAACTGATATGCAAAAAATTAAAGAGTAAAAATCCAGGTGTTGTACAATAATTAAATGAAGAAGGTTGAGCATTAGTCCTCTTGGTTACACACAAATTTATTCATCTTTAGTGGCGTCGGCCATTCTCTTCCTAATAGCATCATTGGCAGCTCCTCTTCCTATATCTTCAGCAAAATCTCCAACTGTAAAAAATAATATAACACTCAATTAATGGGAAATTAAAATTTACATAATCAGCATGTTTTTAATCTTCTCTTCATCTTATACTTGAGGTTCTGTATAATAAGGATTTGTGATTCAGTTTAACTAGGATTTTAATTTTTCTATCATTGATTTATTATCATAAGGATACTCATAAGTAAGTCATTTCCTGGGGTTTAGTAATGAGAAGGATTAAATCAAACTTTTCATAAATTACCCATATTTGTTTAAAAAAGATCTAGCTGTTTGAAAAAACATAACACTTTTGAACATGTTGAAAGTATAACACACATGGAGAATGGACTTGGACTAATAACAATTGTTAATAGTCTCTTAGGGTTTATAAATCAGCTTGAGTCTAATGAATGAACATTTGAAATTTCTTTTAACAATTAAAGTGAAGGAAACAAAATCAGATGGTAAAGCCAACACATCTCCCAACTAGGTCAGATTTTTGTTCAGATTCTTTAAGAGAAAGATGTTTTATATTATAAGGAGCAGTTTAAATATAACATGCAATATTTTCATTCTGAGTTGACAACTATATGTGTTTATTAAAGTGACAGAACAATTAGTACATAAATTTAGAATATAAAATGCATGAATTTGTCAGTATTACTTATTTTATAGGTGCTTATTCTAACATACATGAAATTAATAGTCTTGTAACATATGTAATTTCAGGGTTTGAAATTGACAGTGGCCCACTTGCTTATGACTCCTAAAATTTGTTTAAGGCTACTAAAATTTTTCTCTTTTCATGTATAGAACACTATATTTAGGGTACAAAAATTTAAAATGTGGGCTGTTATTCCAAAATTTTAACTTTAATCCCTGAATTTGGTAGGATAATAGCAACATTATAAGTCTTTGAATAACATAAGTAGCTTAGAAAATAAAGATTTGTATGATGATGATCAAACAATAAACAACCAAATTTTAAAAGGGACAGAACTCCTTACTTATATTGTCTTGGACAAGTAAAGGAAAGGGCAACCAAAACACCTGTTTGACAATTTCTGCATTCAACATGTGTCCAGGTCTAAAGTCTGTAATTCAGTGGTTGTCAGTTGTTGCTATTCGTTGTATCTGTTATTTGTTCATTTTTTTTTTTTTTACATAAATGAGGCCATAAGTTTTCAAGTTTAAATTGTTTACATTGGTTTCAGGTGAATATGTGTTTAATTGGTAATCATACCACATCTTATTTGTATATCAAAAACAAACTCTGTACTAAAAATGAAACTATACACATATAAATAAACTTTATATTATTGGTATAAACGGAATTTATTAATGTTTGTACAAGACCATCAATAGTCCCCAAAATAATTTCAAATTGTAAACAGAGCCCTCTTATGAAATGTGCCTTTGTGTAGAAGAATTGTGCTTTATTTGGGATTTACATCAAATTGATTTGTACAAGCAGGGTCCACAAAATTACAAATAGCGTCCTGATATAGAGGAAACTTTCAAAAGGCATTGTAAAGCATTTAGCATCAGGAATTCAGGATGGTCCAATTTTTATATCAATATATCAAAACTTAAGATTAAATTTCATTTGTGGATAAATCTTGGCATACATTATATTAGCAGAAGGCAAAATTCATTAGAGGAAGCATTTTCACACACATAGTTGGTTTCTGAGAGGAATAAACAATTGCAATGTCAATATGTCATATGATTTTGGAAATTTCAAATAATTTTAAACCCAAGCTGGCCAATACTTTTTAATAAGTAAATAGAAGTTCCTAAGAAACCAAGCTTTTGCCAACTTGAAAGCTATTATCTAATACCTTCTACTAAAAATTTAAGTCTGTTGTACATGAAGTTTAGTTTAAAATGTATCATGCCTTATAACAAGCCTTTGATGGTTTAAGAACTATATTGTGTAGTTGGATAATCAAGTGCTAAGGTTACCAAGGCCTGGATTGCAAACAAAACAAATAAATAAATATAACTGAAAAGCTAACCAATTAGAACATGAAATAGATCTTTGCCTATGGATCATCGCTGTTGACTCTACTTATATAAAAGAAAATGTATGTTTGATTCAGATACTTAAGTTAGAAGAATGCATGTTAGTCTGCAAGTTGTTAAAAATTTAGGTAGATCAGATCAATTTTTTATAAAAATATTAAAAATCAATTTTTGTAGACCTTTAATTAATATCACAAATATAAGAGAAAAGTTTGTCTCAAAATTTGACTTGTTTGTTATATCTAGAAAAATTTACTGGAATACACGTATTCTATTAATATCAAACTTTCTGATATACATTAAACATTTTTCTTTTGAAAGTAAGCCATAAGCAACCAATTCCTACCACACAAAACATAAATTCTATTATCTATTTTGAAAAAAGTTTTCAATAAATCATCAATTCAATCTATTGGTTAGTTTTTAATTAGAGTAAACAGAAACAGGTAAATAATTCCTGTAACCATGGTAACCAAGTCACTTACCTTTTTGTTTTGCTATACCAAACACTTCACAAGGAAAATTTAAAAAATTGGTTAAAGCAGACATGTTAGTTGCTGAATTGAAATACAATATAAGCTATAGGTACTGCTATGGAGTAAAGGGCCAACCAAAACACAGACACAAGAAATAAAATCTTATCAAAGGAACAGCCCTAATTCAATTGATCTAGACACTTTTCACAACTGTTAATGGACAAATATATTAACCTTCATCAAAAAGGGTTGTAACAAAAATGTTTAAATATCACCATATATTTTTAATGGTGGTGCTCATCCAATCTTTACATCAGCCTTTCTGGAAATTAACCTCATTTTTTGTTATTGTTCTCTGACAATTATACGAAATTATGTTGCCCTATTGGTGAAATGCTTTATTCCATTTCCCAAGTTATATCAAAATTGAACAAGAATTAATAATACCTAATTATTAAATAATGTAGTCTGTCCCTCAAAATGTGAAACAAATCAAAATAGCAGGACTTGAAAAGCAAACCTATTCTATCAATAATTTCTGTTCCTTTTATTTTCCCAAACATTCTGTTATAAAATGTTATTTACTTGCTATATTATAAGCCTGTTATAAAGTTAAACCATTTATACAACCACTTCTCAACAAATAAATAACCTCTTTCTGTGACTTACCTTCTTGTAGTCTATCAGCAGCCTTGTCGATAGCATCATCAATTTTATTTTGGTACTTGAGGACAATAGGTTTGATCAGACGATGGTAGATCATCTGGGAGCCATTAGAAGCAATAGGAGCCATACACCATACCAAGAACACACACTACAATAAACAGTTCAACAATTATATAGAAGCAATAGGATCCATACACCATACTAAAAACACACACTACAATAAACAGTTCATCAATTATATAGAAGCAATAGGATCCATACACCATACTAAAAACACACACTACAATAAACAATTATATTATTCTGATTATTTCTAGATGGATTGTTGAACAGAGAGGATATGTTGGATTGATTAATAGTTGGTATTTTAATGCAACTTTTGGGCTATTTCTTGGCAGCTAGTTTTTATTGATGGAGGAAACTGCAGAGCCCAGATAAACCATGACGATATGAAAATTAAAATTCTAGTCAATTAAGATTGGAGTCAAGTGCACCCGCACAGGTTGGGGAGATATGTTGGACAATGAACAAACTATATGAAATAAATTATATCCCTTTGCTTATTCTTGTAATTGTTTACTAAACATACTAAAAGTAGAAGATATCTTCATATTGTTTATGTCAATATACTTTAATTATTTTAATTTTGGAACGATTTAAGGAATGACATTTTTTAATACTGTTTTTGTCTGATGTGACATCTTTGTTTGTGAAGATAACTTAATTCAAAACATTTGTTCTCTGCCTGGCCTGTCCTTATCTTGATGTATGTGCATTATTAATCTCCTGTTTTCTTTGATTAAATTATGACATATACACCATATTTACTTTTATTCATAAATTTCAATCAATTGGCCAAGGCTTCATGTTTATATATTGGTGCAGCTGTGCATAGGATATTGAAAAAGTCATGAGTTATTCCTTTATATACAAGTACAAACCTTCAGAAACCAGTAAAATGGGATCCAGAACAGGAAAATGTCAGCGAAGAACTCAACCAATGCGAAAAAGCTATAGACCACCCAGTACGTCAACCATTGTGTATCATCTTCTTTCTGACGACTCTCTATGGCTTTTACTCTGAGACAAAAAACATTTCATATTACAATTTCATTTTACTTTTGGTAGTTCATTGGTGAAAGGTAAGAGTACCTTTCTGATTTTATGTTTCACTGAAGTCATTAAACAATATAAATATAATCTCATTACATTACAGTATACAATTCTATTTTGGTAAATACATGGGCATGTGTACTATAATTTGCAAGCATTTAAAGACATACATGTAAGTATATTGTATGATTCAAAAACAAGCAAATTTTTGTTGTGATGTTATACTACTGTTTTAGAAAAAAAGGAGAAGGTTTGGTACAAATGTACCATTAAAATGTTTAATCCCACTGCATATGTTTGCACCTGTCCTAAGTCAGGAATCTGATGTACAGTAGTTGTCGTTTGTTTAAGTAATTTATACATGTTTCTCATTTCTCGTTTCTTATATAGATTAGACCGTTAGTTTTCCCGTTTGAATGGTTTTACACTAGTAATTTTGGAGCCCTTTATAGCTTGTTGTTCGGTGTGAGTCAAGGCTCCGTGTTGAAGGCCATACATTGACCTATAATGGTTTACTTTTATAAATTGTTATTTGGATGGAGAGTTGTCTCACTGGCACTCACACCACATCTTCCTATATCTATCTAAGGACATTTTTTAATCATCTTTCAAAATAATCTTGATGAGAATCCCTGAATGGATAGGCATACAATGAACAAGAATGTGTCCAAAGTACACGGATGCCCCACTCGCACTATTATTTTCCATGTTCAATGGACCATGAAATTGGATAAAAAAAATAATTAGGCATTAAAATTAGAAAGATAATATCATAGAGAACATGTGTACTAAGTTTCAAGTTGATTGGACTTCAACTTCATCAAAAACTACCTTGACCAAAAACTTTAACCTGAAACATGCACTGTCATTTTCCATGTTCAGTGGACCATGAAATTGGGGTCAAAAGTTTAATTTGGCTTTAAAATTAGAAAGATCATATCATAAGGAACATGTGTTCTAAGTTTCAAGTTGATTGGACTTCAACTTCATCAAAAACTACCTTGACCAAAAACTTTAACCTGAAGCGGGACAGACAGACGAACAGACAGACAGACGGACGAACGGACGCACAGACCAGAAAACATAATGCCCCTCTACTATCGTAGGTGGGGCATAAAAATGTCAAGTTTCTTGTTTCTTTTTAAATCAGTTTTTATTGATTTCAAAACTTTTTATTTATAAAATGTAAGTGCTGTATTAAATCAAATAACATGAAGTCATAATAGAATTTGCACATCTGAGATGAATGTATTATTTGTATGATAATTTTTCAAGCACTGTTAAAATCAAGTTGTACTGAACCCTTTGAACAATGACCATGATGACACATACGGTTTTACCATATTACCAATATGAAGTGGGATGGGATAAATCAGAAAAGAAGAACAATGTACATGTACCTGAGGATTTTAAATACAATTTGTAAATTGTTATCTGATGTGTGAAATCCTATCAAAATAATATTTCCTACTTTAAACAATATTTAAATTTTCTCTATGTAAATTAAGTTCCGTTATGAAAACAATGAGGTTTTGATTTCACTTTCATTGAAGTTTTCACATTTTTCAAGCGTATCTTTATTCATTTCTATTATTATTACTGTGGATTCATTTATTTTCGTGGGTATCAATTTTCGTGGATAGAGAAAAAAAGACGTTTCGTGGTATACGTAAATTCGTGGATCGCTGATTACAACAACAAAAAATTAGATACGTAATTCGTGGATTTCTTTTTGATTTAGGAGATCATATAACCTCCTTGGTTTGATCAATAATAAAACAAAACAAAAAAGAAGGAATTCATTGAAAAAGCTCGCTTGGTCATTCTAGGTTAAAGTGTTCATTGATAACTTCGATTACAATAATGGACAGAGACAACTAATTATTTGTTTGTTTTACAATTTATAAATTCTTGTCTGAATTCTATAAGGCATTCAAAACTTTATGATTGAAAGCTCATTTCCCTAATCACGATATAATAAACAGTGATATAAGTATAAGGTGTGAAAATAAATGTTCCTGTCATAAACAATATTACCTACGGGCAATATCCCCGTACTTAATCCTATTGATGTTTAATGATAATCACTGGTAAACCAAACTATGACAGATATATTTATTATAGATTTAATCAAAATACTTGTATCTTCTTTCAATAAAAACAAGTGTTATGTTACAATGTTTATCGCTAGTCAACACTATACTAGAACTGCATAACATAACCGGAAATAAACATCCGACTCAATACACATTTCTCGGGATTATTTTTCGTTGAATTCTTAAATTTGTGGTTCGCTGTTACCCACAAAATCCACGAAAATTGGTATACCACGAATAAAAATGAATCCACAGTATTACTCAAAAAAAGAAGTTTTAACAAACTTGAACTCAAAAGGATTACATGAGGTTCATCAGATAGACATGATAGAAAAAAGTAAAATCACAAAAATACTGAACTCAGAGGAAAATCAATTCGGAAAGTCTATAATCACATGGCAAAATCAAATAACAAAACGCATCAAAACGAAATGACAAGAACAGAAGTTAACCTTTATGCAAGTGCAGATATACATGTACAAGACTGACTAATTTTTGAAAATTCAAGTATCTGACTATGAGGTATCGGTTTTTGCTGTTGTTGACGGCCACATACGGTGACCAATAGTTGTTAATTTCGGTGTCATTTTGGTTTCTTGTGGATAGTTGTCTCATAGGCAATCATACCACATCTTCTTTTTTTATAAATACATGTAGTTAATACAAAATAAAAGATGAAATTTGGTCTATCTTAAAGCTATAATTAAATAGGGTCCTTATATTAAGCAACTCAATTTTTAAATAGTTACATTGTACAGAATTTCAACATGAAATAGATTAACAATGTATTCATTTGCATAAGGTTCATTTTTATCTGACAAAGCTCATACACAGTCATTCACATCTTGAATTTCATTTTTTCTTCTTCTATTTTTTAACATGTGGACATGTGTTTCAATTAATGTATACACCAACAACTAATACAGTCATACTTAATGTACTTACGATGCATAAGCTGGATAGAGGAATCCAACAAAGTTACAAACAAACTGGGCTCCATATCCTACCATTAAATAAATGCCCAAAAATGCTGCCAGAGCTAAAATTGGAATAGATACAAGTCAGAATATATTCATGAGCAAAATGTATTTATATTATACTACTAACTAGTGCGAAATACCCCAGCTAATCCTGTTTTAATTGGTTACTTTGACAGGATATATGCCCATATAACTTGCTCATATACCCTGTGCACAAAAAAACAAAGATCACTCAAAATGGTACTTTATATATATATATATTGATATCAGGACACTCCAGTATAACATAATTTTATATTTTTAGAAGAAAAAATCAACTGTTGCATCTCCGATCATGCCTATTGTTCAAAACTTGGAATTTCATTACATTGTACAATGTCCAACTGCAATATTTTTTTTTTGGTTAAAAGTAATTTTTATTAATTATGATTTTATAAATGGAAACAGATTTCTACTTCATCAGAAATGTGCCCTATAACATTTGTCTATGTTTTGATTTTTTTTTTTCAGTTAAGAACTAAAGAGATACAGATCTGTGTAGTGAGCAAATTCAAAATTATGGCATGCATTTACTACTGCGATTTTTTTTAGAATAAACAAAATTGTGTGATCAAATATTGTGATTTCAAGAAAATCTGCATAAAATATATGAATCAGATATCAGAATGATTTAAATATCTTTTAACAAGTTTCGTATCCAGTGTAAATAATTTAATATGGAACATGATTCTTTTTAATTTCTCAAAATATATTGTACATGTTGGACACAAAAATCTATACATTTGATTTTAGACTAATTTAAAAAAACATTGTGTCAACCTGGCCTAAGGAGAAAGTGTAGAACATGGTTTTGACATGTCAACTATACATGTATAATATATGTGTTTTTCATCATGTTTATAATCAAACAGGTTTTAAATGTTGTCTGCAGGTTAACTCAATAAGGAAGACCCAAACCATATCATATTATTCATTTGTGACTCTGGTTTGTGTCTAGTTTATGTAAAAGTGTTCCAGCTAGGCCGTTTTCAGAGTTGTAATACTATATTAAAGGGAGATGAGACAGTTTCAAATTGTATTGGTGTAAGTTTGTTTTTTTTGTGAATTTGAGAAGGTCCCATCTTTGATAAATCATAAAACACAGAATACAAATATACTTGATGCTGAGAACTGAGGTTCAAAACTAGGAGATAGTAAATCATTTATTTTTTATCTGGATATTACAGGTTTTACAATGTACTCATATTGAGTCTTTATTGACACAATGTTTTACTTTTGACAGATATACATGTACAAAAAAAAATGACATTTTGTACATGTATCAGTGTGCATGGACTAAAAATTCATTCCAGGACATATGATGAACATTCATTTTAATTGTCAATGAGACAACTATCAACCAAGAGTTTAACTAAAGTTAATATAAGCAATAGTTGCTCTAGTATCTGTGAGCATAAAAAAAATTGATAAAAAAATGACTTATTTTCCTTTGAACAGAAACAAGCAATTAATAAGTATTTCATCAAAAATTTAATTTAAGGGAAAGTTAAATAAAGAAATAAAGAGCTGCCCCATGAGCAGATGATACGCCCATCGCTTTTTCAACGTATAAAGTTCCATTACTCCTCAATGTTATAATAGAAATTAATTTAAAAAAAACTAAAGGGAGGTTATTTTTATAGATATAAACTAGTCACCAAAGTTTCATGAAAGCACTTTTGAGTTATTGGCCGAAAACTGGAAAATCCCCCCTTTTTTATGAATAAAATCTCATAACTCTGAAACGTAAAATCTAAAATTTCAAAAAAATTGAAATGGAGCTTAAGTCAATAAATATAAACATTTCTACAAAGTTTCATGAAAACAGCTCAAAGCATTTTTGAATTATTGTACGAAAACTGAAAAATCACAATTTTTTAATGAATAAAACCCAAAGATACAAAATTTATAAAAATCGAAAGGGAGCTCACATCAATAGTTATATTCAATCCATCAAAGTTTCATACAAACTGGATAAAGCATTTTTGAGTTATTGTACGAAACTATACTGACTATATACTAACTGAACAAGGAGAAAAGCTAAAATCTTGAAAATCAAAATTGACCTGTAACTTGTCATGATAAAACAACAAACCAAAAATTAAATCAATATCTTCATGCATGAAGAAAAAAAGTCTGGAAAACTGATTTGCTGGACAGTGCAAACTAAAGTCCCCTTTGACTTTGTTGGTAGGGGACTAAAAACAAAAATGCCAGTAATATCAGAACAGCTGAACTTGACTTGTTTGGTGCTTGTGGGTTTTAATATATACTGTACCAACTTGACTTTTGTGTATTGAAAATGGTAAGCACATTTCATTACACAGTGATCTGGAAGGTTTTTTTCACTATGGGCCCAGGGCCCCTGAAAAATAAATTCAATGAGCCATTTTAAAAAATGTAATGGGCCATGTTGTCAAATAAGTGCATGTGGGCCATTTTAATTGACTTCTGTAAAAAAAAAATTATCAGTATATTTTTGGCAAAGAGGTGTTGATACTTACCTTTATGATTTTAAATAAAATCATGGATATTGTTCCTGTGATTTTATAATTTCAATTTGAATGAATATACAATAACTTCTTCCTACCCCAACAATATTTAAGTCAACCTTTATTTACAATGTTTAAACTGGTACTGTTGCCTTGTTCATGTTCATGGTTTTTTTTTGTACATTAAATTTGGGTCTTCGTCGATACCATACTTATTCTAGACGTTCCGTATCAGAGGACATTTCAGGCATTTCCTCTGCACTTCTTGTATTATTATAACTTCATCACGGTGACAAGGAAACAGTATAGAGTACCATTAATTCATAGAACATAACAACAAATCGCTGAAGTCATGTTTACAAACTGTGAAAACGAGCCAAAGACCAAAAAATGACAAGGACAGTAAGACGTCTTTTATGGAGACAAAAACTATATTCCTAAAAAGTCTTGGGGTTCTTCAATCGAAATAATAGCAAGCTAAACTAAATGAGATTATTATTAGAGTTAAATCTCGTCTGTACTAGCCAAATTTCACAAATTTAAAGTTGTTTATAAACAAATATATCATGAATGATGGTTAATTACGTTTTTCGGGTTATCGGTTAGACCGCAAGGTTCTATTATTACAATAGGAAAACACCGAGACGTTAAATCGCATGGTTCTATTATGATAGGGAAACACCCGAGACGTCCCAAAAATATATAGGTGCTCCTATTTTTGGAGGAACATTACACAGTTGTGTACACACACATGGCGGTACGGAACACGATCGGAAATTCATTTGACGATATCTAAACATTTCGAAACGAAGTGAAAAATATTGTGCGCCACATGGGCGCTTACATTTGTCACTATATGCGCCATTTCTTGTCAATGTGCGCTATAGGCGCAGGGCGCACATCCTTCCCAATCACTGATTACATTTCATGTATGAACACTGATAGAGTTTTATCTAAGTATTTCCTTTTTTCCAAATGGCAATGCAAAATGATGGTACAACATGTACAATATTGGGGAATCCGAATATTAAACATGGGCTACACCCTTATTTTAGGATTGGTCTACTGGCTCCTTTAAACCATGTTAAGGGCATCCCATCTCCATTGAGATGACAACAGGCATCATGTTTACAGCTCTTTCAGCAGGGATCAAGGCTCTGAAGGAACTGTAGAGCAAATGTAGGAACCCAAAATGAAAGATTACACTTTTCAGCACTGCCACTGGATGGGAAATTTAATTAAACTTGCTATGCAGAATACACTACATTTCAACAATTTTGTAGCTATTTGAAATAAAACATAACAAATGAACTCTGTGGGACAATAAAACGTCATAATTGAAATGCAAAGAAATGAATTTCAACCAAGTACTCGGTCTTTGGTTCAAGGCCACTAACAGCTGTTACCGGTCAAGGTCCATTCACATCACACCTTCAAATGAGAATAATTTCCTAAATATCTTACCAATTACTATATACATGCGTCGAACGCCAGTTTTGTCTTCGATCTTTTGCAATAAATCGGTGAAAAAATTCTTTTCCTGCAAAGCTTTGTTTAATTTTGCCTTCCATCCCTCCGCAGTTCCTGAAGTCGTGCTGGCCATTTTGCTGGTTTCCGATCAGTGTCAATGAAACGCTTGAATGGGCACTTTAGCTCACGACACAGGATTGGACATGGGTTTCACACAAAAAAATAGAATAGGACTGTTAAGGAAACACTCGAAAAACACGTAATAATACAAAAAAATAAGATGTGGTATGATTGCCAATGAAACAACTGTCCACAAGAGACCAAAATGACACAGACATTAACAACTATAGGTCACCGTAAGGACTTCAACAATGAGCAAAGCCCATACCGTATAGTCAGCTATAATAGGCCCTGATAAGACAATGTAAAACAATTCAAACGAGAAAAGTAACGCGGGCCTTATTTCATTGAAATAAAAAAATGAACGAAAAACAAATATGTAACACATAAACAAACGACAACCACTGAATTACAGGCTCCTGACTTGGGACATGCATATACTTAAATAATGGGGCGGGGTTAAACATGTTGGTTTAATTTAAGATTTAAATTATTTAATTAGCAAAACAGTGAAATTTATATTTTTACACCTCAGTAATCACACTGGTTCAAACTAGATTTTTGTTAGTATAAACTCTTGCATTAAATTTACTCACTATATTATTTTGCTCTTTTTATTGGATATAAACATTTCCTTTGTTTTTAATTGTTTATTTATACTATTGCAAAGTGTTTTCTTTACATATTTGAGTTTGATATAACGTTGAAATTACCCACCCTCCCTCCCTCTTTCGATTTTTTTTTCTTTCCTTTTATAAATTTATATCGGCGGATTTTTGCCAAGAAATTTGGTTATATATTCATGTTTATGTATTTTCTTTTGTGTATTTATTTATGATATATTGTGTTTTGTAATATATTGAAAAAATATTTATAACAGCCAATACAAACTATACCTATTGGCTTCCTTTTATTTCACCCACTTGATAATTCGCGAGATCCCAAGTATCCCTAAGTATACCACAAAAAACTTAAACTATGAAATGTAGGAAAAAACACAATTTTGCTTCAGGAATTGTATATCGAAAAGGCTTCTACAACAGTTTGATAAATGTATATGCAGGTTTGACAGTGTAATTGATGTGAAACAAACCTTCATCCAGGTTCGTCAGTCAAATAAAAAGTCACGGTAATTCCATGAAGCTGTGACAAATTTATGAATGACTGAAAAACTTAAACTTAAAGCTTCGACTGTATCTAAAACGGTTAACTGTCTAACTATTCAAATCCTTGGTCAGATATATGAAAAAAATATATAATTTTCAGACTGAACCTTAATGTCCCCGAGATATTGGTCACCACCCTGCTAAATTGGCTTATTATTTTCAAACGTTCACATCATAATTTACAAGTCTCCAGTAGACGTGACCAAAAAACTTTAACTGTTACCGTAAACCGAAAGTTTTAATAGTAAGTAACATGCTGATAGACGGACGTACATACATATTTTTATATTAACTCGGTTCTCGCCCTTCATGCTTGAAACTTTTGTATTTAAAAAAGATGAAAAAGTTAGAAAAACTAAGTTACCTTTACAATTATCAATTCTATCTTTTGATGAAAATGTGTGCTTTATGGTCTTCATAACAGATTTAAGAGCATCTCCTACTTTAGCTGACATCTTGTAATTTAAACTTAACGAAATAATGCTTTCTATTAATTATTATGTCACACTTGTCGCTGTTAGCTATCACAGTGAATACAATTCGGTATATTACAAGTTCTCTTAATTCGAAGAACAGTTCACAAACACAGTCGATGCTTATATTTTGAATGAACTTCTATTCAAAATTTTATCACAGCTAAAACGTTTGAAAATTACCAAGCAACTTTGTAGAACATAATTGAAAAACGAGTGATAAACAATACGAGGGGTTTTGACATTCCCACCAGTAAAACACCGCATCATTCAAACTCATTTTTTGTGTCCACAATAATAAACTGGACCACCTAGAAGACACTATATATTGTGCGCGCAACAAGTGTGGAGAGCTTTGAATCTGCTCTCGCGAAACGTCAGTAAATCTACGGCGCATTCACTCCCGTTGTTTAAAACACAGACACTTGTCTCAGAATTTGATATAAAATATGTCTATACAAATATTTTTTTAGACTAGTGCCTGTGGTTTAAAAGACATAATAGGTAACTATACGACGTACCCATACAGAATGGGTACAGATTCTGTGACATATTCATATTGAAAATAACTCTGCTTTTGCTTCTTGGTATACACTGAGACTACTTTAACACATAGTAGTCTCAGGTATACAGTATCTTGGGACAAACTGTTTATACTTACACGAAACTGAACACATTATTAATCATACTATATAGTATCACTGATATTATAAATCTTTTCAATGCCTATGATGTTGAAATCATAGAATTATACTTTCAGATCAAGTGACAATTAAAGCAATCAGACCAAATCTACTTATTTTTAAATGAATGACGTTAAAGTTTCAAAACGTCACTTATATATTATATGCATCTATGGAGAGCGTCACATGCATAAGAAATTCGACAAAATAAGATTAAACGGGGAAATTGTAATACTAGTATTGAATTTTTTGTGGCTAAGCATGTGCACATATAAAAATCTATAATTGAATATTCTACATTAATTTAACTGTTAAACTGACACTATATTTCAACAATACATTGAAAATATTGGTTTGTATTCACATGCACTCTGCACCGATGTAACCCCTGCATATCATCATGTGTCCATGGTAAATGTAAATATATAGCAATTATAGATTTTTGAGAGAAATTGTAAATTTTCTTCACCTAGCAGCAAAAGATCGGTGAACCAGGGTTTTGTCAAAATTCATCTCGCAGTCCTTTTTCTCAAAAAAAAAAAAATATGGAAAAAACCCAAGACCTAATACTAGTAGATAAGAACTCAACGTCTACTTCACATATAAAAAAATGGTCTCAAGTGAAAGATTATATGTGCTGAAGTTGTGTAATTATATGGTGTTCCTTCTTGTCGTATGACTCTTGATGCGACTCAGAATTTATACAGCCAGCTACTCGGGTTTTTGGCTTCGTGCGATCCTGAGGTGTGATTCGGACTCTAAGAGCTTTATACATAGTTGTTTTC